>NC_090925.1:337602135-337905165 GCF_040938575.1 Ambystoma mexicanum | reverse complement strand
TTCTTTTAGAACCGCCAGAGCGCCAGTGGACCACTCCGGTGGTGATAGTGCGTGGTACAAATATCCTTTAACATTAACATTAACATAACACTTCCCCACATGGATAAAAGGCAGAGCACGAAAGCACACTCTGAGAGGGGAAAGAACGCGAGGAAACAGCAGTTCCCAGGTGGCAGTTTAATACAAGGAGAAAGACGGCGAGACCAGAGAGAGTCCCAAGGAGGAAAGTAACTGTCACATCTAAAGACCATTACTTTCGTGAGCCTTGGAAAGTAAGAAACCAAAGACCAGGAACTAAGGCTGATAAACCTGCACAGTGTATTGGAGGTACACGGGGCTCTCCCGCATCAATAGCCAAGGCGGGGAGGAGTCATTGCCGCTGTAGTCTTGGCTCCTACAACAAAGCAGCATCAGAAAAGACAGCACAGCCGGTGAGTCGGAGAGACTGATAACAAACCAGTTTGTGTTTTGAACCAAGGTTGCAAGCGGCAACATTGTACAAAGAGAACAATGTGTGAGGCGTTGGTAAAGAGCGATACGGATATAAGTGTAAACCAAAAGGAGTAGTTGAACTTTATAATTGAACTTTGGGAGGCAAAGAAAACATACCATACAAAGAGTGGTCCGGCGCTGCATGTGGGCTCATTCGAAAGTCTCTGTTAGGTATCCAACTGATGCTGAGTGTAAGAAAAAGAAATATATTGAGATCGAAGTGGTTATGCAACAGGCCAAGCTAAACCCTGTGCACATTCGAAGGTCTTCGATAGTTTAAAGTACATCACAATTGGTCCAAGCCCGGCTGAGGGAGACTAATCGAGTGAAAGAAAGGGATCTGAGCCCTGCTGAGGGGGATCCAACGTTGAACTTTTTGTTTTGAAAGGAGTCTGAGTCCAGCTGAGGGGGATCCAGGGTGAACACCCAAATTCAAAACCGGAAAAGGAAAAGAACGATTTTCGTGTTGTTTTGTAGGCAAGACCATCTGAATCAAGAGACTTGCAAGAAGTAAAGAGGTTTGGACACAGAAGGTCATGAACTGTAAAAAAGGAACTGTATCCTTGCGCCGCAGTATCCAGAGTGTGTGCTTTGCTCGAGTGAACTGCCTTGCCCCATGCTGAAAACGTGGGGAAGGGAGGCCAATGGCCCGAACATCCTGACTTATCAATTTGTGAACACTTATCTCTTTTTCATGAACATCACCCCACATTACTTGTAAATTAGTTGTAAGGATTGGCAATAGTTTTTTTTAGTACAGGCCCTTTTTATTTGACAAGACTCCACTAGGACTGCATTATTATTATTTGATGGTTGTATCTTGGTCCCATCCATAGATTTAGGTTTAGATAGGCATTTATCTCACCCTTGTGAAAGTTCAATAAACACCCTTGAACTGTGGTCACTTGTGTCTCTCTTACTGTTGATACCATACCTTCCTTACAACTGCTACTTCAGTTACTTCCACATAATAAGTAGCAGATTACAGTCACAGTTTGCTTCTCGCTGTAATATCAGTCTTATAGATGGTCTTCAACTCTCTCTTTTCCATCAGTGTTCCTCACCATTGACTGCTGAAAATCTTTCTCATAGCCCTAAGTTGTAACTGGCAGGATACAGTCTCTCACTGCCAATTCTTAGCATTTCCAGCTTATTTGATATGACTGCCATAATGAGTCTCACGCAGCACGAGCATTTGATTCCTTTACCATGCCTAGACTCTTCACTTTCATTAGAATACTGCAGAGTATGATGATTTTCTTGTGCCACAATCGCCTATAAAATGGCAGCTGCCTTTGCTTAATCGGGCCTGACCTGACCCTAAAATGACTGCTGTATATGCCACATAACAGGCACACGAGGCTTGACCTTGTGATGGTGGCTGCATGTTCACCCGTCTAAATTGGGCATGCCTCCAATGTCATATGGCCCACCTCCTCTTGTTACACCAGCTAACAGGCAGGCGCAGACAGTCCCCCACACTACGGCAGGCTCCCACCAATAGCGCAAGTGAGAAAATTGGTACTAGACCTGACTAGGAAAAGGCACTAATAGCTTGCTGATAATGACTGCTGTACTGCTGCCCGTATGTTCTGGTCTCCAGCAACTCCGTATCTCAGTGCTCTGCGTCTGTCATGGGTTTTCAGCAACATTGCTGCTCTGTGCCCTCCTCCGGACTCCCAACCCGACTGCTGGCGACCGCTTTCACACGGCACACCGGTCCGGTCACTGCCCGCTGTAAGGGCAGCAGCCTCCACGGAATTCCCCTCATGACTGTTGGGCAACAGCAATACCGCTTTGTGTCTTCCTGATTGCTGGCCACAGCCTTCCAAGGATCACCTGGATCCGGACACCACTCGCTGAGGTCCTTCTTCGAACCAGCTTGTCGCCAATAAAATGTAGTAATAAAGGATAGCTATACCAATTTGATGTATACATTGATTGTAGTTTATTAGTAACATAAAAGGATTCCAGCAGCATTTATCTTAAACGCCTGCGTCACTGTTATTCTAACTGTCAAAACTTGGCTGCACGTGATGACATTGGGCCTCATTACGAGGCTGGAGGTAGCCATGGCGCTATTAGCGCCATGGCTGCCTCCAAACTCGTTCTGACTCCGCCCTGGTGAATGGAGCAATTACCGGTCCATTCCAAGGTTGCCGGGACCAGTAATTCCCCATTTACCAGGGCCCTTCCCCATTCACATTTGAGCCCCCTAGGGCTCAATGGGAATGGGGAAGGCGCTAATAACGGTACCGCAAATTGGGTTACCGTTATTAGCTCCAGAGTCTCTTTGCGGGTCTCGTCCTTAACGCCTGGAAAAACCAGGCGTTAAGGGAGGACCCGCAAAGGGAACTCGTAGTAGGGCGGTAAGGGATTACCGGCACCGTTGCCCTTACCGGTGCCGGTAATCCCTTACCGCCCACCTCGTAATGAGGCCCATTCTCTTTTGAAATGTTGAGAGTGTCATCACACGCGCATTAAGAAACACTTACCAACAAGGCAGCATCGTGAGGTACAATAGAGGCAACTTTAAAACGCTGAAGATATGGAGAGAGAGACAAAAGTGTCCGTGATTTGATTTATAAAACCCATACCATTTAGTACAAAATGTTAATCATCAGTGTAAAATTCATCATGGATAAAAGATAAAGGGCCTCATTCCGAGGCTGGCGCAAAGGAATTACGGGCACCGGTAAGGACACCGGTGCCGGTAATCCCTTTGCGCCCTATTCCGAGGTACCAGGCGGCCTTAGCGGGAGCCGCAAAGGGTCCAGGGAGCAAATAACAGTACCGCAAATTGCGGTACCGTTATTTGCACCTTCCCCATTCCCATTGAGCCCTATGGGGGTTCAAATGTGAATGGGGAATGGTATTTTCAATGGGGACTTACTGGTCCCGCAAAGGTCCGAATAGACCGGTAAGTCCCCATTGATTGAGGGCGGACTCGGTACCGTTATTGGAGGTAGCCATGGCGCTATTAGCGCCCTGGCTACCTCCAATCTCGGAATGAGGCCCAAAGTTTTGCATAGGAAAACAGAATAACAGAGGATTAAAAAAAATGTAATTCCAGTATTGTCAGTTAACAGTTTGTGGATAACACATACAAGGGGTTAGGAGTTACAGAAAAAAAGAAGGATAAAGTTTACTAGTAACCCTGTATATATATATATATATATATATATATATATATATATATATATATATAATTTCCCCTCGCATGCTGTAGATCTCCTTAATTAGATCAGGCCAAGGACAATAGACTTTTGAGCACGGCTCCACAATATGTTGTCATTGCTAATGATGGTGCTAGAAATATATTTGCCCAACCATTGATTTCTTACCAAGGTTGTCTCGGAACATTACAATAGTAGATGTTTCTAAATTTCCTTTTCAATCTTACAGAGCCAACTTATTCTGAGACTGGGTGCTATGCCCCTGCAAGGGCCAAGAACATCCAATGTGCATGTAATGTTTCACTGAAATCTCAGAAAAGTAGTACAGATTCTTCGATCTAGGCAAGACCTTAAGACAAATATGACAATTGAAACCGGGCCTAATCTAAGAGAGGCAGAACCATTGCAGGATGTTCCTTTACATCAGAAGCTCATTGCTGTAAGTGAAGAAAAATTGCAACAATTAATAGCAATGATAGCAGCAGATGCCATTGAAGATCGGTGGCATCACCTACAGAACTTGTCACAAATGAGACTGAGGCTCTGAGTGTAAAGAAAGGCAGGTTTATGAAAAGAGAAGATCTGGCATCTGTCCTTAAGCACGTGAGCGAATGTGAAAATGTCTCCTCCCACAGTGATTGAAGAACATTAGGCACCCAGCGATTTCCTCCCTGGAAATAAACATCGAGGGGAAACAATATATTTTTTAAACCACTATCCAACACTTTCCCTAAATATTCTAAGACTGAAGTTTGTTTAACCAAAGTTATTAGTTATTCAGTTCAGCCCAAAGCACCTGCTCGGTGAGAGTAGATGTCCAGTTGCTTCGGCAAGAGCCTCCTTATGTCTCCAAGAAGGATCATTCGGCAGTGGTCTATTCAAAGCTGGACTATTGTAACAGTTTACTGGTTGCGTCTCCTGCCAAACAAATATCACGGCTACAGAAAGCTCAAAATTCAGCAGTTAGACTGGTGTTCGGAGTGAAGAAGTCCTCACCAATCTCAGGGCTACGCCGGTCGATCCATTGGCTGGCCGTGGAGGACAGGATAAAATTCAAGATTGGGTGCATTATATTCAAATGCCTAAACAATCTAGCTCCTTCCTATCTGGTTGACAAGTTAAATCGTTACCAACCATCACGGCTTCTAAGGTCAAAAGGCAAATCCTTACTGATAATCCCCTCGTCAGAGGGGACTATAGATTTTAAGCATATAGACTAAGGCTGTGGAACAGTCTACCGCTAGAGATCAGGACAATAGAGTTGATGCCCAAGTTCCGAAAGACATTTAAAACCTTTTTGTTTAGAGACAGTATAGGAATTTCACTGTGGGGGGAAATAGCACTGCGGATAAAGTAGTAACATCTGTGCCTTGATAGGATTGGTTTTGTGATAGTAGCGTAATAAAAACCCTCAATCAATCATATAATTGCACCTAACATATGGTGGGATGGGTGTTTAGCGGGTTATAAAAAATATTGTTTACCCCTTGATGTTTATTACCAGCGATGAAATCACATATGAACGAAAATTATGATATCTTAGAAACCAACATAATTCCATGGACCAAGAGCACAAAGCAGAAGGGAACATCCTACCAAAATAATGGAAATATGCAGACAAGCCTGTGCTATCACGCTTTCTGGCCAAATGGTATCCCTTGGACGGATTTGGTTCAAAATGACTACCAGTCATTAAGATTGATTCACTGGCATGTAGTCAGCTCAGTTCTCAGTGTTGCCTGAAAATACATTACCACAAGATCCTGAAGATAAAACATCCACACTAAAAAGGGCATTTTCAGCAATCAATGTCTCTATCAGAACTGAAGCATATGAGACACCTATATATACAAGGTGATGTGTCCTGCTTCTGGACCTGATGGTATAACAAACCAGATTTCTGTTAAATATTGGACATTAAATATTATCCTGTTAATTCACTCAAGAAGGACTCAATCTTCTTGTCATCCTCCTCCAACAACAGGGTCTTGGCGTTGACAGCTTGTAGTCAGGGACCCCAGTCACAGCCCACTGCAACACAGCCTAGTAACATAAATCCTGACTATACTAGCAAAGGCTATTCAACTCAAAATCAACATGTGGAGTGGGAGAACTTGCATCTCTTCACTGATCCACAGCTAAAGTCAATACAAAATCAATGGGTACTGCAAATGCTGAAATACAGATACTTAATAGAATGTGTGGAGAATCTGGATACTGGAAGACTGTAGGACTCTACTCTCTCATTAACTAGAAGCACTCCAGCAAGGAATTAGGCTATTAGAGAAAGAAACAGTCATCCCAGTACCACCAGAAAAAGGGTACATGGCTTCTACTCCTTACTATTTCTGGGACACAAAAGCACAGGAGAGTACATACCTGACATGGAGAGCAATGAATAAGTTTGTCGTACACAAAATTAAAATTGGTGACACTATATACCATAATTCCCCTGGTGCACAAGCCTAACTGAACACAAAGGACCTGTACACACACTTTCCGGTCGTCAAGGTCTCACAGAGGTATCACCATTTTGCATGAAAAGAACAACATTTCCACATCCACAACCCCTCCTGCCAAATCCCCCATTCCTCCCAACCTCCACCTCTGCAACCTCCACATCATCCTCCTGTACCAAAGTAAGATGCATCCTTTTCAATGCCCGATCTGTAGCAAGAAACAGACACAGCATCTTTGACCTCCTCGCCTCAGACAAACCAGACCTAGTCTTTATCATGGAAACCTGGTTCTCCAATGACTTTGCCCCTATCGCCAATGAAGCCTTTCCCCCCCGACTACTCCCTCATCCCACTCAACCGACCCTCTAAAGGAGGAGATGTAGCGATCGCCTTCAAGTCACACCTCTCCGCCTCAATCATCGACGGCCAGCCAACCATCCTTTCCTGCGAATCGCTTCTCATCAAAATATCCCTCCCCCCAACGTTCTCCCACAGCTTCCTAATCATCTACAGACCGCCTTGCTACGACAGACAATTCTCAAGTAACCTCTGCGATTCAATAGCCACCATCCAATTAAACCATCCTAACCTCACTCTTTTAGGAGACTTCAATATCTGGCTTGACATCCCCGCCAACCCTATAACCCACTCTCTGGTCGACTCCCTAGATGCGATTGACCTCTGCCTCCACATCAACGGCCCAACTCACTATAAAGGACACACCCTTGATGCCATCTTCAGCTCCCACGACCAGATACATCTAAACCCCCCCGCCCCTATCATCTGGTCCGATCATTTAATGGTCCCTTTCAACATTCGCTCACCTGCCCCCCCCACCCGAACCAGAACCTCCTAACCAATGCAAATGCTGGAAGAAACTAAAAATTATTCCCGCCCTAGCCAACGCACTCTTTCGGTCTCCTCCCCTTACCTCCCCACACAATGTACACTTAACCACGACACCTTTGACTCATGGATTAATACCTCACTAATCCCGCTCACCCCCACTCGCCAATCATCTGCACGCCATGGCCCTTTTCCAAGATGGTTTAAACCAGAACTGAAGACTGCAAAACAACTATATAAATCCCTTGAACGCAAATGGCAGAAAGATAAAACCACCCTGAGCAAATCCACCTTGGCCCGGCACCATCGCCACTACAAAGCCGAAATCCGGAAAGCAAAAAAAGCCCATTACAACTCTCGAATCCTCAACTGTGAAAACCCCAGCAAGGAACTCCACAAAATCATCTCTGAATTCACCAAACCATCATGTACCACCACCCAATCAACCCCATCTCAGTCACTCTGCGACTCTCTCTCTCTCCACTTCTACACCACTGCTCTCGAAAGAACAAATTCTCTAAACAACAAACTGGCCCTCCTGCACCCACCACTTAATCCACCCACCCTACCTGCCACCCCACCGCCTGCACCTGCAACCCACCCGACTTTCGACTAGTTCACACCAATATCAACTGACGAATTTCTCAAACTTCTCTCAGCTCAGAAACCATCCGGCTCCGCGCTAGACTTCTGCCCAGCCTCAACCCTGAAAGAAATATTCTCATCTACCTGCGCAGGAGAATACGCAAGAACCATCATAAACGATTCCCTCTCCTCAGGAATTTTTCCCGACGCATTCAAAACTGCTCATGTCAAGCCTCTTCTAAAAAAACCTTACCTCAACCCTCTCGATCCCAAAAACTACTGCCCCATCTCAAACACCAGGTTCCTTGTTAAACCGATCGAACCGCTTACTCCCAACTAAATGCCTTTGTCAAAGCCAACAATCAACTAGACCCCGCCCAATCAGGTTTCAGACCCCGACACGGAACCGAAACCACCCTGACCTCAATCTGAGATAACCTTAAAAACACTGCATACTCTGCAGGATGCGCTGCACTAATCCTTCTGGACCTATCCGCTGCCTACCACTCCATCCTCCTCGACCGCCTCCACTCCCTAGGAATCTGTGGAAACGCTCTCAAGTGGATAGCATCCTTCCTCAACAATAGGAACCAAATAACCCTCCTCTCCTCCTTTGCTTCCGCCGCCCGACCAGTCAATACCGGAGTTCCACAAGGAGCGTGCCTATCACCCCTCCTGTTCAACCTCTATATGTCCACTCTCCCTCGAATAATCCGCTCGCACAATATCCTATGCTATAACTACCCCGACAACACCCAACTAATCCTAAAACTCCTTAACTCAAAACCCAGCCGCCAGCCCGACCTCGCTGCCTGCCTCCTTGACATTGATCACTGGATGACCACAAACCACCTCCTTTTAAACCCCAACAAAACCGAAATCATGGTATGTGGCAACACCAAACTACTTCCACACCCTCTACCCTGGCCATCATCCATGGGCAATGCACCAACAACCTCAACCTCAGTTAAAAACCTTGGATGCACTCTCGACTCTGGCCTAACACTCTCACACCAAGTCAACAACATCTCTAAGTCCTGCCACTACCACCTCAAAATTCTTAGGTGCATTTTTCCATACCTCTCCTTTCCCAACAGACTCGCCGCTGTCCAATCAATTGTAATGTCAAGACTGGACTATGCTAACTCCCTCTACCTCTGAGTCCAAGCATACCACCTGAGTAAACTACAAAGAGCACAAAATGCTGCAGCCAAACTGCTACTAACACTTGGCCTTAGAGATCCCACTGCTCTCAAAACTCTCCACTGGCTCCCGGTTGGACGAAGGGTGACCTGCAAAACATTATGCATCTCTCACCGAGCAATGCACAAAACCGGACCTCAATATCTTCAGGACAAGCTAAAACCCTACCATCTGCCGCACTCTAAGATCAAGCTCTACCCGCCTCCTAGTGATACCAAACACCAACTCAGTCAGGTTAGGTGGATCGTCATTCTCAGCCTTGGCCCCCACAAAGCTGAACTCACTTCCACCACACCTTCGACTCACCGAAGACCTCATGTCTTTCCGCAAACAACTGAAAGCGTGGCTCTTCCCTTAAAAATCGACTCTTAACACAAACAGGATAAACAACACAATAAACAGAAACCCAAGATTGTTGAACAAAGATAACAATCCTGCATAAAGTCCTGATCAAACAAATAGAAAACTAAACGGCCAGTGTAATTAAAACAGATAAACTGAGTGGAACAGATGAAGCGGATGGAACGGATGGAACGCACAGACGGAGTAAATAAAACAGATAGTATAGATGGTACAGATGGAGTACTCGATCTCAAGCGCATTACTGATAACCCCCATATCACACTACCACGCTTACTCTCTCCTATACACCACCATTCAACTAGAACACAACGATACTATGGCACATTCGGTATAGCTGTTCTCATACTAACACCCACCACATACTCCTCATCATCCTAATTAAACACAGCTGGCTGAGCACACACACCGCTAGCCAAAGCGTCTCCCACAGGCCTAACGCAGCCAGAAATCAGTCTGGGTGTCCACCCTCCAGAATTGAACACATACAACTGACCGCCCCACAACCACACCTACCGCTAAGAAGCAGCTATCATGCAATTGCCACACCGGCTGCACACATATCCGGTGCACCCACGCACCTTATGACTCTTCTCTCTCTACTGACTTGAACTATGGTTCCCAAGGGCGTTCAACCTACCAGCGCTTTGAGATCATACCAATGATACATAAGGCGCTATATAAATGCCAAGTAACATAACATAACAAGTAACATAACATTAGTATCAGACGCAAAATTATTCACCAAAGTAGCGGCCCACTTGGTAAGGTTCTTGCATGCACAATGCGTACAAATAATAATTTTACACATTGTGCATGTAAGAACCTTACCAAGTGGGCCGCTACTTTGGTGAATAATTTTGGTGAAATATTCAATTATTTGGGACTGGATAATCCATTCGTTTTAAGGCAGTAACTAAACTGATTTCCCCAGAGTCTGCAAGATTCCTCAGACACACATCTCCCTTGTCAAGTGGGTGAAATGACATCTAGATCCACGAAGGGCACCCTCAACCACTCAAAGATGAGCGTTCCATTTTTTCAAGGGGTCTGTCTAGAACTGGAAGCTTCTTTAAAGATTGTCTGCAGAGAAAAGCACCAGCTGAAAAAACTCAATTCCCAAATCAGCACTGCCCTCTATTGGTCAAAAGCTCCAACTGCCTATGTGCTAATGTTATCGGCCTAAGGCAGGGGTGGTGGCAACAATAAATCGACTGATCTAGCAAGGAACAGTCGGTCAGACTCGGATTCCTCTGTCAAGTCGAGAGGGGTCAGTGACGGGGCAGGGGGTTGGGGGGGGATGAGAGTTTGGGCAGGGCTATCACAGGGTTTGGTGAGGCCCAGGGCAAATTATTTGGTGTAACCCACCTTGCACTGTCCCAGCAGTAGGCCTTGTAAAAAGTCTGTCCAGCACGTTTCTATTTTACTACCCACTGCCCACTTTTACTGCTACAAATAATGATAAATGAATCCCTTTCAATCTTACTTCACACATTTCTACCTAACACAAAATATGTGGGCAAAAATAAAAGAAGCCACTGGAGAGAATATAACAAAGTCGGCACTTGATGTGAAGGGCCTTCTCCAGTGAAACTTATTTTGTATAGTGGGGTTATTTGCACCACTCCAAACATAAAGTGACGATGGTGTCTTTTTTTCACTGTCTCCTCAAATGTTCGATAATGACTACCTCTCTTCCTAGTCCCCAACCCAGTACAGAAAAGAGTAAACATGGACTGGAACAGAGAACAATAGACTGATTGTGTCATAGTGAAGTGTGAGCTGTCATCAATTCTTGACTATCCTACCTAATATATCCGAGGCTTCTCATGTGGAAGCATATCAGCAGTTATACGAGGGGAAGCTCAGTTTCCAGGGTGGTGGTGTACTTAGGACGATTTTTCATACGGGTAAATCCAGCCTTGGACATCAAGCTCAAAGACCAAATGTACATATATAAGAGCAGCGCTTCACTTGTTCAGCAGTGAGATACAGGTACACCTTGTCAATCAGACAGAAACAGACTCTTATATGTTCTCTAATGCAGTTGCTTTGAGTTGGCAACACGGGTTAATGTGACATGGCCTGTGGTTCTAGCATGTATACTCAAAGGAAGAAGCTGAAAGGCCACCTCACTCTTTTATTCAATTGTGTTATGTTTTTGTTTTGTGCTAGGGACACCTCTGCAACTTTACAATCCAATTTATTAGGATGTGTGGACATAATTACAGAGAAACTTCAAGTCAGAGAATTCATTATGGGGAAGACAGTCATAGGGATTCTTGTTCATATATGAAGCTGAGTAGGTGGGTGTTCAGCCCTTTTCTGATCTTAACTCAACTTCCTGGACAGTGGGCAAAGGAAGGAAGTTCCAGGGGCAGACCCATGAGTGTAAGCCTGGTAGCACTTGTGACTCATTACGAGGAGATAAAGGGCCTTATTATGAGTGTAGTAATAATGATTGTAGTGACTTGATCTACTGGGTGCCACACTGTAGCTGTAGCACCCAGTGTCTGTGATATCAGTGGCTTGTGATGTCAGAGTGTGAGTGTGAGTGTGTGCGTGTGTGTGTGTGTTCCAACAATAGTAGTTGGAGAAAGAGCTGTACTGACATTGTGGACATCCAGTGGCATGGTGTGGAAATCCAGCCCATTCTCAATAATAAATACCTCTTCCCTGCTCCCACTCATTGCCTGTCTCAGACCAGAGGTTGGGGAACCAAATGCTGACTGTGCCCCCTCCCCCTGGGCCTGTTTCAAAGAAGAGAGAGAGATGTGAGGGGAGGCACCTGACCCCTGGTCTGCACAGCTTGTGCCTGGATGGAATCCTCTAATGAAGACGCTATCACCATCGCTGTTGTTGGCCAGTCGCTGGTAAGGGTTTAAAACTATGAGCCTGTGTGTATGTGTGAGAGAGAGAGATTGTTTAGGTGTGAGTTTTGGAATGATGTATGAACCTTTTGTGTGATGAAGTGAATGCGTTTGCATGTTTATGGGTGAGTGTGTGTGTATGAATGCTTGAATAAGTCCACGTCTGTGGGGTGTTACTTTGTTGTGTTTGATTGATGCACAGAGAGAGAAGTTGGGTGATGGATTATGAAGAGAGGAGCCAGTACAGGGCTGCTGATAGGGAGGAAGGTGATTACCTTGGCTGGAGATTTATTACAGACATTACGGGCAAAGTCAATGTAAGCATTCGTACCTGAGATGATGACTGTGGTATTGTTAGTCGTGTCTTGTCACTGGCCTGGAGTGCTTGCTATCAGAATGTTGATGTATGAATGAACAGCTCAGTAGAATGTTATTTGGATCTGTGAGTGAATGTTCTAGGAGTGTCAGTAGGGGCCTAAGCTGGGTATGGTAGGACGGCCGGCGGGTCTACTCCTCTTTATGTACTATTATTACCCATTCATGTTCCTGTCCTGTTCCATATGTGACTGTATATACCCAACAGTAACTGGATTATGCACATACTGTACATTCTGTATAATAAAGCTCAACCTGGACCAATCTGAGACTCCACAGTAGGTCTGTATATGAGTGCTGATCTGAATGGCTACAGAGAGGCTTTCCAACAATTGGCGACAAGGATACTGGAAATGCAGAAAAAGGACAGAACAAAGTGAAGCTGCAGCGACAATGAAGAACAGTAAGGAGAGCTCTGGGAGGGGGAGGCAGCTTAGCAGCTATGTATGACCCACCGCTCCCCTGAGCTTTAAAAAACCATCCTACCCAGAAAAAAAGCTAAGGGAATCTAGGAATGACTTTGGACTCTGGGAGGGAGGTCCCCAACAACTAAGAATTCCCCAGCGACCCCTTATGAAAATGCGCTGAAAAGGAGGCATTGTAGAAGTTAAAGGCACATGTTTTCTGAACTGCTGATTTATCCAAAAGAAAATGAGATAATTAACTTAATTTACAAGTGTGCCGTGAAACAGCCGCCAATTCGGGCACCAAGGTCCGCTAGGGAGCACTTCGTATAGTGTGGAGAGTGTCCCATTTAGTTTTGCTTGCCGCCGGTGTTATTTGAGGGAAGATAAACATACCAGTGTGTTGTGACAGCGACATGTCCTTTATGCTGCCAGTAAGGACAAAATCCAGTGGACACCCGCGGCAGCAATATTATGTTTTTATGCGGCTGGAAATAGGCGGCGGCCTGAGGGTGGCGCTGCTCCTCATGGGTGCTGGATTCTGGTGGCGCTTGATTCTGGAGGCGGTTAAAACATTGGGACTCAGGAGGTCTGATCGCTCTTGTGGCAGTGAAGGAATGATGACCTCCTCCTTCTTCTTCTTCTTAATTATAGGGTGCGTGGGCGGACCCACGCAGGCGCTTCCCCATCCTAAAGGATGATGTGCACCAGACCCACCAATCAATACTTGTCTCACATAAACTCACAACTCCTCCCACCGCCCCGTCTTCCTCACAAAATCCAACATCACACTGTTTCTCCTCCTGCCTCTCACCTCTTCACCTCCCAGCAAAGCCTTCCCACTCAGCTCAGCCACACCCAGCGCAGATAACTGAACCCTCATCAATTCTCTCTCCTCAACATGTCTCTCACATCTAAGCAGAAAATGTCCCACAGTCTCAGGCACCCCAGACACCGCACAATCCCTCGTCTCACGCTTCCCCACTCGATACAGACAGTCATTCAGCCCCACATGCCCTATCCTTAATCGATTCAGCATCACCTCCTCCCCCCTCCTCCATTCCAGACTCCCCGCATCCACATTCACCAACACTTTCCCACGAACACCAAACATCCACCTGCCCTTCACCCCACTCACCCACCTCTCCTGCCACTCATCCATGACCCGTCTCCCCACCACAGCCTTCACCTCATCCACACTCAAAGGCAGCCTCACATCAACCGCTCCCCTTCTCATATCCTCACCCGCCGCCAGATCCACCAACTCATTACCCAAAATGCCACTGTGACTGGGGACCCACGCCAACTCCAAATCCATTCCCCCACGCACACACAGATCAATCTTCCTCCTGATGTCCAAAATCACATCCTTCCTGTCACCTCTACAGAACGCTATTACAGTATGGCGATTGCCGGCGTGGGTTCTGAGCCGGTGATTGGATTGCTAATCAGAGGAAAGGACCTAACGGCCGTAAGGAAGTTAACTGGCACAATCTTACGTACTGTTTCCAAGCTTGCATATTTTACGAATTTAAACTGAATGGTTACAGCGAAAGTGAATGGATGAATCGAAGGAATTCTTATTACAAATTAGTGTTTGTCTTCTCCTATTGTCGACCTTGGAAAAGGACATTTTTTTTTTAAAACTCTTTTTTATTCACTTGACAGCTCAACAAAAAAACCAGAGGATGCCACAAGGCACCAGCGCAGTTTGCAAACAGTACGAGCAATAAACAATACACATTGCGTGAGTATAGCATATCAATAACGAGCAATATACAGAGTATTAATAACATGCCCCGGAACAGAATGCTATTTAGGGGGAACCACCAGGGGAGGTAGAGGAGGTTGTGGAGGGTGAAGTCATGGCAGAAATG
This sequence comes from Ambystoma mexicanum, assembly GCF_040938575.1. Taxonomy (NCBI): domain Eukaryota; kingdom Metazoa; phylum Chordata; class Amphibia; order Caudata; family Ambystomatidae; genus Ambystoma; species Ambystoma mexicanum. Next base: position 337,890,518 of record NC_090925.1, on the reverse strand, counting down.
TAGTCACGGAATCTCGGCCAGATGTCCCTTGGCCTGGAGTGGGGATGTTGCATAGCACTCCAGGACTGTTCAGTATCGTGAGCCCATGTGACCGATCTGAGCCATTGGGTATAGGTGGGCGCTCTAGGGCGGAGCCAACAGAGTAATATACAGCGGACTGCCAGTAGCATGCAGAGGCCTGCCAATTTCCTGACATCACGGGGCAACTGTGGGAGATCATGGAATAAGCAGTGCAGTGGGGTGGGGGTGATTGGGTGTTCTAGAATGTCAGATAATGTAGAGCAGATGTCTAGCCAAAATTGGGACAAATGGGGTCATAGCCACAACATGTGCACAAGTGGGGGGGTTGGCAGGAAACATACGGTGGAGTCTCATGGGTGTATGATGGTACCTGTGTAGGACTTTAAACTGAATGAGTTTAAATTTAGTGTTGTAGGAAACCTTGTGGGTCCGAGCGCACATCCGTGCCCACTTCTCGTCAGTGATCTCGGTACCAAGGTCCTCCCCCCATCTGCGTCTCAGCTCGGTAACATGGGGGGGGCCGCTCTGGTCTGCAATAAGGAGTAGAGTCTCGACACTTTATCTCTGAAGGAGAGATAGGAGCAGAGCTCCTCAACTATAGGTTCATCGGTGGGCAAGGCGAGGAAGTCTGGATAAGTGGACTTGAGATGTGCTCGAAGCGAAGAATACTGTAGCCACACTGAGGGTCGGCGCCTGAGTAGGGGGGGAAGGTCAGACCATTCCATGAAATTCCCCTGTTCAAAGACATCGCGTAAAGTCAGGAAGCCAGCAGAGGCCCAGCGGGCGACCACCGAAAGTGGGATGTGTGGATCAGGAAGGAAGTTCCACAAAGGCAGATACCCATGGAACGGGCGGGGTGTGCCGACCATGGACCAGAGTTTAGTCAGCGCCAGGGATGTACAAGCCACCGGATTCGCCGAGTTTAACACAGGGGGGATTGGCTGGAGGACCAGGGACCTGATCACTCGGTCACAGACAGCTAGCTTCTCAAGGCGAACATGGGGGGGGATCAGTGGTGTTGAACCTGAATGCAGCAAACTGCGATTGGGCCACCACCCAGTATCCGATAAAATCGGGTGCGCTAAAGCCGCCCAACGCCTTAGGGGCAGTTAGTGTAGTCAATTTGAGCCGGACGGCCCCAGAGTGCCAGAGGAAGGTGTTACATATGGTGGGTAGTGTTTGGAAAAAGGTATCCCCAGGCCACAGGGGCAGGTTGGTGAAACGATACAGTAATTGAGGTAATACAATCACTGTGAGTATGCCTATTCTGCCTGCTAGCGAGAGGGGAAGCCTAGTCCAGCTTGAGGTTTTAGTCTCGAGGGTAGTTAAATAGGTATGATAATTGTCGTCACGTAGCTGTGACGTGTGCCGGGAGACCACCACCCCTAGGTAGGTGAAGCTAGAGGAAGCCCAGGTGAACCCATGTAGATCCGGAGGGGGTTGTGTCGAATCCGTGAGTGGGAATAATGTAGACTTGGAGCAATTGACCGTCAAACCGGATATGTCCCCAAATCGAGCCACGTCTGTCAGTATAGGTAAGAGATTAACTTCAGGGAATTGAACAAACAGCAGGGTATCGTCAGCATAAAGGGAGATTATGTCAGTCTGGCCAGATGTGCACAGCCCTCTGTGCGAGTGTGACTGCCGAATCATGTCAGCGAAGGGTTCCATGGCAATAGCAAAAATGAGTGGGGAAAAGGGGCATCCCTGGCGTGTTCCTCTAAATATCTGAAAGGGGGAAGAGCATCTGTCTTCCGTACGAATCTTGGCCGACGGGGCGCTGTAAAGGAGCTTTATCCAGGAGCGGAAGTTGGGGCCGAATTTACATTGCTCGAGGACGCACCACAGGTATTTCCAAGAGACTGAATCAAATGCCTTTTGCATGTCTAATGTGGCCGCCACTGCATGTGTGGCCGGGTCGATTCTGTTGAGTACATTAAAGAGTCACCATAAATTTAGGGAGGTGGATCTGCAAGGGACAAAGCCAGCTTGGTCTGGATGAACAATGTGGGACATATACGGTCCCAAGCAGTTGGCAAGTAGTTTGGCAAATATTTTAATATCGCTATTAATCAACGAGAGGGGTCGGTAGGAGCTACACTGCGTAGGGGCTTTACCAGGTTTGAGGAGCACCGTAATCAATGCCTCACGGAGAGATGGCGGAAGTATGCCCATGTCGCACGACTCCTCCCACAAGGCCAGCAGGTGCGGCGCTAGTTGGGCTTTGTATAGTTTATAGAAATCCATTGGGAGCCCATCAGGGCCGGGAGCCTTCCCCGCTGCCAGTGACTCAATGGCCTCCACGATTTCCTCTAGGGTAAAGGGCCTCTCAAGGAAGGCACTAGACTCGGCTGATAGGACTGATAACGGGAGATTCTCTAAGTAGGAATTGATTTCAGAAATCTGGGAGGTGTCAACCTCCGAGTACAGGGAAGTGTAGAACGCGAGGAACTCAGAATTGATATCTTGAGGGGAGGTGGCGAGTGTGCCATCTAGTCTAGCAATGGCCGGTATGTTGGGGGCACCAAGTTCGCGGCGCAGCAGCCTAGCCAACATTCTGCCGGGCGCTCACCCTCGCCGTATTTCCTCGCCAAACGAGGGGAGTCCAGGAACTTAACCTCGCATTCAGCAAGGCCACGGAACCTGTCCAGCTTAGTGCCCAGACTCGCCAAGGTAGCCGGGGAGTGATCTACAGCGATTCGGGATTCATAAGCAGTTAGGGCCAATTCACTGGTGGCGATGTCAGCACAGATGCTCTTAAGGATGCCACTGGTCTTAGAGATGGCGACTCCTCTAGTGTGTGCCTTAAAGGCTTCCCATAGCACAGCATGCGTAGAGACAGAATTTAAGTTAATCTCGAAATATTCTCCAATAGAGGATTCAAGCTCGGAGGCAAAAACCTGGTCGAGAAGCCCATGAGGGCTCATCCTCCACTGTCTTGTTTTGTTGGCGTCTGATCCCCAGTTTAACGAAATTAGTACTGGTGAGTGGTCCGACAGTGTCCTGGGGAGAATGGCCAAGCGAGTAACGCATCTAATGAGTAAGATTGTGACCAGCCATCAATCTATTCTAGAGTGGGAATCGTGCACTGAGGAGTAAAAGGAGTAAGTACGCTCATCGGGATACATTAGGCGCCAAGCGTCCACCAGTGCCAAGCGGGGGAGCGAAGTCAAGATAGAGTAGGCCGCCCTAGACAGTTGACGAGGGCGAGACCCGGACCTATCCAATGTGACATCTAATATCGTATTGAAATCTCTGCCCCATAAAATAGGAATCAGGGGGTAGCTCTCAAGTAAAGTGGCTAGGTGATGGTAGAAGTCGGGGTCGTCGACGTTGGGACTGTATATGTTCAGAATGATTATCTCCTGACGTTGTAATGTGATGAGTACAAATCTTCCAAGTGGATCTATGTGAGATTGATGACAGTAGAACTTTAGACTACTATGTATTAGGATGAGGGTGCCTCGACTCTGAGTGGAATAATTAGTGTAATATCTCTGTGGGCCCGATTGTCTGGCGAATGGTTCACATTGCTCTGAGTGAGCGTGGGTTTCCTGAAGGCAAAGGATCTTTGCCCCGTGGCGTTCGGCGTGGAGCTGGATCTGCCGCATCTTCTTATAATTGCCTAGTCCCCTGACATTCCAGCTCATAAAGGTCAGAGAAGTATCAGCCATATTCATATGAGTGGCAGTGGAATAAACAAAGGTGGATTCCAGGGTCGTGAAAAGTGTGTACCTTAGGTGTATGCAGGGGCGCTGTGCCTGCGGGGCCTCCGGAGGCTGTCAAGACATTTTTAAACCAGAACGTTACCTTCCAACCCCCGCCCACATCCCTCCCCCAATCAGAGGGACGAAACCCGAACAAAACCAGAACAAACAAACTTTTAGGCATCAGCGCCTGGGGGACTGTTAGCAGCCGGGCGATGGCGGCCGGACTGGGGAGAGCGTAAGGAGGTTTATACTACGTAATAGGTTAAGGTGGAGCATTTATAGTGTGCAGGTTACATCGGGACAAAAACCATAGGCACGGGTCCACGGGGAAATAGGATGGGACCATGCGCTCCGACACAGCGCCAAAAGGATCAGGTATAATCATGGTTAGAGAGGGGCCAGGGTGTCGGAATTTGATACAGAAATGGGTGGGTTGAGAAACCAGGGTAGCTTCGGGCCGTGAGTCCAACAAGAACCAGACAGTACGGTCTATGATGCAACAGTATGGTAACGAAACATCACCATATGGAAAGGTAAAGGGGCAACAGAAGCAACCTGCGCAGTAGTAGGCTACGATGAACAGTGCCCATAGTGAGGGAGGGAGCGCCGAGGCGGTCCGATCCCGCAGCCCAGGTATACCAATAGATGATGAAACATGCGAGTCATATTAACATTGCTTAGATCAGCCAGGTATGTGTTTGTCTATAAACTTCCAAGCCTCTTCTGGGATGGTAAAGAAATACGTTTGGTTAGAGTGTTCAATCCTCAGTTTGGCGGGGAAAAGCATGGAGTACTTGACTCCTACGTCTCGGAGTCTCTTCTTCACCGCAAGGAAGGTTTTACACTCTTGTTGGACAGCCACCGAGTAATCCGGATACAAGTGTATTCTAGCCGCCCCCAGATGCAACTCCCCCTTGGCCCTGGCCGCCCGGAGCAGGGAATCACGATCGCGGAAGTTGAGGATTCTGGCTATGATGGGACGGGGCGGGGCACCCGGCCTGGGCTTAGCAGATAAGGATCGGTGGGCTCTCTCAACTGCAAATTGTGACGAAAGCTTGGGGTTATCCAGAAGCGACAGGAGGGTGTGTTCCACGTAATCCTCCATGGGCTCTCGGATGTTGTCCTCCGGTATTCCAACAATGCGGAAGTTATTCCTCCTGGAGCGGGATTCGAGGTCATCATTTTTCTTTTCGACCACAGAGACCCGGCTGGTCAAGGCGGTTACAGCGGTGCGCAGGGAGGTCAGGTCGTCCTCTGTGGTGCCAACCCTCGTCTCAATCTCAGCGACCCTGCTGTCCGTCCTCTCAATGTGGGCCTTTATAGATGAGATGGTCCCGTTCATATCGTCTAACTTAGTATGGAGTGTCGTGAAGCCCTCTGCAATGTACTCCAGCATTTTCTGCTAGTTGTCAGAGGTGGAGGGTGCAATGGTCGTCGGCGATTCCTCCGGAGGATCAGATAGTGGCTTGGAGGGGGTCTTAGTGAACATGTTTAGTGAGCTTTGCTTCTTATTAGAGCCGGCTCCCTTAGTCATGGTGGAAAGCAGAGCTATAAGTTCAGGAGAGCTATTAATTGAGAGCAGTGGGAGCGCAGTCGTGAGGAGTCCAGAGCAAGCGGTTCACCGCGGGGAGGGAGAGGGGCGAGCAGACAACGTTCCTGTAGTGTAGATTTGCTGCTTCACTGCAAGGGGGGGAAGGCGAGCAGACAATGTTCCCGTGGCAGGTGGGAGGGCATTCAGCAGTGGTACAGGCAGGCAACCGGTGCAGGTCCGGGGGACCCGGGAAGTACACAGAGACCACAGTATCACCGTGCTCGAGATGGCTCCCCACACAGCCCAGGCACGCCGCCGTGTATAGTAGAAGTGAATGGTAGGAGCAGCATGAAGCCAGCCAGTAGGTAACAAGTTATGCTCCCCTTAGTTGCCGTGGGCAGAACACAGGCAGGGCCGCACTGGGGGGCAGGAAACAGTCCAACCTCGAGCTGGGCGCGTGAGACCCTGGAGTGGTGGTATGGGACCAGGGGGGTGGCTCGCCCGGAACAGAGAGATGGTGGTTGGCAGGATCACGCCAATAGGTTCGCCACGTTGGTACTGGGCGGCAAGAACACCGGGAAGCCGAAGGTTTGTGGTGCTGGTGATCGCAGGCCTGGTGCAGCACGCCGGTTCAAGTAGCAGGAGATAGGGGGAACGGCAGCGGCGCAGTGTGGCATAGGCCCCCAGCCGCAGCATGTGTCCCCACAGATCCGGGGGGGGGTGAACAATACCAGGAGAGGTATCACCAGCGAGGGGGGCACAGTGCCCAAAGCGCCGCCGCGTAGAAGTATGGCGGCCTGCGAGGCGCGCCTGTAGTGAGAGGGGTTGGCAACCCAGGATCACTGGGGCTAATAACACAACTCCCCCCGCACCCCCATACCTTGCCGTGAGTAGAGTCCCGTGTTCCGTGGGAGGGGGGGTGGCAGAGGGAGAGCAGGTGAGCAGGCTGAGGGGGAGACGACCTGCGGCAATGTCTACGTCTCCCGCCGTGTGGGACCAGGAAGCAGGAGACTCCGGGACCTTCAGGCACCAAGGAGTTAGCGGGCAGAGGTGACTGTGTGGCCCAGTGGAGTCCCCGGCGGTGTGCAGGAGCTTGATCCAGAGAGTGCCGGGTGGATCCACCGGCAGCTCAGTCCGCTCTGAAGGGCTCCGATGCCCCTCTCCCACGGCGGCCCGCAGTGCCGCGCCCCCTGGTGTCGGAGTGAGCCGCAGTCGCTGGAGCCACGGCGCGGCCCGGGCTAGGCACACGCGGCCCCAGTCCGAGCGGGGCGCACAGCAGGTAAGCAGGAAAGCAGGGTGAAGGAGAGAGGTCCTGCAGCAGAGTCTTCGTCACCCGCCGTGTGATTCCAGGGGGCGGGGGACTCCGGGACCCACAGACCCCTACGAAGTTAGCAGGCGGAGGTGGTTGTCCGTCTCAGTGGATTCCACGGCAGCGTGCAGGGGCTTGGTCTGGGGAATGCCGGGTGGATCCGCCAGTCGCAGCGGCTCGGATCTCTCGGAAGGTCTTTGATGCCCCTACCCCGCAGCGGCCCGCAGCACCGCGCTCTCTGGTGTCAGAGAGAGCTGCAGTCCCTGGAGCCGCGGCACGGCTCGAGAATGTCACCCGCAGCCCTAGTTAGAGCGGGGCTCACAGCACGGCCCCCGGGGGTAGCACGGGTCCAGAAGTCGGCAGAGGTGTAGCTTGGAGGTTCACCCAGAAGAGCCGTCAGTGCAGAGCGGATCCGTAGTATTTAAAGGCACTTTTCCAAGTTTATGCACTCTCCCAGTCCGGAGCTCTGCGATTAGGCGGCCATCTTGTTTCGGCGCAACAGCGCCCCCCCTTGGAAAAGGAAATTACATGGGATCCTGTGCAACAAACATGTTGAATCACTGGAACTGTAACATGTCAGTCATATCGTGGCTGGGGAAGCGAGTTGATTTAAGGACATTTGCAAAGTGCTGCATTAATCACAAGTTGGAACATCCTTTTCTTTTATTTATATATGGAAACGGATCGGATGTGGAATTTCAGTGATGATATTGTTTTTAGAGCATTTGTCGAATGGATGCACACAGAATTATTTCTGTTTAATGGATAATAAATTAGTAAATGTTTGATGATTTATTAGTTTCATTTACAAAGCATACATTGTGGGACACGTTTGTTTAGAATTAACCTATAGACAAAGACATTTTTGGTTATCGGTGCACGGTTTGCAAGCAATGATGAAAAACGTTTCAGAGTTTCCAAAATGTACAATGTGATGCAAGATTTAAGTGCCATTTGAAGTGTCCCTGGGATAAATTTAAGGCGGAAATTAGTAAGTGGGTTATAAGTTTGCCCAAAATTTCTGGTGTTTGAGTGAAATGAAAAACCAAATGTGGGTCAGTGAAATACCCAAATGTCAAGATGCTTTTTGAATTATAATCATACCAGTTAACACGGTGTGTATGGGCCGTTGTCTTGTGGTTGTCTATGTGTTGTGGCCCTAGGGTATTTTATGGTGCAATTTATGGGTTATTGAGTCAAGTGTATGTGTCAGTCAAAGTGTTACTGTTGCGTTGTGTCAACTAAGGCTGGTTGGTATCTAGTCAATCCATCAAAAACCATTCCATCGAATGCTATACTATCGAATTATAAGCATCGAAAAGCATTTCCATTGAAATGCCTTTCCATTGACTATAATTCAATGCTATATTCGTAACTAGGGTTAGGGTTAGGGGTTGGGGGTTGGGGCTTAGGTTAGATTAGGGGCTAGATTAGGGTTAGATTAGGGGTTAAACCTGGGGCTGGGTTTAGGGGTTAGGGTTGGGGTTTGGGTTGGGGCTAGGGTTAGATTAGGGTTAGGGGTTAGGGTTGGGGGTTAGGGTTAGGGTGGGGGGTGGACATAGGGTTTGGGGGAGTGGGGACCCCCTCACCCGCCCCCAATATACAAAAAAAACATTAAAGCGTTACAAGGAGCTGGCCAGTGCCGAAATTTCAGCACTGGACATCTCCATGTAACGTTTTAACGGTACAAAAAATGCATTGAAATGCTATCTTTTACATGTAAAAGTGCATTGCCATAGAAACCAGTCCATTTATATTTTCAATGTACTGGTTTCGATGGAAAGGCACTTTTACATGTAAAAGATATCCTGTCGATGCTTTGGTAAACGATGCTTTTTTTCGATGGTGTGGCATTTCTATGCTTTTTTTTCGATTAAATGACTAGGAATCAGACTGGTTGACTGTTATAGGGGAGTTGACTATTGTGAAAGGTAAAGTGGTAATTATACATATTGAGTCACCTAAAAAGGGCTGACGTTAGAGGTCTATTAGTCATGAAACTGTTTTCAACTAAGTAAGGTTGATAACGTATTATGAATCATTTGGGTAACCACGACGCATGGGTTGTGGTTGTGGTTAGTGTCATGTTTGAAATAGTGTGGACATTCAACCAGCAGGGTTGGATGTTGTAACAATCTAAATGGTTGTAGCACATAGATAATTATAAAGGGGGAAAAGGTGATTCCATGGTAAAAGCAATAGCAGAATATTGTTAATGGGAGTAACGTTAAAGGGAAATGTAATGTAAATGATATGTGAGAGTTTACATATTGGAGTTGAAAATCCTATAAATTGTAAAGGTTTATCCGGATATTTTAGATATTGTTATAGTTACAGGTTTAGATAGCTATGGTTTATTTGAGATGTTCTGTTTTACCAGGAGCACTTTATTTGTTACATGTTGTTTTATGTGTATGATTCTGGTAGTGTTTGGGTTGTATGATGCATGCATGGGTGTATGGGTAAGGATGCACATGGCACGGGTGGGAATGATTTGCCTATCTGTTGTTGAGAGGACAGGCTGCTGTGTGTATGCCGCCTCGTTCCACCGTCCCCTGTATATGTATGTGAGCACTGAATGCGTGTTGTGAGTGATGTGCATGCGTTGCTGGTAGGTTGGTGGAGGTTGCTTAGTATGTCCATTGGTTGTGACTCTGTGGGATGTTTGGAGGGAGATAAGTAAGAGTAGTGACCTATATTGGCAAAGCCTGCATGGACTTGTTTATCTGGTGTTATATGACAATAATACTGGTATCATGGGAAACACAAATGTAAAAGTTTTTACATGGGGAGACTGGCCTGTGTTGGCACAGCCATCATGGACATGTTTTCTTACAGTGGCATACATATTTACTGGCATTATGGGCAACATCTTTATGACGCATATAGTGGTGTGGGGTGGGCTACATTGGTGCAGTCTATATGGGTGTGTTTTCCTACAGGGGGCATAGCATATTTAGCATTACATTTGTAATGGCATTATGGGAAATGCCAACATATTGAGTCTCCTTACGTGGTCATAGTAGCTTACATTGGTTCAGCCAGTATGAACATGTTTTCTCACAGTGGTATGATATTGTTTACTGGTATTATAGGCAAAGCCAGCATGATGAGTCTTCTTACGTGGCCATACTCCCCTACCTTGATGTAACCAGCATGGAAATGTGTTCTACATTGGCATGCCATTTTTATTACTGCCATTATGGGCAAAGCCAACAGGAGTATCTTCTTACTTGGGGATACTGGATTACATTTGCAGAGCAGAGCCAGCCTGGACATGTTTTCATAACGTATCATTACTGGCATTATGGGCAATGCAAGCTTGAGTATGTTCTTATGTGGGAATACTGGCATATATTGGTGCAGCCAGTACAGATATGTAACGGTACAGCAGCATGAACATTTTTTTTACACCGGCAGAGTTCTGGCACATATTGAGTGCAAAGGCATCATGAAATGTGTTGGACAATGCTCTAGAAAATGCATCTCTGTACTGTTGGTAACTTGGCATATATTTGATTTTTTTTTCATGTGTTACCGTACAAGACTGATTGTAAACTATGTGGGGTTTTACCCATTTTTTCACAGAAAGTGTGCTGTTTTGTCAGGGGAGAATCCCCAGGACTCCCCTTGGTTTGGTCAGGCTCCCTCTCTATGCTCGGTCATTCCAGCATGTTCAAGGGAAATGTTTACCTCCCTCCAATTAAGAAATTCATCAGCCACCACCAAAACATTGCTACTGTTGCAATATGTTTTTCCAAAGAGAACCCCCGAATTTAGAATAAGTGTCAGGAAAATATCAGCTCAGCAATCAACCATGCAGCTGACATCGCCGGCCTCATCACCACACATGACTTGGATGCCATCTCCATTACTGAAACCTGGATGACATCCACCTCCACCCACATCCTAGATGTCCTCACTCCCAACGGCTACAGACTTCTACAACAAGACCATCCAAAAAAGATCGGCAGAGGCCTTGCCATCATTCACAAGGCATCATGGCCATGCACTCAACTTAACGTCGCAGCCATTGGCTCTTTTGGAAACCTATCCTGCCACTTCCCGCTCTTTCCAACGGACACAGTCACTTTTCATCTCATCTACAGACCACCGAAGCCCAACACCACCTTAATGGAAGACATCACGGACTTGGACAACAGCATGTCTCTCACACATGCCAACACCATCTTCCTCAACGACTTCTGCATCAGAGGCAACCCAGCAAACAATCTATGAAGAAAGCTCCACTGCCTACATTGACACACTGAATGGCACACAAAAGAACCAACTCACAGGAAAAGTAATATCCCCAACCTCATCATCACCACACTGCCCACCCTTCATCTCAGCTCTCCTATTCAACTCGACTGCTTGGACCATCTTCCAATCCCCTTTGAGATTAGTCACACCACACCTCTCAAGCAAAGCCATTGGAAACCAAGCAATCAAGCCTTCAGATCCTTCAAGAACTTCCCAGTTGAGGCTCTCACAAAAGACCTCACCAAACTCCACCTCACATGGGTTGATGTATCTCTGATGAACCAGAACTGCAACTCGATTCTCCAAGAACACAACACCACCCTCACAAACAACATCAACCACCATGCCCCAGTGAAAGAGTGCACCCTCAAGCCTAAACCTTCAGCACTGTGCTACAAACCTCAACCTCAACAAACAAACCATCAGAAAGCCCTTCCAACTGAAGCACTCCCTCGCCTGGCAATCATCAACAGCTCCACAACTCAAGGCACCTTCCCCTCGACCCTCAACACCAGACAAATCTTCCCACTTCTTAAGTAACCAACACAGGACCATGAAGAACTCAGCAACTACCGCTGCATTACCCAGCTTCCCTTTTTAAGTAAGATCCGTATGAAAGCAGTAGCCACACAACTCCTCCAACACATCAAAACCAATAACCTCCTTCAGTCCTACCAATCTCGTTTCAGACCCAGATGCAGCACAGAAACGGCTACCAACAAGGTGATCGGCGATGCCCTTAAAATCCTTCATGATGACCATCCTTGCCTCCGTGTTCTCCTTGACCTCTCAGCAGCATTTGACACAATAGACCACCAGACACTCATCGACAATTTACATCACCTGAAGCTCAACCCCTCCAAGACTAAATTCCTACTGCTGACCAACAACACCTGTGACATACAGACCAGACTCTCTGCTATGAACCGTGAGGGATTCACACCTCAGCTGGACCCCTATGCCAAGTCCCTTGGGTTCAACATCAACAGACCACTCATGTTCAAACAGCATATAGCAAGGAAGACACAAACGGCCTGGTAACAACTTTATCTCCTGTGGAAGATCAAGCCCTTCAGCCCAGAAAACAACTACAGATCCGCTATCCAAGCCTTGGTCCTCTCCCACCTGGATGGTGGCAATGCCCTTTTGGAAGGCTTTCCGGCGACTACCTTGGAACCCCTGAAATGTGTCCTGCTTGCTGCTGCAAGACTCATTAAAGGACTGCACAAATGTGACCACATCACCCTGACCCTCATAGAACTGCACTGGCTCCCACTACAAGCCTGTATCATCTTCAAATCCTGTTGCATCATCTACAAGACTGTCATCCTGAAGTCCCCAAGTTACCTCACTGAGAAACTCAGCATCTCTGGAGCCCTGCAATCCACCATAAGTAAGGAAATGTGCAGACTTGAATTACGACAGTGCAGGAAGGAAAGAACCAGAAGACAGGCCTTCTCTGTCTATGCTCCAAGACTCTGAAACCTCCTCCCCGTCAACATCAGAATTACCCTATCACTTTTACAGTTCAGAAAAGAGCTCAAGACCTTCCTCTTCAAGGGTTGGCTCCTTCTTAACTCCTAGGCCCACACACCCTCACTCCCCACCCTACCCGAGACTCAGTGATTTACTCCCTACTGTCTTCCTCCCTTGTTGCCAACTGCCCACCATCCCGTTAGCTCCCCGCTTATTTTGTCTTTGCTTCCCTCATTGTGTTCTTCCCCCTATGATTGTAAAGCACTCCGTTGCTTCTCAGTGCCCTAGTAATAATAATAAATGTAAAAGACCACTTAGGTTAAACAATGGAAGAAACCTACCTCTGTGAAGAAGATACAGAGATGTTTGGCATTTTCAAATCTATATAAAAAATACATTTCACATTTTTTGTTGAAAATCCAACCGTTGACCAAACCATTAAAGAAAGGGAAGAAATTTGATTGGAATGAAAATGCCCAAAAGTCCTTTCAGTTAATAAAGCAAGCCTTTACTTTGGTTTGGAAACTGACACATCCAATGCCGCAATCGGAGCTGTTCTGAAACAAAAAACTGAAGACGGCCTTAAACATCCCATAGTCTACCTATCCAAAACCTTATCCATGTCAGAAGTTAACTATACAGTGTTGGAAAAGGAGCTTTTGGCAGTGAAGAGAGCATGCAAGGAATGATGTAATTTTTTTTTTATTTTCATTTAGTTTGTACAAACTTTTGAAAAACTTCTTAATTAAAACACATACAAAACAGTGCATCTTTCGTCTTTACATGATTTCCTCTCTAGCATTATTTTGGACAACTTCTTAAATACTATCTTGTGTTAGATCTCATTGGTGGCACTCCTTTCTTTATTCTGAATTCATGGTCTCATCTGCAAATTTGTTCTCCTCACTTGCCTCCGTATGGGACTCTATTTTCGTGACCACTGGACTCAATTCTAAATAGTTCTGTATTTGCACTAGGAATTTCGTCAACGCAATCCACACTGAGTTAAATGGAATGATGTAATTTACTATTGGGATCCCGATTCCAGATTGAAGTCCGAACAGATCACTGGAACTTGAGAGTCTTTCAGCAGCTAGAGTGCCAGAATAGCCATCAGGCAAGATGGGCTTCTTTTTTCCTCATTATGACATATGTTTTACCTTTCTTCTGAGAAGAGATAATCAACTGGCAGATGTGCTTTCCAGTTCGGAGCCCGGACTGTCCAACACCTTTCAGAGTGAAAATATATTCCCTCAAGCTTCCTTCCTCTTTTGTGTAACTGCCTTTATTCAGCTGGTAAAACAGCACAGCAGGATTGATCACCCAGGCATAGAAGAGGCGATACAAAGGTACAAACTACAATGTGAAAAGAATCTTCTATTTCATGGCCAACAATTGTATATCCCCATGGCCGAGCTTAGACAAGAAGTTCTATCCATGTGTCATGATTACAAATCTGCAGTCATTGAGGTATTCGGACTACTACAGATTTGGTCAATTGACATTTCTGGTGGCCGACATTGAGTAAAGATGTCCAAGATTTTATAGCGGCATGTACTATTTGGCTTCAAACTACAGTACCTCGTCGTCCTCCTTATAGTCAGTTGGTGCAGCTAATTTGTCTACACAGCTTTGGCAACAAATATCCACTGACTTTATTGTCGACATACCATCCTCGTCAAGATACACCACTATTATCGTTACAGTTGATTCCATGACAAAAATGTCTCATTTTCTATTCATGCTTCAAATTCCATCTGCTTCTGAAATGGCTAGCTATTTCCTAGAGACCATATTCTGTCTGTATGGTTTACCAACCTCAATTATTTCTACCCTGGTTCACAGTATACTTCAGCCTTCTGGGCTCAAGTATGCAAAACCCTGGGTATCCATTGGGCATTGTCGTCTGGCTTTCATCCGCAAACTAATGGGCAGACCAGGAGGCTAAATCAATACTTGGAGCAATACTAACAGTGCTTTGTATCAGCCTTTCAAGATAACTGGTGCGTCCTTCTTCCTTTTGCAGAGTTTGCATACAATAATTCCATACACACAGCTATTGGTGTCAGTCCATTTTTTTGTTCTTATGGGCTTCATCCATCCTGTCTGCCAACAATTGTTCCCATTACTCAGAAAATACCTTCCATCGAGGCTCTAATCTGTGACATTCAAGCAGGTCATGCGGCTGCGTTATCGGCCTTGGAAAAGTCCTGTTAACGGACTAAACGAAATGCAGATCAGAAACAAACTAAAGCACATACATTCCTAACATGGGACTTGGTCTGACTTTCATTACGCTTCTTGTAAAAACTATTGTATACTTCCAAATTATCACCATGATACTTTGGTCCTTTTAAAATCTTGAAACCAATAGAACCTGTGGCTTATCATCTCCAGTTACTTGTTTCTTGGTCCTGAATCCACCCTATTTTCCTTGTGACGTCTACAATATTTGGTAGACTGGAAAGGGTACAGTCCTTCCGATCGTTCTTGGGAAACTGCATCTGCAGTTCATGCTCCTGTCTTAGTGAAATACTTTCATAAGCAGAATCCTTGGAAACCGGGCCCTCTTGCCCCAGGAGGGGGCATACTGTCAGGAAAAAGACCACTTTGTGGTCATTATGGCACAAATGGAAGAGGAATCATCCACGCGGCTTCCTAACACCTTCAAGATGGCATTTGGTGTCCTCCGTGCTTTCGAACTGCAGTGTGCTCTCTAGTGGTTTCCAAGATGGCTCTCACAGATGCTGCAGTGACGGGACAGAACAGATGCCACACTCAACGGATTTAACTGGGAACAGGGGTAAGAGCCATGGGTCGCTTCATCCTGGTAAGCATTGATGCTCCTTGTTCCTTGCCCCTCCTTTCTCTCATTCCTTTGCTCTTCTGCTCCTCCTGTTCTCCGTCTTCTTCCCGCTCCTGCATACGCTGAGGGGCTGCTTCTTCCTGGTCTTCATTCCCCATTCCTCGGAGGCCTGGATCCCAGTCTTCTTACATCCTCCTACTTGCCAGTCTTTCTTTGTGGCGGCGTGTCAGTGGTTCAAGTCAACGGATTCCACGCAGGGGTTTTTTACCCTAGAAGTGGTTGCCTTGATTGTATCCTGGAGTTTACACAAAGCCCTGTTACACTATCAGGGTTTTCGGACACTCTTTGCGCTGCAGTCTTTAGCATCTACCATTCTTGGCACTATCCAGGTCAGTGCTTGCTTACATTGTGATAATAAGATACTAATTAGGTGGGAGGCCAACATAAGGGTTTGCTGATGGAAAAGTCAGATAGGTTAAACAAACTAAGGCAGGTAGAAATGGAAAAAACGATCAAAGGAGTTTTGCACATTGACGAATGCATAAGGAAATACCATGTCACACAGATTAATCTGATCTAGTCCAACAAAGCTGATTTTCTGCTACTTAAAATGAATTTGGGAATAAAGCACAGAAAATGCTGGCATATAAATTGAAACCTAAATCTAAAGCAAATAATGTTGGACAGATCAAATGTGCAGAAGGGCTGATGGCCCATACTGAAGCAGGGATATTAGTGGTGTTTAGAAATTACCATAAACAAGTATACTCTACTGGAGAGGTACATACCGGAAAGAAAGCAGAGTTTCACGAACATTGCTATTTACCAGTAGTTTTAGGGAAGGGCAGAAGCATCCTTAATAAGGCAATCACAAAAGAAGAGATTCTGATAGCTATACGATGGCTTAAAGTCAATAAACCCCGGGTCTGAATGGCTTTTCAGCCACCTACTACAACATATTAACAATGCAGCTCTTGGAGAATCCTGCATGACCTATTTAAATACATATGGTTAGATGGGATTTCAACTGAACCTATGGGAGACGCCAAAATAACAGTTATGCTCAAACCAGCTAAAGACTTTACACACTGTTCTTTATATTGTCCCATAACACTATTGAATATCGGTGTTAAGCACTACACTACAATTTCAGTCACTATGCTAGATAGAATTCTTCCCACTATTATTGCCTGTGAAAAATCAGGTTTTGTGAGGGGACAACAGGCAGCAGATAACACAGAGAAGGTTATTTACTTAATTGATGTCATTCATAAATACACCAGCTGCACTTGTCCTTGATGTGGATAAAAAGCTTTTGGACATGTCAAGTGGTCCTTTTTAAGGGATGCTACTGTTAAACCGGGACTTGGTGGACAGTTTATTAAAGGGATTTTCACCATGTGCTTTTATTCTTAAGATAGGGTCTCAATGAATGGGTTCTTATCAGAGAGATTGGGATTGACAAGGAGGACCCAGCAGGGTTCCCCATTGATGCTGCTAATATTTGCGTTAGCAGTGGAACTCCTTACTGGTAAGATTAGCATACAGACTCCTTTAATGGAATACAATATTCTGGCTTGAATCATAAACTGGCATTATTTGAGAACAACATAATATTATCTTATAAAGCCTGAGGTGTCTATCACAGCTTTGCTTTCTCTGATAGAATATTTTCTGTCGGTGTGAGGTTTCAAGATGAATCTAGACAAATGAGAGGCACTTAATCTGAACCTCCCCACTAACCTACAGACACTCCAAGAAGGCAAGACTCCATTTCAGTGGGCCAAGGATACGTTTAGGTACTTGGGCCCCTCACTGACTATGAAATGTTCTTTATTATAGGAGTTTAATTACCCATAGCTATTTAACCTAATAAAACCCGATCTCCAATTATGGAAGAACCAAGCCATTGCTAAAGCTTTCACACTTCTTCCAAAATCTACCTGTCACTGTAACAGGCCCGCTTCTCAGATGGCTATGAGTTATCATGTCCTTAATTTGGAAAGGGACATTCCATAGACTCTCTAAAACCACATTATATAACTAAGATATGAGGGGAGCTAGCGGTCCCTAATGCTTTGATTAAATATTATGCTACCCAGTTAAGGGTATCTAATGATTGAGTGCATCTTTAGATGCATAGGCCTTGCAAACAGTTTTTGGAGGAATTGGCTGGGTGAGCCCTGAGAACAGACGTAAGGCAATGTACAAAAACCTCTGAATAAAAACTATTGCTCAAATTTGGAACAGCAGCTTAAAAAGAATGGAGTTAACCGGGCCATATGACTATCAACTATAATCCGTAATGTTCTCCTACTTGTAGACCTTTAGACTTAAGAAACTGGTGAAATGATGTTCTGAATTTCTCTCATACCTTTATCACAATTAAATTATTAGAGCCTTTGAATCATGTAAGGAAACCTTTTGGGTGTATGAGACACAAAGGGGGTCATTCCGAGGTTGGAGGTAAGTAACGGTCCTTACCGGCATGGCGTAAATAGCGCGTCCGTGCAGTCATTAGTCCACTGATAGAGGACTATTACGACTTCGCAGGCACGAGCTTTGCGCCATGCCGGTAAGGGCATTAACGCCATGCCGTAAAAGGCACGAAATATGCTCTTAGCGGCATCATGCATAGCGCAGATAGCACTACCAGCATGAACCAATGCGCAGGACCGGAAGTAGCGTCATTGCACAGGAACGGGAAGGAGCACGGTGGCCATCTTTAAAAACACAACCCATTGCCATCCTCACCACACAGGACCTGTGGGACTCTGCTGTTTGTCAGAAAAACTTCTCCAAACACACCACAATGCCCAAGGCCCTTAAGAAGGGAGCTGCCCGCGAGCGCAAGGAGAGATTCAACGAGGATGAGCTGGAGATGCTGGCCGGGAAACTGCAGGAGCATGCTGGGATAGTGTTTGCCAACAGCATGAAGAGGGAGGCAATTTAAAAAAAAGGAGATCTGGGCACTTGTTGCTCAGAAAGTTAGTGCTGTTGGAAACACCCCACGCACCACCAAAGACTGCCGTAAGCTCTGGGACGACTTGCGACTCAGAGTAAGAAATATACTCTCAGTTAACAGGAGCCAGGCAATGGCAACAGGAGGAGGTCCCAGCTCACCCATCAAGCTGACCCCATGGGAGGACATCTGCGCCAGCATGATCGGAATGGAGGGGATAGAAGGTGTTGGCGAGATGGAGTGTGGCGCCACAACATCGGCCGATGGAGGCGAGTGTCCTAATAAAACACTGTAATGCCGAGTCTGATGAAAGTCAACCAATATGTCAGTCCAAAGAGTCAAGCCATGGTCCAACACACACACACTCCCAGCAAAGTAGGCGGATGCATCACAGACACATGCAGATGCCTGCAGCAAGACAATGGCGTACCTGACACATACCACACAAAGATGTAAATGTCATGAGTCACACAGCATGCCCCAAATAATATGCATGTCAGATAGCATAGCTCTAGGCCAACATGAGTGACCCCGACGTATGCCTGCATAACCCACCCATGTATAAAAAAAAGTGCTCATCCAAACACAAATGCCTATTACCCTCAATTGTGTGGATGATTAATTGTCCAAATGTATGTATGATGCCTATCAAAACATCACTCATGCCGTCCCTCTCTTCGACCCCCACAGGCTGTGACCATGACAGCGATGGGCAGAACGCAACCCCCGCAAAGACCACACCCCAGAAGAGGTCCCGGGATGCCACCAACCTCCCTTCGACCTCGAAGGGACAACCCAGGGGCTGCCGTGCACCACCAGGCAAGACACCCTAGGTTGCCGTACACCGGTGCCGCCAAGGGCCGTAGAGGCCAAAGCACAAACACCCATTGGCCAGCCTGAGGAATCAGGTGACGCACCACACTGTGAGGAGTCAAGTCTGGCTTGGGAGGTAGCAGCCACAGCACCCCAGGCTGTGGAGGACCCGCAGGATGAGGTATGGGTGCCCGTTGAGGACGATGCATCCGAAGTCCTCCGCACGCCCAGTCCACCGGCATCCCCTCAAATATCTTCCCTTGAAACTGACCACGCCACCACCCGGAGCAGTCTGTCGAGGAGCAGATGGAAAGGCACTTCAGTCCCATATTGCCAAGTATTGATGCTGAGCAGGCTGAGCAGGACAGCCAGGAACCATCAACCTCCACCGGTGCACCCGCAGGGCCGCAGCAGTCAGAACAGCTGACTGCCCTAGTGCAGTAGTTCGTTGAGGACAACACACTGGCTAGGCAGGAGTGGCGGGGGAACATTGCCTCTCTAGGCAGGTCCATCTCGGAGAACACTGCCACCATGGGCAAAATATTTGCCGAAAACACCAGCCGCCTCTGCGAGGAGGTCTCCGCCCTCCGCCAGGTACTAGGCCGCATAGCCGATGCCATGGAGGCAGGGCGTCCGGCTACCCAATCCGAGCAGGCGACAACACCTTCATTGGCGAGCTCGACCCAGATGAGCCTGCTCTGCAGGTCTGCACGCACCCTCCGCCGGCCAGAAATGCTGCCACCTGGGCCAGGGAGTGCGTATTGATAGTCTGGACAGCCTCATGTAGGCATTGGAGACTTGATGGGACATGTGTGGGGGAGTTGTGGGGGGAGGGGGAGGTGGGTGAGGGTGTGTGGGGGAGTTGTGGGGGGAGGGTGAGGGTGTGGGGGAGATGTGGGGGGAGGGGGAGGGGAGAAGGGTGTGTGGGGGAGTTGTGGGGGGAGTCAGAGGGGGAGACCTGAGTGGACATTCATCATTGCGCATGTGTCATTTATTCATATGCAGTGCATAGTGTACATGTACCCACACACCCAGTGGCCTCTGTCAGCATATCATGTCACCTACTGCAGCCATGTCTGTCAGTAATATTGTGCAATCACTGACTGACGCACAGCACGTCCCTCTTGTGCATCGGCACCACAATGATGTGCAGCCACCACTTCTTCATCCCTTCATCATCACCAGGTGGTAGCAGTTCAATGTCATGGGTCAGGGGCACGTTGCGTTGGATAAAAGTGTTGTGCAGCATAACACATGCCATGATGGTCTTGGCCACCTTCTCATGCCTGTATAGGAGTGCCCCACCTGACGGCCTAAGGCAGCAATACCATTCCTTCAACAGGCCAAAGGTCTGGTCAATGACCACACGGGTAAGGGTGTGGGATCGATTGTAGTCCTCATGCCTGTTATATGTGTTTCGGACAGGGGTGATGAGCCACGGCATCAAGGGATAGCCACTGTCACCTGCATGGGAGGCATTAAAAGCTATATGTCAGTCGATTGATGATGGACAGCTGTACTAGTCACACATATCAGCAGATTATTGTTGGTCACATGCACATGTCCCTGGTTGTATGCACGCCATTTTTAGGCCCTCAATGTGTCCTGTGCCATGGAATAATGGTGTGGGTTGCATCTTCAAGATGATACACGGTGTGCTCTGCCGTATTGTAGCTCATGCATTGTGTACGCATAGTGCTGTGTTTGTATACATTTAGTGATGTGTTGTGTTATGTAGGATTTTCTGATGGGGAGCGTTGGCAGTAGGCTCTGCAATGTTAGGCATTCTGCGCTGATTTTTCCCATGCTGACATGCAGCATTCCTGTGGTTGATCCGGGTTATCGGACACAACAATGTGTGATGATCTTGCTTGTGTCACCTTCCATCTGCACCTGTTTGTAGTGGTATATTTTGTGATTGTGGCAAACCACCTCCATGGCATGGAGGCCACCTTTTGTTTCTAGAATCTCCTGGGGAGTCCGTGGTAGGGATATGTATTCCGTTGTGTGCTTGAGATGGGCATCCAGCACTTGCATCAGGTTGCAAGTGAATGAGGGTGGGGATATGCCATGCATGTACCACACTGTGTGCTGGTAGGTGGCTGTGGAAAGGAAGTGGAGCACCAACACTACCTTCAGTTGAGTGGGGATGGCGGTGCGTATTTCGATGAGGCTGACAATTGTGTATCATGTCCACAATGGTGTTGATGGTGTCCCGGTCCAGACGGTACAGGGTGTGGTTGTGCTGCGGGGTTGGGTTGGAGGAACTGGCTCTGATGTTTGGGATTTGGGGCTGCATGCGTGGCTACGCTGGCTGCACTGTTGGGGCATGCAGGGCCTGTCTCACCCTCCTTCTGCTGCTGCATCTCCTCTGTGGTGCCTGCTGTTGTTGTTGCTGGTGTTGCAATGCATGCATGTCCTCCAGCCGAAGTGTTGATGCTACTATTGGATTGATCTTGGTGTGGTAAGGGGTGTGGTGTGTGGGTGTGCTCCTTTTGGTCAGGCCCAGACTCCATTGCCTCTACCTGTGCTGATGGTGTGCACTTGTGGCAGTTGGGAACACTGCACATGGCATTTTACGGTTGGTCAGAGATGCCGGTATTTACGGCATGCCGGTAACCACTTTTAACGCCTTCATGATGCCGGTATTTGCATGTCCGCGTCACTTGTGATCTCCTCCAGTTTACGGCATGCCGCTATTGCCGGTATGATGGCCCGCGTGCCTGCGCCCATGCCGCTATTAGAGGCACCATAATTTGCGATGCCGCTAATATCGGTTTGGCTGGTCAGAATAGCCCGTAGTGGTAAGCAATGCCGGTAGTCCTTTACCTGCATCGTTTATCCCTTACCGCCAACCTCGGAATGACCCCCAAAGACTTAACTATTACCAATTTACATATTTGTCATTGCCACATGCACACTAACACGTTTTGAAAAGATTATAATTGAAACTCTGCATATGAAGGGTTTGATCTCAAAGCTATAAAGATGTTTACTGTTGACTATTGAGCGATGGTTACCACACTATGCTGTCTCGTGGCACAAAGATCCTAATAGAGTGCTACCAAAAACTAATTGTAAAGTATATGGCATTGCACGCAACAGATTGCGTTAACTACCCTCTATGACCAGCTGGCTTTTAAGGTACTTGCCTGATGGTACCTGACCTTTCAACATTCTAAACATTTCTCTGAAGCCAAATCAGGGTTGTGTTGGCAGGGATGTGCGGAGTAGGAGACCATTTCTTCTTATGTGGTGATCATGCCTGAAATTGAAACCTTACTGAGTGGAAGTGCTAGATGTGATTCACACTAGTAAAGGTATTCAACTAGCAGAGGAACCAGATATATGTATTTTGTGTGGTATAAAGGACTTTGTTACCAAAGCACCTCGCCAGGATAGAGATTTAATTTTTAAGGGCATGTTAGTAACAAAGGTTGTGCTGATCTTGCATTGGTAGTACAGTCATATATCCACGTTGAACAAATGGATGGGGACAATGTAGCATTTCCTAATCTTCTATCTTCTATATATATAAAACGCTTAGGTATGTTCCACACTCAGCTGATGCAATTAATCAGTGCCAGGTTGCCCTCTACTGTCCAAATAGCAAATTGCACCTAAAACTGAAAGTAGATGATGTAATTATGTTACTACAGTAAGTGAGAAAATGACATGTATAATGCATAAAGACTCTTTACCTATTACGCCTCTGTGGGACATTGTTTGATTTGAACATCATCTGTCAGGCATAGAAGAACAAGTTACTTCTTACCTGGTAACGTTCTTTCGATGGGATGTTCCTCCGACGTATTCCTTATCTTGATAGATCATCTCCAGCTTGCTGGCCGTGGAAATTTTTTTTAGTAGAGGGCGCTGCGCGCTGATGTCCCTCGAGCCGATGTCCCTCGACAGCCTCCGTATCGGCGCTGGCGTCATCATGCGTATAAATAGACTCGCGCAGCGTCCGTTGCTCAATTCCGTTTTGACGTTAACAGTTGTTTTACATGAATTGGTTAGTGACCCAGAAGGAGCGTAAACTGTAACCACAAGGGAAGTTTTACTGAGGGGATGGATGGGAGGGGCGATAAAGAATACGTCGGAGGAATATCCCATCGAAAGAACGTTACCAGGTAAGAAGTAACTTGTTCTTCGAAGGGATTGTGTCCTCCGACGTATTCCTTATCTTGATAGACTCCCATAGCAGTGGTGTGTAACTGGAGGTGGGAGAAAAATTGCCACGTTTCCCTTCAAGAGTGAACAGAGTGCAACACAGCTTTGCCAAACCTAGTCTCTTGGCTAGAGGAGGAATTCAGGTTGTAAAATCTTGTGAAGGTATGTGCAGACGACCATGTGGTAGCCGCACATATGTCTCAAATCGGTACCCCTCTTTGGAGGGCCGAAGAGGCTGCGATACCCCTGGTTGAATGACCCTAAGACCCTAAGATTTTGAGGAGGCTCTTTCCCTGCCAGTTTGTAACATTCCAGAATGGCTCAAATAATCCATCTGGAAATGGTTTGTTTTGTTATCGGTAATCCCAATTTGTGCCCTGAGTAACCTACGAACAGTGGATCTGCTTGCCTAATCCTAGCAAGTCTGCTGATGTAAAAGCTCAAAGCCCGCCTTGGGTCCAGCCTATGCAGCCTTTCTTCCTCTTTCCCCAGATGGGGAGGGGGATAAAATGAAGGCAAGGTAATCTTCTGAGTGATGTGGAATTCAGAAACCACCTTTGGGAGAAAATTAGGCTTCACTTGTAGGACAACTTTATCTTTATTAAAAATTGTATGAGGGGGGTTTAATTCGCTCACCCTCCTAGCAGATGTCAATGCCACTAATAAGACAGTTTTAAGGGTGAGAAACCTTAGTGAACAAGAGTGGAGTGGTTCAAAAGGAGTACCCATCAGGAAATTTAAGACTAAATTTAATTCCCATAAGGGAACTTGGAATGGTCTTGGAGGATAGACATTGGTTAATCCCTTCAGAAATGGTATTACTAAGGGTAACTTGAAATACGATGGTTCCTCTGCAGTGCGCTTGAAGATCGATAGCGCTGCGAGATAGCCCTTGATAGTGCCAACCTGAAAGCCCGAATTTGCCGAATAGAGTAGATAAGATAACACCGTTGGTGTACCACATGAAAAGGGGTCGATATTCTTTTCTCTACACCAGCTGCAAAATTTGTTCCAACAGCAGCGGTATAAAGTCTTTGTTGCTGGCCTTCTTGCCAAAAGCAACACCTCCATGATGTCATCTGGGAGGTCCCAATCCTTGTATCTCAACCTTTCAGATACCAAGCGTGAAGGCTGAGGGTTCTGATGTCTGGATGGAAAACCTGACCTCCCTTCTGCAAGAGAAGATTCTCCTTGAGTGGAAGACGAATTGGAGGGCAGATGGACATGTCCAGAAGGTCCGGGTACCACGTTCTCCCGGCCCAGTCCGGGGCAATTAGGATCATGGCTTTCCGGAACCTTCTCAACCTCCTGATCATTTGAGGAATGACAAGGACTGGAGGAAACGCGTACAGAAGTGGAAACTCCGAGTCCACTACAAACGCGTCCCCTAGAGCTCCTTTCGGGGGAAATTCCCTTGAACAAAACTGATCGCACTTCCTGTTGATGCTGGTGGCGAACAGATCCACTTGAGGGGTTCCCCAAAGGGTGAAGATCTGTTGAAGGACTTCCTGAGATAGTTCCCACTCGTGGGAGACTGTACTCTGCCTGCTCAGAGCGTCCGCTGTCATGTTTTTCTCTCCGGCTAAGTGAACTGCCGACAGAGACATTCCTTCTTGGACTGCCCAAAACCAGAGCTGCATCGCCTCTCTGCACAGCGGCAGTGATCCTACGCCTCCTCTTTTGTTGAGGTAGTGCATGGCCACTGTGTTGTCCGTCATTATCAGGACATTTTTCCCTTGTACAAATGGCAGAAAATCCTTCAGCGCTAGTCTGATTGCTCTCAGCTCTAACAGGTTGATATGTAGTCTGGACTCTGATGGAGACCAACGACCGCTGATGGCCAAGTCGTTGGTATGGGCTCCCCACCCCGTGAGTGAGGCATCTGTGACTACTGTTATCTCCGGCCATGGTTGCCTAAACAGTTCTCTCTTCAAGATGTTTTCCTGGCAGGCCCACCACTGAGGGTCTCGAGCCACCTTGTCCGGAACCTGAAGGAGGTCTGTCATTCTCCCTGAGCATTGCGACCACTGAGTTCTCAGTGCCCACTGAAGAGATCTCATTCTCAGGCGAGCCTTTGGCACAAGGAAGATGCAGGATGCCATGAGGCCTAGCAACCTTAAAAAGTCGAAGGCTGGGAGACGTTGGGCATTTTGAAACTTGGTGACCATCTGCAGAATATCTTGGGCCCTCACCTCTGGTGGCGAGGCTTTTCCCAGGGAAGTGTCCAGGACCGCTCCAATGAACTGGAGTCTCTGTGATGGTATCATCTGTGACTTCTTTAAATTGAGGGAGAAGCCCAGTTTGTGAAGGAAGTGGCAGACATAATCTAGCTGGATCTGAGCTTGTTCCGGAGATACAGCTCTGACCAGCCAATCGTCCAGGTAGGGGTAGACGTGAATCCCTTCCCTCCTTAGACTTGCAGCCACTACCGACATTAGACCATCGGGCGGAGGTGAGCCCAAATGGCAGAACTCAAAATTGATAATGAGAGTCGCCAATTGCGAACCTCAGGTATTTACTGTGTTTGAGATGGATTGGCACATGGAAATAAGCATCCTGAAGGTCCAGAGATACCAGCCAGTCCTGGAGCTGGAGGGCCTGAAGGATCTGAGAAAGAGTTACCATCTTGAACTTGTCCTTCCTGAGGAACTTGTTCAATTCTCGTAAGTCCAAGATAGGTCTCAGTCCTCCGTCCTTCTTCGGTATTAGGAAGTAGGGGGAGTACCAGCCCTTGTTCCTCTCCGCTACAGGTACTGGTTCTATGGCACCTTTCTTCAGCAGGTCTACAATTTCCTGCAAGAGGAGCGGATCTGGAACTTTCCGAGAGCTGTTCCCCAGTGGATGACTCTGAGGAATGCGTAGAAAAGGCAGGCAGTAACCTTGGGCAACTGTCTCCAATGCCCAAGCATCTGACATAATAGCCTGCCATTCCGTCAGATGTTGAGTTAGCCTGCCCCCTACTGGTGTCTTGTGTGGAGAGTCCTCAGAGAGATTTAGAGGCGGCTGATGCAGGTGCCGATTGTAAAGAGGTACCTGCTGCTGCTGCGGCTTTTGTATTTTTACCCTGTCCACCTCGGATGAATCTTTTTTGACCTCTTTGAACCGACTGTCCTGTGCCTTTTCCGAATGCGGAATAAAAGCGAAAGGACTTACCTCTCCAAGAGTTTCCTGAGGGGCGATATGGCATTTGGCCGATTGCAGCACCCAGGGATTTTGCTGCTGCTTTGGATGTCTGTAACTTTTCTAGGCTGTCATCCGCCTTCGTACCAAACAAAAAAGAGCCGTCAACGGGCATATTTAAAAGTCTGGCTTGTACATCTGGAGCAAACCCAGACTTTCGCAACCACGCAAATCTACGGGTTGTAGTACTTGCCGCCATGGCCCTACTGATGCTGTCAGCAGAATCAATGCCAGTTTGAAGGGATTCGCACATTGCGTCTTTACCATCCTTAATGATGTTTAGAAACACTTCCCTTTCTTCTCCCTCTGGGAGGCAGTCAGCCGCTGATGAAGCACACTCCCAAAGAGTATGGCTGAACCTTGCGAGCGTACAAGTAGCGTTACTAGATTTCAACGCCCTGATACATGCAGAAAAAACTTTCTTAGCCATAGTGTCGTATCTTTTGTCATCCCTGTCCTGTGGAACAGTAGGGTATGCCGATCTACTGACTGATGCAGTTACTGCTTGGACAACCAGACTCTCTGGAGTTGGATGTTTAGACAAAAATTCCGGGTCAGTATTAGATACCCTATATTTGGCTGATAACTTTTTGTTAACTGCCGGGATAACCTCAGGAGTTTCCCAGTTAGCCAATATTTTTCTTTGTCATGCAGCGTGAAATGGAACCACAGGATCCTCCTGTGGGCCTTTGACTAAGATGTCTGTAAGGTCATCCTGTTGGAATGCAGGTGAAGGTGTAGACCAACCCATGAATTCTATAATTCTTGCCATTAAAATTCTGTAAGGGGTCTCAGCATGTTCCCCTGGGTCTGGTTTGGCAAATTCTATTTCTGGGGAAGTATCTAACCCACTTGCCTCATGTAGGGATTCTCTAAGGTCCTTCAACCTATTTTCCTCAGAGGTAAATTCCTCTGGTTCTGGTGTTGCAGATCTCTGCACCCCAAAGGGTCTTTCTTGATCTGAATCCTCCCCTTCCTCATAGATTGAAGACAAAGGTCTGAAATGATCAGACCTTGGAAATGGCTTAAATCCCATTTCCAGAGCAGAAGGGGCTAAATTTGTCGTAATCGGTTGGGAAAACGTCGGCGTAGTCGCCGCGGACGTTAAAAGGCTTCGAAAACACAGAAAAAGGCGTCGAGAAGATTGGAAGTGGCCTTGAAGAACTCGAGAGGATCGGGATCCTACCCGAGGTTGTCGATGACCTTGAAGTTATGATAGAGGCTCTGGGTATGACCACTGGCTGTGAGGTAGTGACGGCCGTGGGTTTGCTCTTTTTCGGCGTCGACGTCAGCGTCGAAGACGGCGTCGATTCGATCGACCTATGCGTCGATGAGCCCTTCGATAACGGCGTTGCTGACGCAGATTTATGCGTCAAAGGGACCTTCGACGATGGCGTTGATGGCACAGTGCCTTTGCTCGAGGGTTTGTGACGCTCTCGAGTAGTTTCTTTCGCCGGGTGGACCGACTCGCAGTGTTTAGATTTTTCGGGTCTTTAACCCAGGGTATCACCCTCAGCTGTCTTCGAGGGGGTCGAGGCAGTTTTCTCAAAGATGCTAAGCATACTTTTACAGAATTCCTCCCACTCAGCCTGAGAGCTATGTTTTGTGGGGCAGGTGACTCTTTCCGGAGAAACAGAAGAAGAAAACGAGGAAGGGGATCTTCGACGTCTGTTACTTGAATGCTTGGATCTCGGAGAGTGGTGGGAGCTGCTTCGAGACCTAGACCAAGAATGTTTCCTGTGTCGGTGAGGAGACGAATGTCACGACTCTGCCAAGGAAACTTTCGAAGGAGTTTTAACTGTCTTACCTCTCTCAAGCTTCCCCTTACGCTCCTTCAAGGCTTTCGCCGTCATGGACATGCAGTCCTCGCACTCCGAACATTGGTGATCCGATTCCAGGCACCATAAACAGATCTTATGAGGATCTGTCCACAACATTTTCTTTCCACAGTCTCGACATTTTTTGAAGCCGGACCGTGGAGTCGTCGGTTCGGATGAGGAAGCCATCGAGTAAGAGTTGGTTTATTCTCGAGGAATAATGAAGAATATATTCTCTGAGTAACAAACTGAGCAACGCGATTCCGAAGCCCACGAAGCGCGGAAAAACAGAACTGAGCAACGGACGCTGTGCAAGACTATTTATACGCATGATGACGTCGGCGCCGATACAGAGGCTGTCGAGGGACATCGGCTCGAGGGACATCGACGCACAGCGCCCTCTACTGAAAAATGTTTTTCCGAGGCCAGCAAGTTGGAGATGATCTATCAAGATAAGGAATTAGTCGGAGGACACAATCCCTTCGAAAGAGGACTTCAGTAGTTTCAATGCAATTGTTTGAGGAAACTACAGAAGTCCTCTTTTTGCACCAGCTAGAGGACGCTGTCTTTTTAAGTTGACTGTTCCTTCGTCCAACCTGCGCTCAGTCTTGCTTTTGTTCTTTACAGCTTCTTGCTCCTCCTCACTGGAACACTCTCTCTCTATCTCTCTGTTCTATCACTGTCTATTCTCTTTTTCGGGTCTCCTTTAAAAATCATCTTCTCCACTGTCCATGATTGTTTGCTTTCAGAATAGATATTTGAACCTCCCTTATTTTCTCATATCTTTTGTACTCCTCTCCTCCAACCTCACCCTCCCTACCCCACAGGCAAAGCCACCCTCATCACTGCCATCCTCCTTCTCGGTCATCCGACCCATGAAGCGTGTGTCAGTTGAGGCTTTCGCTGCCACCTTCTTGCCCCCTCCTCCCCCTTCAGCTGACTCCCACCCTGACACAGCCCTCTCCACTCTCTACTCTGCTATATCTGATACTCTTGATTTACTTGCCCCCGTCATGAGAATCCGCCTGAAGCCCAAAGCCAAATGTAACTCCTGGTATGACTCGGATCTCGTCACCCTTAAACGCAAGTGCAGGGTGGCAGAGAGGAAATGGCGTGCTTCATGTTCATCCTCTGACAAACTGGCCTGTCGCCTGCTCCAAAGGCAATACCGCCTCTCCATTCTCACCAAGAAGAGAGCCCTTATCCAAGCCCGCATCACTGCGGCATCTAACAATTCGGCCGAACTCTTTAAAATCTGCAAGGAGCTGGCCAACCCTGCTGCAGTCTCTACCTCTCCTGTCCCCTCCCAGGCCCTCTGCACGGCACTGGCCTCTCACTTCATTTCAAAAACTCAGGACATCCTGTCCTCACTCTCCTCCTATCACCTCCCCCCCTCTATTCCCTGCCCTTCCTCTGGCCCTTCTGCAGCCACCCCTCCTCTCTCCTTCTCTGCCTTTCCCCTTTTTTCTGTTGACGAGGTTTCGAGACAAGTCCGATCTATGAAAGTCTCGTCAAAACAGGTCCACCACTGTTCCTCCAAAACTATCAAGGACCACATCGACTCCTTGGCTCCTGCCCTTGCTGACTTCTGCATTCACTCCTTCGCCTCTGGAATCTTCCCATCCCCTCTCAAGCACTCCCTTGTGCACCCCCTTCTTAAGATACCCTCTTCCGACCCTTCCTGCCCAGCTAACTATCACCCAATCTCTATCACTCCCTTCCTGGGCAAGCTCCTGAAGAAACTGGCCATCTCCCAGCTACATCTCCATGCTGAATCTGTTGGTAGCCTTCATGACCATCAGTCTGGCTTCAGAGCTGCCAGAAGCACAGAAACTGCTCTCCTGAACATCCGTGAGGACCTGCTCTCAAACCTTGACTCTAACATTCCATGTGTTCTCATTTTGCTTGATCTCGCTTCTGCCTTTGAAACTGTCAACCATACCATTCTGCTCAACCGTCTCCGTGATAACCTGGGTATCACTGGTCAGGCTCTGGCGTGACTGACCTCTTTCCTCTCAAATTGACCCTCCCAGGTCCAACTGGGGTCTTTCCTCTCTGACATCTTTTTCCCTACCTGTGGTGTCCCCCAGGGCTCTAACCTCTCTCCCTGGCTGTTCAACCAGTATCTGGCCCTTCTCGCCCACCGCATCGCTGCTCTCTGCCCCAACTTTCAGTGCTATGCGGATGATACCCAGCTCATTTTCAGGCTACCCTCGGCCTCCTCTTCTCCTTCCCTCATCTCTGACTGTCTTTCTGCTATCCAGGAATGGTGTGCCGCCAACGACCTCTGCCTTAATGCCAGTAAGACTGAGATTCTACTCATCGGCACACCCATTCCATCCTTCCCTGCAGCTCTCTGGCCGGCCTCTCTTGGCCCTCTTCCTGCTCCTACCTGCAAGGCAAAAAACCTCAGGGTCATCTTCGACTCCACACTCTCCTTCTCTCCTCACATATCAGACGTCTCTAAGAAGTCACACTACCAACTACACCTCCTCAGAGGTAGCCTTCCTTTCCTCTCCTTCCCCCAGAAGCTCACTGTCTCTAGAGCCCTGGTTCTCTTGAAGCTGGACTACTGTAACAGCCTCTACCTAAATCTGCCCGCCTCTACTCTCCGCCCTTTGTAACTCATCGAGAACAGGACTGCAAGACTTGTCCTTGGCCTCAAGCCTAGGGACCGTATCTCTCCAGGACTGAAATCATTACACTGGCTCCCAGTGACTGCGAGGATCAAGTTCAAAACCCTTTGCATTGTCCACAAGGCCGGCTGGGGCCTTGGGCCAAAATACCTTCAACTCTCTCTTCCTAAATATCTTCCTTCTCGTGCTCTTCGCTCATCCGCCTCCAACTCCCTCAGGGTCAGCCGCTTCTCCAAACAACGAGTTGGGGGCAGATCTCTCTCCGCTGCAGGGGCCTCCCTCTGGAACAGCCTTCCTGCCTCCCTGAAACTTGAGGAGCACCATCTCTGGTTCCGGAAGCACCTCAAAACCTTCCTCTTCGCTTTCTCTCCCCCTCTCCCCTGCTAAAATTACTGAAACTGCACTGAATTTGCAACTGGGCCACTCACCGTTCTCGGTCCTTGGCCCAGCCACTCTCCCCTGCACTGCCTCCCTGGCAACGCCTGCACTGCGGGACTGTGTCTGTATCCCTACAGCCCCCCTTCCCAGCACATGTCTGCACTTGCCACCAGCTGGCCCTTGTTATTTATCCTGTTTGCTATAACCCTGTACTGCACTTTTCCCTCTACCTTTCCCCCCCTGCACTTTTCCGTTCCCCTCTACCCTTGCACTTGCGCGATCTGAATGACACCTGGCCTAGTAGGATCGTTGTCTGTCTCCCCTTGTTCCCCCCCCCCGCCTCGTCGTGCCTTGAAACACTTTTGTATAGGCGCATTACAAATGCCATATCCTATCATATCATAATATTCTGTGCAGCGCTTTGGATAAAAGCACTATATAAGCTCTAATAAAATACAAATACAAAAAAATACAAAAATACAATCCAAATAATAATTAAGGCGAACAAAAAATGTGTTGTTTTTTCCAATTTGCTGTAACTAGGCCAGTACTCTAGGGAGGATGTGCTTTACAAGACACGAGAGGGAGGGACGGCCGTAGAGCGCATTGACAAACCAAACGATCCCTTAAACCGTCTCTGAGCCTTGGAGTGTTAATTGTGCCATCTGTGACACATGGATCCTATAAGCCCCAATACAGATATGAACCCAAAACAAAGGAATATAGAGGACAAAGGTTCTTGGAACACCTCAAATACTGAACCAATTGACCGCGCTGTATGAGAAAGTGGTGTTGAATTGGAATGTCACAGTCTGGATTCCCTATCAGAAGACACAGAGGACTCCAATGAGTCACCACATCAGAGAGCCAGACATATTCCTCTCAGCATCCTGCAGAAGCAAACATACTGGCAGAGGGATCCCAGAGAAACTTACAATACCAAATCAGAGAGGCAAGAGAAAGAATCAGTCAATGAAAACTAGCCAAAAGAGTTGGTTACAGAGTTCCCCTAGTAGCCCAGTATTTCAACAGTGTTGATAACAACAATCTAAGACAAAAAGGAAAAGCTAGTAGCCCCATCGGATCATGAAAAGATCCTTGCTTCCAGAGGTGCAAGCTCCAATTTCACACCTATGAAGGACCTATTAAGGGCCTCGTGGAAGGCCCACTGACCATCAGCTGACAACATCATGAATCTCTAATGGCATTATAAAGCATGATTAACTAGAGACAAGAGTAAACCGCAATAGCCCCAGCGATCCTTCAGAAGCTCTGCACTGAAAAGGCCCCTCATGTTTCTTTGTCAACTTCCAAAGGGTCACAGAAACCGCAAAGTGGCACAGCGATCGCTGAGCTAGGTACATCACCACCTTGCTGATGGGCGAGTCGCAACAAGCCTTCCAAGCTCTGAACCCTGATGGGTGCCCCCCGATGAAGACCTGAAGCAAGGCATCCTCCATAGATTGGGGCAAGATCAAAAGCTCTACAGATTTTACCTTCGACGCCTCTGTCTACAACAAGCACAGACTCTATGACAGTTGTTTTACCGGGTCAGAAATCTTCTCAATAAATGGTTAGCGGATAAAGCCTATGAGGAAGTAAAAGCCATGTTCGTGTTGAAGGAACTCAAAGCGTCACTGCCACCATATCTACATAAGGTTATCTGGCAACTACATTAACACACTTTGTAGGAGGCCATACAAACAGCCAATGGCCTCTGAAGAGCCATGTATGCCCGGGAAACCACTGGGGGACCCAAGAAGCCCAATAACACAAGGACATTGGGATGAGAATGAGTCCCACCATTAGGAGACTATGCCCCAGCATCCCAAATGAACCCAAAGGCAAGCCAAGAAAAACTACTCCCAGGGATCAGAGCAAGTTCAGTCCTCCCAGTAGCCCCAAGATTGATAAGGTGTTATGTCTGTAGGAAAATGAGCCCGCTGATGCAATTCAGTCTGGAAAATTCCAAGGAAGAATGTATGGAATTCAAACTTCTCCATAAGGGCCCCAGTTTTCCTTTGGAACCAGAAGAGGATAGAGGGTGGAAGAGACAGTTGAGTCAGAATACCTTTCAGATCTATTCACAGGGGAAGAGGAGATTTGAGAAACAGGAGCCTGGGCAATGTGCAACATGGGAGAAACTGATTGGAAAATTGCATCGTCCAGTTGAAATCCGAGGTCTCCTGCTGAACGGCTTCCTGGACTCGGAGTAAAAAAAACATCCGGGGTGACTTAATTGCATTGTAAGACCTGGACCAGTGGAATCGCACCCAGATCATATGTGTCCAGGGGGACATAGATTTATACCCCTAAGAAAACCTCATGTTTCGCACATTACACCAGGAGGTTGTTGCTTTACAAATAACTTAACAAGATTTGAGGGAATTATTATGTTTATTTGCAGAGAGCCCCCAGGTGGGTGCACACTCTGTAACGGCTGGAAATACACTCCTGACAACGCTTTCGAATTTCTGTTTGTTAGAGAACAGCATCAGAACTACATCACAAAATTTTCCCCCCATAGTTAAACAAGGAAAACAAAGTGAGTGCAACCAAACACTTCATAACAAAAAGGGAGGGGAGGAAAAAACACATAAGATACATGCTATGAAAAGGATACACTCTGTACTGCGCATGGTCTTCAAATTATCTGCTTCCAGTATGGATGGTGGAATACCCCCCATGGGTTCTTGAATTACTGCACTTAAATTTGCTGAGGGATTGAAAATGGTCTCTTAATAATACACATAGTCCTTCTGCAAAATTCTTTTATTCCTAGATGACATTTCTCTTCCATGATTAATATCTTTACTCTTCTCTGCATCGATTGTGTGTGCACGGTCTTTGATTTTCACTACTCTCTTGATCATTACCAGATAATAGAAGCTCATTTCTTTCTTCGCAGTTCTCTGACAGCACCACATCATCATGTGACCAGCTCTTCCCATCTTCCAATACCACTGACTTTTCTGATGCGTTTATCACTCTCTGCGGTTCTCTAAATCTGGATAAACCTTTCAACATTTTCTTGGGTTCTGTAACACAAATCCAATCACCTTCCTTAACTGTACTTTTCTTCACGTGTTGTTATCATAGTATTCCGTATACTTCCTCTACCTCTCCTTCACCTTCCTCACAACCTCCTCAATACCTATTCTCTTGTGGCTCTTTGATGTTAACTATGATGGCCTCAGCCTATTAGACGCTACTCTCCCTCTCATCATGGTAAAAGGCTCTTCCTCCGTAGCAGAATGTGGAGTCATTGTGTATGCGTTTAATGCCTCCTTTAATGTGTCCCGCCAAGGTAATTAATTTGTTATGGCCAATTTTATAATACTTTTTACAAAGCCATTCATTCTTTCTAACAAACCGTTGGCCATGGGATGGTAAAGTGTGGTAACTTTATGTTCAATTGCTCTGTCATTTAGAAAACCTTGCATCTCTTCTGCCATAAATTGAACCCCAGTGTCAGATATAATCGCTTGCGGATCTCCTTCTCTATTAAACACATCTCCCAAAAATCTCATAATTTTCTTTGCAGTAACTTTGCCCTCCATAATTCCCCATTCAACCCACTTTGAGGTGTACTCCAATAATACCACTTTATATATCTTCTGAGCATCCAGTGTCTCAAAAGGCCCTGTGACATCAATGGCCAATTTCTTCCATACCTTCCCTCACTAGTTGGGGTTCCCACCGGAGACAAGGGGAGAGAGAGACCAGAGACAGAGCATCTACGTGGCAACAGGGGAAGCTGTGGCACACTATGCACCAGCCGTGGCATTTCCCAGCAACTACCGACAGCATCCTTAGACCCCCAGTGAATCAATAGGGGACAGAACCCTGAACAAATCTCACTTACCTTAAGGGAGCAGGTCCCAAGCCATGAACTTTAAAATGCTGCTTCCAGGGCCGCGGTTCCTAGTCCATGGCAGACCCTGGTAGAGAATGTAGGCAGGCTTAACCCACTATTTGTGAACTTTTCAGGTTCTAACACTTACCAGCAGGGCAATATTGTCCATGGCAGGAAAGTGGGGGAGCATAAAAACAGGACAGCAGGAAACAGAAGGGGTGGGTAGTTCAGGTGAGGTCAGAGGAGGAGGTGGCAGATTAAGAGACCAGCAGGAGGAAGGAAGGAGCAACGGCGTGTGGAAGCGATTTCTGGAGAAGGCACAGTACTGCTTAGTGAGTGCAAGTGGTATTGCGTTGCAAGTGCGCATGGAAGAGAAATAAAATGAACAGAGGGGTCTATGTAGGATGTGAGGTGTGGAGGAGGGAACAGTAATGTGGAGGAGGGAGTAGCAGTGTGGAGGAGGGAGGAAGAGGGCCGTGGGGTAGGTAATAACATCACAGGGTGGATCGGAGGCCTAGAGGAATGAGAGACATTGGAGTCACACTGGAGGAGAAGGAAAGAGTGCGGGTAGATGGAATTGAAGGAGGGTAGGAGTAGGAGTAGGGTGAGGGAATAACCAGGTTACTCACTATAGTGACCACCTTACGCCTAGTCCATAGTCCCCTATCCTCCATACTTATGGGACATTCCTCCGTCCTGTGGGACTTTAAAAAGCATCAAAGGTTTTCAAAAATGTTAGTCCTTCCTCTCTTTTGCGCGGGGTACTGCACGTGGCCGTAACCCCGCCCATCTCAGCTCTGCCCCACGCATAGCCCATCAGTCCTTTTCTATCGCCAGGTCAGAGACCTTTAAGCAATAATAGAGGAACCTTATTAGAAGGGACGGCGGGCGGGCCTATGGAGGAAAGGGGACTATGGACTAGGAGTAAGGTGGCCACTACAGTGAGTAACCTGGTTATACTCCTATGTCCCGTCCCCTTTCCTCCATACTTATGGGAGATTCCCAAGCACTCCTCACAGGAACTACAGGTGGATGGAAAAAAAACCTTATTGAAAAAGGTTCTTCAGCACAGCCTGGCCAAACTGAGCATCAGATCTGGAGCTCAGGTCTAGACAATAATCTTTACAAAAAGCAGATGGGGAGGCCCATGTAGCCGCCTTTGCGATGGTCTCCCAGGGGACATATTTCTGAAAGGCAACCGCAGCTGCCTTGCCCCGCACCAGGTGCGCATGAATACCTTTAGGAGGCTGCAGACCCTGAACAGTGTAAGCCTTCGTAATACAGGCCACGATCCATCTGGAGATAGTCACCTTAGAGGCCTGCCTACCTTGTGGGTAACCAAAGGTCACCAATAGTTGAGAAGAGCTCCTAAATTCAGATGTTCTGTCCAGATAGAACTTAAGAGCCCTGCTAACATCCAAGCAATGTAAAACCCTTTCTGCTTCTGAAGCAGGGTTTGGAAAGAAGACCAGTAGGGAGATTGACTGATTGTCATGCCTGCGCCATGGGCGCATACATTGGCGAGCAATATGGACCTTATTTCCAATTTGCGAGACTTTGGTGCTTTTCTATTTTTCCCAACAAACTACACTTACCACAATGCACTTGGCTATAACTGTCACCGGGTTCGGTGATATCTTCGTCCGAAAGTGTAGTTTCTGAAATCTCCCCCTCCCCCGACTCCTCACCTTCTTCTTCCTTCCAAGAACCCTTCTTTTCTTTTCTTCGGGCTGACACCTTTTTTTTATAAAGATAGGGACGACCACGGAAGGAAGCCACCGTGCCCCCCCCCAAGAGGGGAGACCAGGGGGCCCCACCCCCGGGATCGACCAAGAGGGGAAAAAGCCCTTAGGCACAAAAAAACCTGTATTATAGTTGGGTGTCTTGTAGGCGTGGAACCAGGAATACTTGAAAGGTAAGAGCTGGTGGAAAGTGTCTGGAGGCAACACGAGAAGTGAATACACCAGAACTCAGGCAGTCCAGTAAGCGGTCCGAGGATCTGGTACACAGGCTAGGAGTGGAAGTGACTAATACAGCAAGCAAAGGCAGTCCAGGGGAACAGGCCGGAGTCTGGTACACGGGAGGTCACAGCAAGCAATACTTAAGGTAGGCGATGAAGAGCAGAAGGAGCTGAGCAGACAAGAGGAGAAAAAGACGGTAAGTGAAGATGGGAAGGAGGGAGGGTAAGCAAGTTGGAAGGAGGGCAAGGGAGATGGGTGAAAGAAAGTAAAACCAAGGGAGAGAGAGAAAGGATGATAGGACTAGCGGAAGGAGGAACGAAGAACAGAAGGGACCGGACAGGGTACGAGGACCCGACCAGCAGACAAGCGAGAGACTCGGAAGAAAGTCACAGGCAGCAAGCAACTCAGCCAATGGACGAAACCGGAAGCGTTGCGACGCATCCGTGAACCGGAAGTGGCCGGTTAAAACACCGGGCCGCGGAGCGCCCAACCAATAAGAATCAGGGGAAGGGAAACCAGGAAACAGGGGGCGTGGCCGAAGCGAACGGAGCTAAGTTCCGCGTAACCAGCGGCTCCATAGATGCCAGGAGCTCGGCGGTATGACAGTATGCCCCCTCCTATAAGCTCCTCCCCTGGTTTCCCTGGATGAAAGAAATGGTACTTGCGAAGTAGGATAGGTGCATTAATGTGTGTGATGGGTTCCCAAGAGTTCTCTGAGGAAGGGTAGCCCTTCCACTTAACCAAATATTCCAGCCTGCCCTTATGATACCTGGAGTCACAGAGTTGGGCGACCTCATTTTCAGCTCGAGTGGAATCCCGAGGAATCGGGGCCTGTCTAACCTGTCGTTCCCATGTGTCAGCATGAAATGACTTGAGTTGGGAAGCATGGAAAACAGGGTGGACCCTCTTTAGGTTGTTGGGTAGCTTTAAGCGAAAAGCCACAGGATTGATTTTCTGTATGATCTCATATGGCCCTAGAAACTTGGGAGATAACTTGGAGGGATGTACCCAACGAGGTAAATATCTAGTGGAGAGCATGACTTGGGTACCCACATCCCATCCTGGTACAGGTCTACGATGTTTGTTGGCTAGAATGCAATACCGGGTTTGGGCTGATTTAAGGCCTTCCTCTACCTTCTTGTGTGTCTCTCTAAGGAGGTAGAGGGAAGAATCTACTGATGGTACGTTAGTAGAGAGGCCAGAGACAGGAAGAATGGAGCGAGGGTGAAAACCATATGTACCAAACAAAGGACTGAACCCCAGAGCGGCATGTGTGGAGTTATTGTAAGAGAATTCAGCTAGAGGGAGTAGTGTGCACCAGTTGTCTTGTTGGGAGTTGATAAAGCACCTTAAGTACTGTTCCAGGGTTCCGTTCAAGCGTTCAGTTTGCCCATTGGATTGTGGATGGAATCCAGAGGCGAGAGCTCTTTCGATACCTAGTCTGATACACAGGGATTTCCAGAACCGGGAGGTATACTGACTACCCCGGTCCGAAATTATCTTGTTAGGTAGACCGTGTAGCCGGAATATGTCTTGGAGAAACACTTCCGCCATCTTGGCTGCAGTAGGAACGCCAGGCAATGGGGAGAAGTGAGCCAATTTGGTAAATGAATCCACTACCACCATGACACAGGTGCATCGTTCAGACGGGGGTAAATCTACTATGAAATCAGTAGAAATCGTGCTCCGGGGACCCTTGGGTACAGCATTTGGTTCCAGTAGACCAATTGGTCGTTTACGGGATGACTTAGTCCTCAGACAGATGATACATGACTGAACGTACTGCTCTACATCCCTTCTCATTGTAGGCCAATAGAAATGTCTTTGAAGATAGTCGTGAGTTCCAGCCACTCCCCTGTGTCCTCCTAGTTTGGAATCATGACACCAGACAAGTGCGGTCTTACGAAAAGCCGGAGTGGGTAGATAAAGTTTTCCTCCTACAAGGTAAAGGCCGTTCCTGATTTCATAGGTCAGATCTTTAGAGTGTCTTTCAACTTCAAAACGACCTCCTGAATCCTCCTGTACCTGCTGAAGGAATTTAGAAACAATTCCAATAGTCCTGGACTGAGGAAACATCTGTTCAAGATGTGTCTCCGACTCTGGCAGGTAATCACTCCGGCGGGAAAGAGAGTCGGCTACAACATTCGTTTTGCCAGGGATGTAGGTTATGTGGAATTCGAATTGGGTGAAGAAGTGAGCCCATCGGGCCTGTCGCGTATTGTAGCACTCGAACTGTTTGAGAACCTGTAAGTTCTTATGATCGGTCCTTATGGTGAACGGAAACCTTCCTCCTTGAAGCAGATGGCGCCATTCTACACAGGCCGCTTTCATGGCTAGAAGCTCTCGCTCAATGACCGAGTAGTTCCTTTGACTGGAGTTTAGGGTCTTCGAGAAATAAGCCACCGGATGTTCTGTACCCTGGATCTCTTGAAGAAGCACCGCCCCTATTGCGGCTGAAGAAGCGTCCGTCTCTAGAACGAAGGGTAGATGTTGGTTTGGTTGTTGTAAAATGGGTGCTGAACAGAAGGCTTCCTTAAGATTTCCAAAGCTGTCTTCCGCCTCAGCTGTCCATTTGAATGGAGTTGCAGACTTCTTTAAGAGCGAGGTGATGGGTAATATCTTTTGAGAGAAATTAGGGATGAATCTCCGGTAGAAGTTTGCTAACCCCAGGAACTTCTGTATCTCTTTGACTGAGGTGGGTGAGGGCCATTCAATGATGGAAGACACCTTGTTAGGATCCATGTAGATACCGTGGTCTGACAGAATGTATCCTAAATAAGGAATGGAGGAGGCTGAAAACACACATTTGGCGAGCTTAACAGACAACTGATTTCTCTGTAGCCTTCTGAATACTTCCCTGACATGTTCCACATGGTCTTCAGGTGTGCAAGAGTATATCAGAATGTCATCTAAATAAACCAATGTGGTTTGGCACAGGACATCGGAGAATAGTCTGTCCATAAATCGTTGGAATACCGACGGGGCGTTTACCAACCCGAATGGCATTACCTGGTATTCAAAAAGTCCGAAAGGAGTCCGGAATGCTGTCTTCCATTCGTCTCCTTTCTGCACCCGGAGTAGGTGATAAGCATTCCTCAGGTCGAGTTTGGTAAAGATGGTAGCACCCTGTACAGCTTGTAGGATATCGGTTATCAATGGCATAGGATACCGGTCTTTTATGGTAACCTTGTTTAGACCGCGATAATCTATACATGGCCTCAACTCCTTTGAGTCCTTTTTTGAGATGAAGAACAGGGATGCCCCTGCAGGGGACTTGGAAGGCCTTATGAGTCCGTTCTCCATGTTGCTGTCCAGGTACGTTCGGAGGTATTGTTTTTCTTCTAATGACAGTGGAAACATCCTACCAAAGGGTACCAATGCACCTGGGGTGAGATCAATGCAACAGTCTTCAGGCCGGTGTGGAGGGAGCTCGACGGGTATCTTTTCAGTTGCCACTTCATTGAACTCCTTCAGGTAGTGTGGGAGGCAGTGCACCGTTCTGACTTTGCAGCTATTTGCGGTCTTGACGGTCTCGAATCTTGGTTCAGGCAAGCATTCCGAGTTGCATAGTGAGGACTGAAAACTAAGTAAGTTTTTAGACCAGTCAATACTAGGGTTGTGTCTGCGTAGCCAACAGATACCCAGGATAAGAGGGAAGTGAGCAGCCCTGATGATATCGAATGTGATACTTTCGGTGTGTTGTTGGATGGACAAAATAAGTGCTTCAGTGGTGTGAGTGATCAAACCCGAGCTCAAAAGGTTCGCCATCAACACCTTCCACTTTTTGATCTTCTCGTTTGGCTATCCTCTTGACTCCATGCCGTTTAGCCCAATGGGTATCCATGAAATTCTCTGCTGCTCCACAGTCGAGTAGGGCTAAAGTGGTTACTTCCTTGGGGCCTACTCTGAGAGAAACAGTGAGCACCATCAACCGGGAGTCCTCAGTTGTTTCTGTAGAGGATACAGAAAGAGGCGCGTAGGGACTAAGAACAGCCCCTCGGTAATGCGTCCCAATGTTTACCGAGGGCGAGCGTTTCCCGACCTTCTGGACAATCTCTTA
Source organism: Ambystoma mexicanum (assembly GCF_040938575.1). NCBI lineage: Eukaryota > Metazoa > Chordata > Amphibia > Caudata > Ambystomatidae > Ambystoma > Ambystoma mexicanum. Next base: position 337,849,566 of record NC_090925.1, on the reverse strand, counting down.
ATAAATGTAATGAAGATCCGCAGTACATACACAAGGAACCATCCCTGCGCCGTTTCCTTTCTTCTGGTGTGAGCGGGGCTCTGGTGGTTCCAATCTGCATGGGTTCTTCTTTAGTTGTCCGTTGGAAGGGTACAGATGCAGGTGAGTGAGACTCCACGAGAGGGGGTACACTTAGCCTGGTCTTCTTTCTTTCTTGACGTCTTTCCGTCATTCTGAAGTCAATTTGGAGGGTAGCTGTCAGGAGCTCGGCGAAAGACACCGGTCTTTCTATTCGGGCTAATTCGTCCTTCAATTCCTCCCTTAAACCTCGCCGGAATATGGCATACTGAGCCTGTTCCTGCCAACCTGCCTCAGCTACCACCTGTTTGAAAGTGGTGATGTATGTCAGTAGATCAGAATTCCCCTGACGGATGTCAAGGAGGTCCTCCGAGGCCAAGTATGTACTCTCTGTTCGCAAAAAGGTTTGTTGCATCAGGGCCTTAAAGGCATTGTAGTCCTGTAAAACCGGGTCTGTCTGGTTTACTAGAGGGGTAGCCCAAGCCAGGGCATTCCCGGTCATGTGGGTGATCATAAACCCCACCTTGGCGTGGTCTGAGGCAAAGGTCTGAGGGCGAAAGGAAAAATGAAGATTGCAAGCGTTCAGAAACTCATTAACCTTCTTTGGGGATCCATCGAACTTCCCCGATACTAGGGGAAGTGGAGGTAAATCAGTTAAAGGTCTTGCTCTGTCTGTAAGACGCTGTTGAAGGGTGGCGTTAGCTGTCTTAAGGTTCTGCATCTCCAGACTTAGACTTTGTACAGCGGCTACGAGTTCTTGTACCTGCTGTGGGGTGGCCATCTCTTTTTGGCGTTGCAAACTGTCACCGGGTTCGGTGATATCTTCGTCCGAAAGTGTAGTTTCTGAAATCTCCCCCTCCCCCTACTCCTCACCTTCTTCTTCCTTCCAAGAACCCTTCTTTTCTTTTCTTCGGGCTGACACCTTTTTTTTATGAAGATAGGGATGACCCCGGAAGGAAGCCACTGTGCCCCCCCCCCCCCCAAGAGGGGAGACCAGGGGGCCCCACCCCCGGGATCGACCAAGAGGGGAAAAAGCCCTTAGGCACAAAAAAACCCTGTATTATAGTTGGGTGTCTTGTAGGCGTGGAACCAGGAATACTTGAAAGGTAAGAGCTGGTGGAAAGTGTCTGGAGGCAACACGAGAAGTGAATACACCAGAAGTCAGGCAGTCCAGTAAGCGGTCCGAGGATCTGGTACACAGGCTAGGAGTAGAAGTGACTAATACAGCAAGCAAAGGCAGTCCAGGGGAACAGGCCGGAGTCTGGTACACGGGAGGTCACAGCAAGCGATACTGAAGGTAGGTGAGGAAGAGCAGAAGGAGCTGAGCAGACAAGAGGAGAAAAAGACAGTAAGTGAAGATGGGAAGGAGGGAGGGTAAGCAAGTTGGAAGGAGGGCAAGGGAGACGGGTGAAAGAAAGTAAAACCAAGGGAGAGAGAGAAAGGATGATAGGACTAGCGGAAGGAGGAACGAAGAACAGAAGGGACCGGACAGGGTACGAGGACCCGACCAGCAGACAAGCGAGAGACTCGGAAGAAAGTCACAGGCAGCAAGCAACTCAGCCAACGGACGAAACCGGAAGCGTTGCGACACATCTGTGAACCGGAAGTGGCCGGTTAAAACACCGGGCCGCAGAGCGCCCAACCAAAAAGAATCAGGGGAAGGGAAACCAGGAAACAGGGGGCGTGGCCGAAGCGAACGGAGCTAAGTTCCGCGTCGCCAGCGGCTCCATAGACGCCAGGAGCTCGGCGGTATGACAATAACCATCTATTCCTGGCCATTTCTATTTGTCATCTTCGGAACTACAATCCCCAGAAGCTCTAGGGATTTGCTCTGCTTCCACCAGCTCAGGAACAGAGAGGGAGGTGGCGATTGTCTGCAGGTGTGCTGAGCCAGGTATAACCAATTAGCCTGCCTCTGTGCTGGGCAGGGCGGTATAAAAGCTGCTGCCTGCAGGGGCTCAGTCTCTTGCATTAAGAGTCATTCCGGCACCTTCTTGCTTCGAGCTACGGATCTTCGTATGCGGTTCCTTCTTACTCCGGCTTTGGATCAAGTGCCCTGCCGGGCTCTCTGCTTTGCAGCCGATCACGCCCAGCTGCTTTCCAGCCTCCTCCAGTGCCCTGCCGGGCTCTCTACATTGCAGCCGATCATGCTCTGCTGCTTTCCAGCCTCCTCCAGTGCCCTGCAGGGCTCTCTACATTGCAGCCGATCACGCTCTGCTGTTTTCCCGCTTCTGCCCTTGCCCTGCTGGGCTCTCTGCTTTGCAGCCGATCACGCTCAGCTGCTACCTTCCGCCCTGGTTTTCCAGGCTCCTGCTCTGCAGCCTGCCTCACTCCGGCTGCCTACAGCCCTTGTCCTCTGGGCTCCCTACCTTGCAGCTTACAGTCCTCTACAGTCATCGGCCCTGCTCCTCTGGGCTTACTCCTTGCTGTCCGTTCCTTCTGGCTCCTTACCGCGCAGCCTGCTTCTCTCCGCTGCCAACAGCCCTTGTACTCGGGGCTTCCTACCTTGCAGCCGATCACCCTCCGCTGCTTGCTACCTACAGCCTTTGTCCGCTGGGTTCTCTGCCCAGCAGCCCTCTACAGTCCTCTGCAGCCTTCTACGGTCAGCGGCCCTGCCCCCCAGGGCTCACTCCTTGCTGCCCGGCCCTTCTGGGCTCCTTGCCGTGCAGCCTGCTTTACTCCGCTGCCCTAAGCCCTTTCCCTCTGGGCTTCCTACCTTACAGCCCTGCTCCTGTGGGCTTGCTCATTGCTTTCCTGCTCCTCTGAGCTCTCAACCTTGTTCCCTACCGTCCTCTGCTATCCAATCCTGTTATACAACTTTCCCTTCATTTCATTCTGCTAGTTTGCTATCGACTTCCTTTTCCTGGATTTGTCTGTTAGTATCTTCTCTTGTACTGTTTGTAGACCCTTCTGTACAGAGCTTGTCTGTTGGTTTCCGTCAGGCAACCTCTGCCCCTTCCCTTGTCTCGTTTCTACGTTACAGACACCCATAGCTGTTGTTCCAAGCCATGAGCAAACAGCGAGGGCCTCTGTTATAGCAAACTGTGCAAAAGGCTAGAGTTTTTCCTAAGGTCAGTGGAATACTCTTTTCCTATATCTGCATACACCCCTAGAGGGAATCCATTCTGTTGTACCTTATTCCTTGCTACGCTTACCTACTCTTCGTTCTCATTACTTTCGCTGTGTGTGTACTTATCTGTCCACCTTACTTCGGCACAACCACCCAAACCCTTCCTGGGTGTCGTGTGCCACGCTTAACAGGGTGCCATCCCGTGACACTGATTTAGATGGAAATCAGAGACCACCTTTGGCAGGAAAGAGGGATTCGTCCGTAGGACCACCTTATCCTTGTGGAAAACCAAGAAGGGATGCTCCACCGACAGAGCCTGGAGCTCACTCACACGTCTTGCTGAGGTAACGGCAACCAAATAAGACACCTTCCACGAAAGGTGCTTAAGGTCCAACGTATCCATAGGTTCGACGGTTTATGGCACAACGTGGTAAGGACCACATTCAGATCCCACGTCGGATGCGGTTTGCGAACCGGGGGATAAAGACACGTCAAGCCTGCAAAGTGCCTCCTAATCACTGGATTTGACAGTGAATAGGAGCACTGGTCCGTAGACAGGTATGCGCCTACCGCCGAAAGATTAAGTTCTGCATGACAGAACATGAACGCCCGATTCTGCTAGGTGAGACACAAAGGACAGCACTGTGTCAATCGTAGCCACCCTGGGGTCCAGCTGTGAGGCTAAGCACCAGTGACAGAACCAAAGCCACTTGCTCTTATACTGAGACCTCGCCGAGGGCTTCCTGGCTGCCTGAATTATTCGCATGTTATCAGCCGACAGGTTGAGATGCAAGACCTGTACTCAGGCGCCATGCCGCCAAGCTGAATGATTGTGGGGAGGGGTGCCACAGCTGACGATCGTTCTGGTGAAGCAGATCGGGACTCACCGGTAGCCTGATCGGTGGACACACTGTCAGATGCTGAAGTTCTGAGAACCAGAACCTGGCCGGCCACGACGGGGCAATGAGCAGGAGAGAACAGTTTGCCGTGTTCCTCAGCTTGCAAATCGTCCGATGAATCAGAGGAAGAGGCGGGAAAGCATAGGCCCTCATGTTGTGCCAAGGAATCTCAAGAGCATCCCCCAGAGAGGAGGCTCCCAGACCATTTCTGGAGACATACAGAGGAAGTTTCTTGTTTGCCGATGTTGCGAAGAGGTCCACTTCCGGAGTGCCCCAACACTGGAATATCCGTGAGAGGATCTCCGCTTTCAATTGCCACTCGTAGCTGACCATTGTCCGCCGACTGAGGGCATCCACTGTGACGTTCAGCTGGCCCGGGATGTGTACTGCTACCAGCCAGGCACCATGCCGAACCGCCCACTCCCAAATCTGGATGGTCAGATCCACAAGAGGAGGAGACTTGGTGCCCCCCTGCTTGTTGATGTAATACATTGACACGACATTGTCCGTGCGGATACGGACCACCTTGTTGGCAGTGACTGGCCTGAACGCCTTGAGAGCTAGGAAAATCGCCAGAAGCTCCAGATGATTTATGTGAAGGAGCTTGTCCTGGGGCGACAAAAGGTCTGAGACCTGAAGAAGATCCAACGTCGCACCCCACCCTAGGAGGGAGGAGTCCGTTGTGACCGTCACCATCGGGGCAGGGACTTGAAACCCAACACCTACTGACAGGTTGCTAAGAGACGACCACTACACCAGGTCCGTTATCATAGAAGCCGGAATCAAAACCATCTTGGAGTCCGGATCCATCGCCTGACGCCAAGAGCTCCGAAGAGCCATTTGAGTCCACCTCATCTTGAATCGAGCAAGAGGAAGAGCCAGTACACACAAGGCGATGAGGCCCAGAAGCCTCTGGAACAACCAGGCCGACATGCTCTCCGACTGCGCAAATATCTGACACGTGGCCAACAGATCTGCCATTCTGTCCCCGGTCAGGTAAACTCTGCAGTCTAACGTGTTCCAGCGAAAACCCAGGAAGATCAAGTAATGAGAGACCGTCATGGAAGATTTCCGCCAGTTCACCAACAGACCAAGATGGAACAGGAGCTGGAGGAGAGACTGAAGATTGGACCCAGCTTTCAGCGGGCAAGGGCTGCGCAACAGCCAATCGTCCAAGTAGGGATACACATGGATACCCTGCAGACGAAGATAAGCTGCAATCACTGACATTGTTTTCGTCAAGACACGCAGAGCCGAGCTGAGGCCAAAAGGAAGCACTCGGAACTGGAAATGCTCCTCTCACACAGAGAAAAGCTGGTATCTCCGGTGTGGATTCCAGATCAGAATATACTTGCATGCATCCATTTATTTCACGCCAAAAATACCCAAAGCATTTGAAGGACTACCACAATGTAGACCCATAATTAACAGCATTGGGTCTCTAACAGAGAGGATCTCAGAGTATAGTGACTACCAATTACAGCCGTTGGCAGCAGGACTCACATCCTATATAAAAGATACCAAGCATATAATGCAACAATTTGAAAATATAGAATGGGATCCCAACTTTTGGTTAGTGACTTTAGACGTATCAAGTCTTTATACTAGCATTCTTCACGAAAAGAGTCTACTCACCACTGAATACTTCCTAAAAACAAGATCCATATCCTTTTTAGAACAAAATCACATGCAATTGGAGATGCTGGATTTCACACTTTGTAATAAAAAATTTTCTTCCAACAAGGACATATTTAGACAAATACAAGGAACAGCGATGGGGGCTAAATACGCCCCAGCCTATGCAAACCTATATATGGGACATTTTGAGGCAGAGCATGCATGGACCCATCCGTTTTTCAGCACAACCAACCAAGTCACATATTGGGGCAGGTATATTGATGATATCATTATGATCTGGAGTGGAATAGAAAACCAACTCAAAGAGTACCACCAATACCTGAACACCAATAATTATAATTTGAAACTAACAATTCAATACAGTAAAAGTAGCATCAACTTTCTGGATTTGAAACTGTTCATAGAACACAACAAAATTCATACTACACTTTTTACTAAGGAAACAGCAGTTAACAGTGTACTACATGCTACCAGCAACCACCCTCATCATATTACCAGAAATATACCATACAGAGAACTGTTAAGGATCAAACTCAACTGTACAAAAACTCAAGATTTCGAAAAACATGCAAAGGAAAAAACACGATTCATCACAACATACAACAGCAACAACAAAATACTCACTGATAGTCTCAAAAATAATTGGAACATACTTAAAATGGACAGTGACTTGGAACAACTATCAGACCCACAACCAAGCCTAACTTTTCGCAGAGCCAAAAATTTCAAAAATATACTCAGCCCTTCACATTTTGTCTGTGAGAAGAAAACCAACATTGCAACGCAAATGATGTGGCTCAAACCACCAACAATAGAAAACTACAAATGTGGATCCTGTAGCCTATGTAAATTTTCAGGCAACGCAAGAACTACCATTACACTGCCCAATAGACACATCAAAAAAATCCAACATTTCATCAATTGCAAACATGTAGTTTACGCAATTCCATGTATCTGATCAAAACTGTACATTGGGAGCACCATACAAAATCTAAAAACAAGAATTGGTGAAGATATCAGATCCATCCAAAATCAAGTACCACAAACACCATTGGCTTATCACTATCAGACCAACCATTTACAAAATGATGTTGGCAAATTAAGATTGTTTGGAATTGACAAAATCAAACCCCACTAAGAGGAGGCAATATAGAATAAATCCTGAGAAAAAGAGAAGTGTTTTGGATTTGTCATTTGGATACTTGTTATACCGGACTCAACAAGGACCAGGAGATACACCATTTCCTGTAAAAAGAAACTTTTAAAACACCATCATTGGGCATGTCTATCAATAGGGCAAGGTGCTAAGCTTATGAACCTAGAGAAGTAATTTGGTCTGGCTTTAGAAAGATGACCTATGAATTAAATCTATGGTTAAAAACCTTTTGGAAAAGAAACCATAGCGTAAAATGTTGTGATATGTATGACTTCACAAAGTGGAATTCCATATAGGAACCTCCTGAGGAACAGCCAAATACTCAGATGGGGAAACACGTGTCGAGGAACCTAAAAAGGAAAGAGGAAAAAAAAAAAAAAAGATTTTTTGAGGAATCTAAAAATAGAAAGAGCTTATGAAACAAAGAATGTTTTGAAGAGCTATAGAAAACCAACAGACTTCTGTGGAACCAAAAAATGTAAGAAGTTTAAAAACACAAAGAATGTCTCAAAGAAATGAAGCAAATCAACAGACTTTAAATTGACAAACCAAAACCGAAGGGCAATCCACAAACCAACTGGGGAACCGTTAAAAACAGTGCATGTTTTGTGGATGCAGTACAACTGAGTGGAAGAGCAACTTAAAACAAAACAACATCATTACACAAACCAACTGAATGAAAAATGTTGCAGTGACTGATTTTGTGAATGATAAATAAAAGGCGCCAATTCAAACAATACAGAAATGTCTTTTTTATTATGCATCCTGAAGGTCCACCACGCTGAGCCAATCACCCCTCTGTAAAGAGGACCTTATCTGACCAGGCGTGATCATCTTGAATTTCTCTTGGGGTAGGAAAAGATTGAACTGGGAAAGGTCTAGAATGGTGCGCAGGCCAGCCTGGTTGGGTTTGGGCACCATAAACAGTCGGGAGTAGAAGCCCTCCCCTCGCTCCCCTAGGGGAATGGGTACCACCGCTCTGAGATCCAGCAACTTCTGGATCTTGGCCTTGAGGGAGGGCGACGCCGATTGCTGGAAAGGAGGATTGATTGGTGGGGTAGGGGGAAGGGGTAAGCGGAAGCCCGCCCGAGCGACTGACAAGACCCACCGGTCTTCGGTAATGGTCTGCCACACCTCCCAATGAGATGCAATGCGTCCTCCCACCGGGGTCTCGTGTGAGCACAGAGAACCCTCATTTTGCTGGTTTCTCAGTGGCGGCACCACCTGAACCCGAGGTGGAGGCTGATGAGCAGGAAAAATATCGACTCCGTTGCTGCCTCTGGCGGGAATTCCCCAAAGGGGTATCGCCTCTGCAGGATTTTCGGTTCAGAAACCCCCTAAAGCCAGAAGAGGGCCGGGACTGTGACAATGGTCTCTGTGTCCTAAAAGGTGGTTTCACCAGGACAGACAAGGACTTGGCGGTCTGGGTGCTATCCTTTGTTTTGGTCAGCTCCACATCCGTTGGGGAATGAAAAAGCACCTTGCAGACAAACGGCAGACCCAAAACCTTATCCTGCACCTCCTTAGAGAACTTGGTGGCGTGTAGCCAAGCCTGACGACAAGTATCCACACTAAGCATTAGGCCTCGGGCCGAAGTGTCGACGTGATGAGCCGCCGCTTCCAGCAGATCTTGAGCCAGGACCCTGGCATCCGACAATCCCGCCTTAAAGTCCTCAAGCTTTTCAGCGCGGATAAATTCCTCAAACTCCGACAGACCTTTCCACATTTTCATATTCGCCCCCGCTAACACCAGTTCTGCATTGGCCTGCCGCAATTGCAGGGCTGAGTTAGCAAAAATCTTCCTCCCAAGGGAGTCAAGAAGTCTATCCTCTTTGCCCAGGAACTGTGTAGACGTCGAAGTGGAGGATGCCGCAGGTCTGAACTGCAAAGTGGCCGCAGCCATGACCGTGGAGGAGGGGGGTGGGCACGACGCTAAAGCCACCTCTTCTGAAGAATGAAGCCTATAGCGCACGTCAATTTTTTTATTGACAAACAGTCCAGAGTGTGGTTTCTCCCATACTCTACAGACCTCAGCCAAAACGTCCTTCTGCAAGAACAAGCCGGTACGCTCCGAAGGAGACAAGGTGAACGCCCCCGAAAGCACGCCCTCCTGCAGAGCGGGTGCCTCGGGTACTGGAACATCCAACAGACACATCATGTCCAGCACCCGGTCGTGAAAAGCTCTGAAAGAGCGGGCTGGTCTTTGCTGTCCTGATCGCCCTGTACATCACCCGATAAGTCCGGATCAGGCTTAGTCACATCCGGCTCCACAATCACCTTGTCCACTGGGGACAATGTTGGTGGGGGTGGAAGAGTTGGGGGAGGCCCAGCAGGAAAAGCCAGCCCTGGTGGAGGCACAGGCAGCATAGCCGGGACCGTTGGCGCAGGCAGGCATATCTCCCTAAACAGGCCCTTAAAGTACTCCTTCATGGGGTCGGAACGCATATGTTTTTGAAAACTTGCCAAAAAAGGCGTCCTCCGCCGATGTCTTAGGCGTGACAGGAGGAGGCCTCTCATGAGGAGGGTAATTCCAAGGGCGCAGGGGAGAGGGTTGCCAAGAGGGCCCTTCCCTGCTGTTGTCCACATAAATCAAGGGCACCGATGGCGCCGGCAGCGAGACATTGTGCGGTAGAGGCATCCGAGCGTTCCAGTCATAAACTGGACGAAACGGATGTGCACAAGGAAACGGATGTTCACCTGAAAGAGCACCCCTACACCTAAAGCCGGTGGCGTAGTTGTAAGGGTTGTATCCAAAATGGCCGCTGTGGTCTTGGCGGGAACGGCTGCCATTTTGTCGGCACCTGAGGAGAAATGCGACACGTGTGGAAGTGAGGCAGGGGTCACCACAAGTGGGTCAGGGGTCTTCATTTTAGCCTTAACACAAGGAACCTCGGCCGAGCCGGTACTGTGTGGCCTAGGATGTTTTTGTGACATGCTAATAGCCAAACTAGCCTTCGCAACAAGGACCTCAGCGCTGCTGGTAAAGGAGGAATTACGGTTCGAAACCTCACTCCTTGCCCCCTCAACAGCTCTGGGGTCACCGCAAGAGCGGGAACAGTGAGGAACACCTTTCACTGGCAAGGCCTTAACAGGCTTCTCAGAACTGTTGGTCACCTTAGCCTCTAAATGAGGGACCTCGGACCCGCGTCCGGTAGAAGCCTCTTCACGCCGGGCCTCGAACTTCTGTTCGGTACCAACCAACCCAGCCGAGGCCTCGGGGCACACCCCGGTACAAATGAGGGAAGCTCCAATCAAGGAGGCCTCGGAGCGAGCTCTGGTACCCCACGACTCAGTAGAGCTAGGTCTACAAACAGCCCCCACAGGAGCGGCCTCGGATTGTGATCTGGTGTCAACAGGCCCCTTACGGAGACCCTCGGAGAAAACTCAGGTACACTTTTTAGGCCTAGACGGGACCACAGAGCACGTCCCGGTACCAGAGCCCTTGACGCTCCTTCCAGACCGGGAAGACCCTGGAAAGGAGTCCCCCGGCCGGGGTGCCCTAAAAAGCAAAGTCTTTACCGAGCGTTTCTTCTTCTCGTCGATGAAGGATTGGAAATGCGTAGGAGTGTGCTGAAACACCTCCTCCCACCGCTCTAACTGACGTTGGAGTACCTGGACCAAAAGGGAATCGCAATAAAAACACGAGTCCCACCGGTGCTCAGGACCCAAACTCTCTAAACAAAGAAGATGGGGATCCCCCCTAGCGAAGCGTCGCTGACTGGAAGAACAATTCGGAAAGTCTAGCTGAAAAACCTTCCGCAGATGTTAAGTGCGCCCAGTCTCGAACGAGCGGATAAAAGGACTGATGGGCGAAGCGCGGGCAGAGCTGAGATGGGCGGGGTTACAGCCGCGTGCAGTACCCCGCGTAACAGAGAGGAAGGACTAACATTTTTGCAAAATGTTGATGCTTTTACAAAGTGCTCCGGTCCCGTCCCACAGGACAGAGGAATGTCCCATAAGTCTGGAGGAGAGGGGACGGGACGTAGGAGTAAGAAGACGTTGGGCACAATATAACAGACTGAATAGGGCGGGTGTCTGTAAGGCACAATCCCCTACCGTGTAGTACATTAACAACCGGCTAGAGTAGGGACAGTCTTAGGAAGTCCTTCTGGGAGGTTAGACAGAAAAGGAATACAGAGGTGGCATAATGGTTGGCATAGACTTTTATTTACAATAGCAAAAGGAAAGGAAAAGCCTATCTTGCCCTACTTACTATGAAGGGTTTCCCTACCTCAACAAAATACTAAGGGCTCAGTCAGGTTGTCCGTAAAGTAAAATGTCCAAAATCCTGCCTCTAAACCCTTTTCCGTCCCTTAAACTTTCAACTAACGAACAAAAGACTGGATGTCTCATTAATCCAGAAGGAGCCCCCCTTACATTCACGATGTAGAATCCAAGGCACAGTTCTTCAGAAAGAAAATGGAGTTAAATGTTCCCTGCCTGAATGTTCAACCCAACAAAAAAAGAACCAAGTTCCTCAATATCCTGAGCGGAACCTCTTCCTTGGTTCTTGCTTCCACTTATAACCAAAAGGACCACAGTTCTCCAAACCTTCTGGAGGAATCCTCTTCCTCTGTATGTGAAACGTAAATGTACCTTTCCAGTCTTTTATCAGGCCTGGTTCACTCACCTGCCAGACCTGACCGTAAACTTTCATATCAAGTCCGGTTTAGTAACCTGCCAGACCTGATTTCACAACTTTAAATCCCAGCAAGATGTTTGCTCTTGTGCCGGTTTCCAGTTTTATCTTTTTATCCCTTCTCGTCTCCCTGACTGCTTTTGGGATTCAGCCCACTGGTTGTAGGTTTCTTTGCACTGATGTGGGTCCTTGACCCTTATATACTTTACTGATGGGCCGTGCCCAGTTTCCTTTTGGGTCCCAGACCCTGTTGTATGCTGGTGAGGCTTTCCCGCTTTCACATGGGTCCCAAACCTTGTTCTTTACTCTGCAGGATCCCTGCCCCTGCGTTACCTAGTGTCCACTTGGGCAGACCTAGTGCAGACCTAGTATACTCTCCTGCCAGGTACTATGCCACATAGGTTTATTCTCAAGGTGTGTGTCATGTGTATGATTCTTTTGTTAACTCTTTGTGCTCTTTGGGATGTGTTTATCTGGTTTACAAAGTTTGTCTCAAGTTGTAAAATTCCTCTTTTATCCCCTTGTACTCTTTGGGATATATTTACATGGTTTACAATGTTCGTAATAAATGGAGTGATTTCTCTTCTATCACCTTGTGCTCTTTGGGATATATTCACAAGGCTTTTCAGAGTATTCAGCTCCCTCAATGCCCAAACAATTGGTTTGACGCTTTCCCTACCTTTGGGAAGTCTCGGGGCGGTCTCCGGTCACTTTGGGAGGTGGCATAGAGCTTCTCTGTTGCTGCCGTGCTCAGTGTTCTCTTTCTCGCGGCTCTGCAGCTCCAGGCTGTACCTCATGTCTCCGGCTGCTCGCGTCTTCGTTCTTAGTTGGCTTTTGCCGGTCTGGCTTCTTTTCTATCTGCCACCGGCAGGTCCTTCTCGCTGGGACCTTTAACAAAGTCAGGCCTCTCCACGTCCCAGTTTCCAGTCTTTGGGTCCCCTGCCACAGAACGAGCATCTCGCTGCCTGCTCATCCAGGGCTGGTTCAACGGACCATTGAGTCCTTCTTTCCTTTTAATGATAGGGGCTGCATGAAATGCATGTATTGGTTCCGTGGTGGTATTTCTGCCTCCTTGTTCCCTCTTCTTAGTCTCTGTGGCATTTAAGTTTGGGTAAGTCTCCCTCTTTCTCCTCCCAGTATTGTCAATGAGACTTTCTACTCTACTATACCATATAAAGGTATGGGGTACCAGAGTGGCCTGAGTGGGGGATAAGGAGAGTGGGGATACAACAGGGGTAAGTGAATACTGCGCTCTCCCAGGGCCATCGTCGCTGGTCGCATGAAGGTTTTCCCTCCCCATGAGATCCACCTGCTGAGTACCACCTCCCCCTTTTGGACTATCGGTAGCGGCCTCACCTCCCTAGCCCAATGGAAAGGGGCCTCCCCCATGAAAGCAGTGACAATACCCTGGGATTCGTCGCATACCCTTTCCCTCATGCAGCTGGTTTCTTTATCTGGTAAAGGGAATCGGGACAGGAAATCAACATTCCCCTGTTCCTTACCTTTGCAGTGTTGTACACTAAAATAAAAGGGTTGCAGATCAAGAAACCAGTACATGATTCAGGGATTTGTGCCTTTGTGTAAACTTAACCACGTAGGGGGCGAGTGGTCTGTGACTAAATTAATTTTCTTCCTGTGAGGTAATATTTGAAGTGTCCCACTGCCCACTTTATTGCCAGGGCCTCAAGCTCTATCGTAGCATAATTCTGTTCCCTAGGCAACAGTTTCCGGCTTATATGCATAACAGGGTGTTCTATCCCCTCATATGTCTATGAAAACACTGCTCCTAGGCCCAAACTGGACGTGTCATTGAGGGGCAGAATATCTTTGTTAAAGATAGGGATTTTAAAAACAGTTTTGCTGCACAATATACATTTGAGGGTGTCAAAGCAGCTTTGTTCATCCTTACCCCACTTTATTTTCTGAGGCTCTGCATTTCTCAGTTTATTGGTTAAACAGACTGTGATGGACGAGAAATTAGTAATACCCTACAAGCCCCAAAAATGCCCTGAGGTCTCGCTTTGCCTTTGGTAGGCGTCTCTTTTACCGCTCTTACTTTCTCCACCTCAGGTTGGACCAACCCACTACCGACAAAGAATCCCAAATACTTCACTGCGGATTGGGCCAGGTGACACTTCTTTGGGTTGCCAGTTCGTCCGGCATGTTGCAGAGCTTTCGTGACCTTATATAGATGCTCTTATGCTCCTCCCAGGTTTTGCTACAGATGATGATGTCATTTGTATAGGCCCCACAATAACTAGAATAGTGTCTTAATACTCAGTACAATAGCCTTTGGAAGGTTGCTGGTGCACAATGAAGGCCAAAGGGGAGCACCTTGAATTGAAACCGTCCTCCAGGGGTGGAGAATGCAGTCTTTTCCTTATCTTCAGGGTTCAGTGGGACCTGCCAATAGCCCTTGGTAAGATTGATCGTGGAAATATAAACAGCTGCGCCCAATCAATCAATCAAGTCATCTATCTGAGGTATGGGATACGTGTCAAACTGGGACACAGTGTTTCATTTTCAAAAATCAAAACAAAATCTCCACGACTGATCTGGTTTTTCCACCAGGACTATTGGGGGAAACCATGGGCTCCAAGAGGGCACTATTATGTCAGTCATTAGCATTCTCTCCACTTCCCGGAAGATTACCTCTTTTCTAGCTTCTGGGATTCAGTATGGCTTCAGGTTTACCACTTTTTCCGGAGGACGGGGGAGGTAGGGACATAATGATAAAGGCCCTTAACCCTCCCTGGTTCTTCATTGAAGATTGGGTCTGTAGGTGGACCTTGGTCCAGAATATCAGTAAGGTCATCCTAGATGAATTGAGCTTGTGGTTTAGCCCAACCTAGATATTCTACTACCTTTGACATCAAGTGCCGATACGAGGAATCAGCGTGTTCCCCCGGCTCCGGTTTACCAAGCTCAGTTTCAGGTGATGTGTCCACACCATAGCATTGTGCAGTGTGTCAACATGATCTCTCATCTTACTCTCCTCTGAGATTAAACAATCTGGCACATTAGGAGTTCCAAACTCAAGGCCAAAGGGAACCTCCTCTTCGTCCGACCTTTCTTCTTCCTCAAAAATCGAAGAGAGGGATTTAAAGTACTCCTTTCTAGGTAAAGGAGTATATGTTTTCTCAGGAACCACCAAAGGTGTAGGTTTTGGAGGAGGCTTTGATTTAGCACCTTTGCCAGTTTTAACAAGCTCAGAAGGTTGAGTTGAAGCCACAGTAATATTTGGCGCCGATGATTTGGTGTCGACGTCAACAAAGGCGTTGATGGCATCGATGGAAATGGCACTGACGGCGTCGATGATTTGACGGTCGTCTTCAAGATTTCTTCTTCGAGGTGTGTGGAGTCTTAGATGGCGTCGATGACCTCAAGCGCCTGTCATGACTCGTGTGACTTTCTTTCATTGGAGACCTTTAAGGTTCTCGATGGGTCTTTCTTCAACCACCCGGGCTCGAGGGCGCACAAGTGTCGGAACGGGAATGCTCTTGTCCGGCTTCCGAAGAAGGCGCAGATGGAGGCTGGCCCTTCTCGAAAATTTCCAGCATTTTCATACGAAATGCCTCCCACTCTGCAGATGAAGAATGTTTTGTGGGGCACTTACATTTTCTGGGGGATTCGTCCGACGATGATGAAGAGGATGGCGACCAATGGTGCCATCTTTTCGATCTTCGCATCGAGGACGAGGAGTGGTGGGAGCCACTACGGGATCTAGATCTCTTTTTGTCCTTTTCCCTTCCTTTCTCGCAGGGCTTTACCGGTCATTGCCCGACACTTGGAGCAGGAATCCGTGTCGTGGGCTTTCCCCAAACACCATAGGCATGAGCGATGCGGATCTGTGATGGACATTTTCGGATCGCATTCTCTGCAATTCTTGAAACCCGAACAAGGTGTAGTCGGGGCCGATGACGAAGACAAGTCGTCGATGATTTTTGGGATTTTTGAAGAACTGCGTAGTAAGTAAATACTAACGAGGCGCGCCAAGCATCCGAAGTAAACACGTTTGCGGAAAAACAGAACTGAGGCCAACTGGGGGCCGTGTGTGCTAGTTGTAACCCTGATGACGTCACCCTAGATGGAGGCCTTCGAGGGACATCAACTCGACGCCATCGACGCACGGTGCCCTCTGCTGAGAATTCTTTTCCCGAAAGCAGCCAAAATTGGACGAGATTATCAAAGATGAGGAATACGTTGGAGGACACAATCCATTCGAAATCAAGATGTGGTTATGTAACACGATGAAAACATATAATTTGGACAATGGTAGAAGTCGCACTGTACAATTGGGTTTTTATATATTTGCATTACTTTATACATATTTGCAATTTCAAGCATGGACAGGCAAAGGTTTTTCCCAAATAACACTGGTATTAGTGCCTGTGAGCCACAGATAACACAAAGATCTTTTCAGCAGGTGTATTCCACCCCCCAGCCAAGCTTTGTTTTGTCAATGGAATTAGAACCTATGTCCTGCAGATTACATGCATAGTTCTACAGTATGTACTCAACTAAAACAGGATTTTAATGTTAATGTTAAAGATCATGTATACCACGCGCTGTAATCAGCATATATTAGGCCGCTTCTCAAATCACAAAAATCACACTCTCTTAGTTTGCTTCTTAGAACACCCCAAAATATTATTTAATGTAACTTAAACCACCCCACTTTCTTTTCCCCACTCAGGTATGCAAAATATGCCCCAAACAAGGCAGGACATTTGAGGAAAATTTCACACATTGTGGGAAAAAATCAAAATTGGCAATATCAAAAGCATTTGACAGATACGTGAAGTGAAACCTAGGAAGACAGTGATTTGCTCACAATCAAACCACTTGGTCATGTAGGGAAGCCCAGAATGGGGTTAATATCTTCAGGTTTCCAAGCCAGCTATTTGGCACTTCACTACATTTCCTAAATTTCCCCCCTGGCCTTTCTTCTTTAATTGATATAGAACTTTATACTGGTGTCAAATGTATTTATCTCTAAAGAAATCCCACATTCATCAGATGCAAAGGTTAAGCAGATGGGGAAGGTACATACCCGATATCCCCCAATTGTTGGCAAGTAGGGATAATGAGATAAGAAAGGTGTTGTTTTAACTGACTAAAATCATTTGGAGGGCACAACAAACATGACACAACCCTTGACCACTCATTGACATCACGGGTACGGACATGAAATGATCCACAGCCACTCTATTCAATCTCTGAGACTACAGTGATCAGCTACTCCATTCAAACTCCGAGACTACAGTGATTGAGAACGGCCAGCTATACAGATGATCAAATGCTAAAGGCATATTCAATCTAAACAGGTAAATAATTGGATTGTCAAATCAAGAGATTGAAAAGTAGTTCACAATGTTTGCAAGAAGCAACATAGGGTTAGCATTTGTTACACCTAAATGACACTTACAATTTGCAACCCAGACATTCCCTTTGCACATTTTTTGATTTAACCACTAGACTATACTTTTTTCAAGTCTTTTTGGTGTAATATTGTACCTTCTACTGGAGCTCAGTTTTTTACCAATGGCTAAACAGTGTGGCCAAATGGAGAAGGCTGGATTAGAACTTGGTTGTTATGGTTTTAAAGTAGGTAACTGAGCTGCTGGGTGGGGGTGGATAATAGACTTTCCTCACTTGTCCTATATTTTTCATTTGATTTAACACATTATATTAGTATTTCGTTTATTTCTAGGCACTCCCCTGTTTGGCAGATAAAGAAACAGATATACAGGGAACTATAGTGATGTGTAAGTGGTTTCAACCCAGCACTCCACCTAAGTCAAAGCCTAGTATGGGATGCCCAATGGAAGCCCTTATTTATATATTTTTATGTCAAACGTTCTTTTATTTCTGGATGATGGACCCTTATATAACGCCCCTCTCTTTGAATCCCCCCGGTCTCACTGAACCAAGAAGAAGGTTTGTTTTGCAAATTAAAAGATTTATTTGAATAATTGAACAATATATATATCAAACTTTTAGGAATATGAACAATATCGGAATATCACACAATATTTATGCAATGATCAGCAATGGGTAATATGACAATATCAACAATCTCTTTAATCAATTAGGAGTAGGAATAGGAAGATTAATGTAGCAGAGAATCACATTGATGGGTTCAAGGAAATGCAATGATAGGAAAGAATGCAACACAGAAATAAAACTTGATATGAATTCAATCAAAGACAATGTGATCACTCTTTCCCCCTGTTACTACACACTCCCCCCAATATGCAATATGAAGAGATGGAATGAGGGCACACAGGTTTCAGGAATAACAATCAACAATTGCAGTTTCAATCCCGATTCCCCCCAGCAAGCTTAGAGAGAACAGTTATGATTTTAAAACAGGTCAATTGCTTTCAAATGTGGTTTGATATGGATGGGAAAAATGCTAAAAATTATTTTAATTCGCTAAATGAGATTCAGAACTAGTGAGAGTTCCTTTGGATAGGTTCGGGGAAACACTAGCAATGATTGTTGAATGGTTAGCAGATGGAAAACGAAATTCAGAAGTTGAAAGCAAGAAATAGCTGTTTTTACATGTCATGAAATTGAGCCAAATGCGAAATCGCAGAAAACTTTTCAGCGCACGTAAATGACATTCAGAAGTTACAGAGGTTTTAGTGAAGGTCGATGTTTCTCAAAAGAGTCAAGATTTCAAAATGAAAGATGCACTGTTGAAGATTTGGAACAAAGATTTCTTAACACTAGGGAGTCTATGGAGCCACAAACTACACAGACAGCACAGCCACCGACCCAGAGGCGCCTCCGGATGGTTTCTATCTGCCTGAGACGATTGCCTTTCTCCAGAAAATGTATATTAGCGCCAAGATGATTATCACTACAATTATCACAGGATTATGTGGATGAGAGAAAGATTTAGGATAGACAAAAGAGATTCTATAATGCAGTTATGGATATGTTGGAACAAGTTGGATGGGATTACTCAATACTAAGAGATGACTATGGAGAGTTCTATGCTAAATACTCACTTCCATGGCTTTGGAATGGAATGGGCCCGACAAAGATCTGGTCAAAGGTTTGGCTGGAATTCGCTCGCCACCGGACAGGATTCAGGGCACCTGGACTCTGCTCTCAGCAAGGCACTCTGGTCTGCACAGCCTCTTGGACTAGATCTGACGGGTTCTGGGTTACAGCTCTGCTGGACTGATCTGGATCTTGGGTTCTAGCAAGGGTTCTTGGCAAGAAGCAGCAAAACAGTTCAGCCAGGCTGTTCAATGGTTTAGGCCCCGTGGAAGTTTAGGGGGTAAAATCAGGTTGCTAGATTTTAAAGGCCTGCTGAAAAGGGTTCAGCTTTTTGGGTTAGGCCTCTGCTTCAGGGTTCTGGAGTCTGGTTCTGGAGTCTAGAAATTGGTTCTGGAGTCTGGATTCTTCCTGCAGAGCACTTCGCCGGTAGATCAGTGATGAGTGAATGTGTGTGTCTGGGTCCTCAACATCCCTATTTATCCATCTTCTAAAGGGATGGGAAGGCTGATTATACTATTCCCAACCCTTTAAGGATCTGATAGGTCAGAGAATTCCCTATCTTCTGATTTGAGAAAGGAACAGTGTGTCATGATGTGTCATCATGTGTCAGAGTGACACTGTGTTTAGGGTCCAGAGAAAATCCCTCCCCTTTGTTCTTACCCAGAAAATCTATTTTTCCCAAAAACATATTTCCAATATGCACAGCTTGTTAATAATACATATTTACATGACAGATTGACTAAGGTACGTTTCTGTCCAAGCCTCATCTTCCTACGAGTTTTGGTTCACAAATAACAATTTTTGCGCTTTTGGGTGGTTACTCAGTGTCAGTTCTGCACCAATTTTTACACATGAATGCACATACCATCTGGGCATATTCCTGTAATTTTTCATGTGCCTATCATAATCACAATTGCTAGAATATGAACTTTTTCGTGGTTCAGTCTCTGAATGTCGCACAGATTCCAGATTAGTTTTAAACTGTGAGCGAATTTTTCATTTTAATAACCTATAAATTCCATATTTTTATCAGTTCAGTACAATTTGCTATGTCTTTTTCCCAAACAATATTTTCTGTGCTCTCTGAATACACACAACGGTTTGTTTCCGCCTCCAAGGTCTTGGCTGGGCTAGAGAGTCACATGGGCTTGTCTTCCTGGGCAGCTGGTGTCAGTCACACCCGAATTAGCATTTTCTTTCAGTTCAAGGAACCCATTGTCTCTTTCCCAGAGCAGCAGAGAAAGTTGTTAGGGAGAATTCTCTCTTTAGGCTGAATTTCCTAACCTAGTGAGTCCCCCAGCAGCTTTGCTGGATTTCTGGAGTTTGTTTTTTTCTCCTGCCAAGAGTGAGACTCTTTTCCTCCCACTCTTGGACATGATTTATGGTGTTCCTTTGACTGTTTATGTGTTTTATGGGCTATGGGGTCCTTTACTCCATAGGGTCTCATGTGTTTTTACTATGTGTGTTACACAGCACCCTCCGTGCAGTAACACAGGGGTGTCATTGTGACACCCCACCATAGACTCCATACCCTGAGACTGACTACTGTCTCCCAGGGCATGTAAAGTCACCATTGGCTTTACTAGTCCCAAATTATGAACAGAAACCAGTACAAACCATCATATTGTGGACGTACTGGTCGGGGCAATTCGATTGCCCCGGGGTCTGTTAGTCGAGGGGGTACGTCTCCGTCCCCCCCTGATCGAGTTTTGCCTGGTGGCAGTGGATACTACTTTTTATATTCGACCGCGAATATATCCCTATGGGATTGTCCCATTGTTCGAGGCTACCAACTTTAATTATTTAATTCTCATAGCCTCGAACATACTGCCGATTTATTTATTTAATATTAATTCGACGGTTGGTATTTTTTGCCAGGACTCGATTCTAAAATGGCGTTTGTGTTCTCTTCTGTGACTCCAACCCAAGTCGAGCCCTTTGTTCCACTTTTTGGCGGGCTTCTCCACAGAAGCCTCCAAAAGTGGTGCCACTCTGTCTGGGTACCACAGCGGGTGTGGGAGGGGGTTTAGGCACCCTGGACTGAGTTACCTTGGTAACTCAAGTCGCACTCTTGTGTGATTGGCCCAAGTGGTGAGCCGGCCGGCTCACCACTTAGCATGTTTGATTGACAGCTAGGCTGAGTGAATGGGAGTGTGCTGCATAAAAGCAGGGCTTTGGGGACTGGAACTTCAGAAGTCGCCACAGGACCTGAGAATCCGACGAGGGAGAAGCTGAGCCGACCTACCACGACGACACCACCGGTGGAGCCCTGCGGAACCGACTCACCACTTCCCGACGACAGAGAAGATCTCCCGGCTGGAGAGGCTTCTTCCCCTGACTGGTGGGCACAACCAGTTTACCTTCTTCTCTTCGCATCCCAGGCCGTATTGTGGTCGAATTGCCCGTGCCAAACTCCGCGGCTGGTTTCTTCCCTGGCAGTGCAACTGACTCCTGTCTTCCTTCCCGACGAGATCCTCTCTTCCCCCGGACGAAGCACCGACTTGCATCCGCTGCCAGGAACAACTGCCCCCGCTGGAGTATTCTCACCACTTTAAGGTACTGTGTCCGCCAGGCCTCCCTTTCTAAAGATTGCTACAAGGTAATAATAACCCCTTAAACTTCTGGACTGGGCTGGCCGCCTTAACCTTCTAACTGGACCCTTTCTTTTTGGTCCAACTCTTTTTGAACCTTTGCAAGACTCTTGTGCACTTCAACCGTGTGACCTTGGACACATTTCGTTCTGATCCTCTTAAAGTGGATCCAGCCTACTGAACTCTAAGTTCACGGTTGTACTTGCCTTCCTCTCTTGTTTTGATCTTATGAAAGTGTTGGGATCTGTTTCATATTATAATCTGCTTTTCTCTCCCTTTTTAACAAATTATTAGAGTGCCATCTGCGTTAAGCGCTCACCGCTGTCTGAAAATAAGTGGGGCTTTACTTAAGACTTGTCTAATATTCTTCTAAGAGAGTGTATATCTTTTAGTGACTGTGTTTTTGAATTGCTTACTATTAATGCCTGTGTGTTTTTCTAGATGTGGTTTTAAATAAATAATTATATCTCTTTTACACCAAGCTCTGGTCAGTGTTTACTTTTTCTACTGTGTTCTTTTGACCTATTGTGAATACTCTGTATACCGCCTAACTCTTCTTGAGGGAAGTCTGACTGCTCAGCCACAGCTACCAAGTGAATCTGCGTGGTACAGACTGCTACCAAGTGGGTTTACTGCCAAACACCTGTAGTCTTAAATCTTTTGCAGTGGTCCCAGAGGGAACTGCACAGGTTTCTGCCTAACAGAAGTCTCCTCCCCTTCTCATTATCAACCCCATGTGATATTCTCTCCTTTTGATGGGAATGAACAGGGTGGTGTGTTCTCAGTGGGGGAAAACCTCTTTGAAGTTTTAGCTGAATCAGGTTACCTTATGGTCAATTGTGACATTGTTCCTTGTGAAAAATTACAGTTACAAATTTAAAATAACCAAACATATCTTCAATTCCAGTCTTTTTCAACATGAAAATCAATGTGTGGCACCCTATATTGCATTTGATGGAAGTCCATTCTTTGGCATATTTAGCTTTTGAGACACAAGTTTCACCTGACAGATTTAGAGATCGCCAGCGTCTGACAGAGGCGAGTAACGGTATTGCACCCATTTTTGACATATTTCTTTCCAGCAAGTATCTTTAAAAGTGGATTTTGTTCTGATAAAATATACTTCTGCTGACATTATATTTATGTGGATTCTTGAAGTCGAATGATGTTCAACACCCCACAAGGAGTTGGATCTTTTGTGTGGTTTGTGAACCATGATTTTTGAAAATTTGACAACCAAGAAAAACGGATTTTCACACAGCTCTGTGTTTCTTTTGCAATCAGCCTTGCTTTTTTTTCAAGTAGTTTCAGGCTGCTCTGTGGGTAGGCAAATGATGCGTGTTGGCAGTTGTCTCCTGTGTTACCACTGACATAGGCAAAGGTGGATGGCGGCCTATTTTTCAGATTTTTCCTGCGCATTTCGGGGTGATTTTAACGTGCATAATGCTTTCCAGCGGCCATTCTGATGTTCCTGATGCAAGCAGTGCACAGGAATGTTGCAGGGCCTGGACTAGTGGGGGAAAACATCCCACAGATGTATTTTAGTTATTGTGACGAATCCCGAGATGTAGTCACTTCTCTCTGAGGCAGAGCCACTTCCTATGAGTCCAGGGTGGTGAGGCAGCTACCCTATAGTCCCCTTGGGGGTGGTGCACATCTGGAGGATCTCATGGGGAGGGACTCCTCCTCTGGGGACACAGGAGTACATCCCAGGAGAGCACAGTATGACAACCCTCCACCAACACCCTACACCCCTCCATATCTCTCAAAACCCAATCCAATACCCCACACTTCCATGTATACTTGTAAGTGTCACGCTCATCAGGCTTGGTGACCTATTGGTCGTCACTTAGTTTGTTTTCCCCCTCCTCCTCACCTGTATCTTCTGATGATGTTGAACATAGTTTCCCTTTCTTCCTTCGAGGCTGATGTTTTTTCTTGTAGAGGTACGGCCTCCTTCGGGTAAAAGCCACTCTGCTGCCGTTTCTGAACTGACAGGCAGAGGACCCCCACCCGAGAGAGTGCCAAAGGCAGAAAAAACCTCTCAGGTATGTTGTAGAGCTTGGCTGGTTGTAACAGCAAGGCAGAGTTGTTTTTTGCTTGTTGCAGATCAATCCCAGGAGGATACGGGACAGGCAGGTTTGCTGTAAGGGACTGTCTATGGTAGGTAAGAGGACCAGAGAAGTTCCAAGGTATACCGATGGTACAGGAGAAACCACGAGGAGAAACGAAGAAGGATGTTCGCTGGGATGAGGACCCAAAAGTAATACAGTGAGTGGTCTGGCCGTGGGAGGATGAATCCAGCGAGGGTGAAAGTGGAGTACAGCAGAGGGTTGGAAGAGGGAATGAGAAAAGCAAGAAAAGAAGCAAGACGGGAAAATCCTGCTAACGGGTAGCGGAACCTAGTCAGGTAGAAGCAGAGGCGGGACGAGCCCCGGAAGGGGTGCAAAGAAGAACCTCATTCACGGAAACAGGAGCAGGCCATTTGCGAATAGCCTCTACCTTCTGTGGATCCATCTGGACCCCGGCTCTTGATAGTATGAATCCTAGGTAAGGAACCGTGGTTGCTTGAAACAGGGACATTTCTGGTTTGATCAGTAGATGATTATCTCTGAGCCATTGTAGCACCTGACTGAGGTGTTCTTGATGAAGTTGAGAAGACGAGTAAACCAAGATATCATCAAGGTACACAATAGTATTGTGGTACAGAAGATCCGAAAACATGCGATCCATGAATCTTTGAAATATGGATGGGGCGTTCAATAGCCCAAATGGCATGACCCGGTACTCAAAGTGTCCGTACAGGGTGCGGAAGGCTGTTTTCCATTCGTCCCCCATACGGACACGGAGCAGATGGCATGCTCTCCGTAAGTCGAGTTTAGAAAAGACCACGGCCCATGGACTGCTTCTAGAATGTCTTTAATAAGGAGCATGGGAATTCTATCCTGGATGGTCACTTGGTTGAGGTCGCGGTAGTCAATGCACGGTCTCAACTCGTGAGTGTCACGCTTGGGGACAAAAAACAAAGATGCTCCGGCTGGTGTAGGTGATGGTCGGATGAGACCGTGCAGCAGGTTGTCATCAAGCTACCTTCGTAGGACTTTTCTCTTTGAGGGATAAAGAAAACATGTGTCCAAATGGCACCAGGGCATCAGGTATGAGGTCGATTTCACAATCCTCAGGTCTGTGTGGAGGCAGCTCTTGTGGGTCGTTATCACAGAATACTTCACTGTATTCACGTAAGCTGGTAGGAATATTATGAACCCTCAAAGGGGTTGGTGGAGGTTGGGAATCCTCAAGAGTCTTTACAATGACATAGTTGGTTCCCTGCAGGCAGGTTTTGGAACAAAATACTAAGATAAAGGCCATCTGGTTCTTGGCCCAGTCGATTGCGAGGTTGTGCTTGCAAAGCCAGGAAACCCCAAGCATGACAGGAAAATTAGCGGCCCTTTTAATGTCGAATTGTATCACCTCTGTGTGTTGCAGTACTGTCATGGTGAGAGCCGTCATGGCGTGAGTGATCAATCCAGAGCTCAGGGGTCTTCCATCAACACCCTCCACTTTTTGGTCTTCTTCTTTTTCCAGCAGAAGGATTCCCGTCTTTTTAGCCCAAACCGTGTCGATAAAGCAACCGCCTGCTCCACAGTCACCAAGACCCAAGGTATCTATGATTCTTTGTTCATAATGCAACTGTACCCCTACCACCATTAGCCGGTTATCTTCGGTAAAGGCCATGGAAGAAACAGACATAGAAACGTAGGGACTGGAGAGTCCTCCTCGAAAACTCGTCCCTTCTAGTTCTGAGGATGGCCGTTTACCGCCCTACATGGTGGGACTTCTGGACAGTCGCATAGCATGTGGTTGTCTGATCCACAGTACATACAAAGCTTGTTGTCTTTTCTTCTCTTTCATTCCTCGGGGCTCAGGGGACCACGTGCAGTTCTGATCTGCATAGGCTCTTCTTTGGCCGGTGAGGTGAGGAGGGTATCGACACCATGGGATCAGGGTGGAAGAGTGGACTGCGACCCTTCTTTCGCTCAGCGCTTCTTTCGCAAGACGGTAGTCCACTTGTAGGACTGTAGACAGCAGTTCGGTGAACGTGGCAGGTCTAGGTGTTCTGGCCAGTTCGTCTTTAAGCTCCTCCCAGAGGCCCTGCCGGAATATTGTGTATTGAGCCGCTTCCGGCCATCCGGTCTCGGCAGCAACTCTTTTGAACTGTGAGATGTATGTTAATAAATCCAGAAATCTTTGCCGGATATCCAGCAGTTCCTCACTGGCAACTTGGACTGATTCCTGTCTTTCGAAGGCTTAGTTGAACTGTGCCGTAAAGGTGGCATAGTCTTGTAGAAGCGGACTGGTGCTGGTAACCAGAGGGGTAGCCCATGCCAGGGCGTTCCCTGTGAGGTTGGAAATGAGAAATCCTATGAGGGCTTGGTCTGATGCATAGGTTTGGGGCCGGAAGGTGAAGTGAATTATACAGGCTTCCATGAATTCCTTGAATCTCCGAGGTGCCCCATTATACTTCCCGGAGGCCAACGACATGGGTGGGAGTTCAGCCAAGAAAAGAAGCAAGACGGGAAAATCCCGCTAAAGGGTAGCGGAACGTAGTCAGGTAGAATCGGAGGCGGGACCAGACCCAGAAGCGGTGCAGAGAAGAACCGCTACCGCTGGCGTAAGGAAAGACCCTCTCCAATAGCCGTGGCAAGAAACAAAACACCAGAAGGGAAGAGAGCCACTAGGGCAGAGAGGAATCAGGCGAAAATACGAGCCAAAAAGAGTAGAAACAAAACACGGAAGAGAGCACTAGGATACAGCGTGAAAACCCAGGAGAGAGCATAGGGTGGCAACGCACCACAGAGTAAATGGGGCGTGGCTTTAAGGGAAACAAAACATCCGTGAGGAAAAAGACTAGACCCACACACCAGGAAGCAACCAAAGGATAACAGAACAATCAATGGCGCCCTAGTTTCCACGCGCTCCATAGGCGCCAAGGGGGAAAGCGCATGACAGTAAGTCAGATGACTTAACATATACTGAGATGAGGAAGAGTAGGGATTATTTAATAGAGACACACTTAAAAAAGACTGGGACGAGGAGGAGATGCAGAACAATGAAGAACACCAGTATGAAGCCATATGACCATTCCAATTGTCCTGACCTGTGTGACATATAAAGGAAAGAAGTACTGGTTATGTGGTCAAGTCATCCCTTGAGGAGCCGTGAGACAGGAAGCAGTGCTGCGCGGAAACAAGAAGAGGCTGCTGACCGCGACGCCAGTGTGGAGAGGCCCCTAATCGGTCCAAAGTGGCATGACCGATTCGGAAGCTGGCGAAACAGAAGTCCACAGCGGAGAAGAAGCTGGACTGCACGGTCAAAGCCAGACACAGTCTGTGAGGGACCAGAAGCAGCAGAGCTGCTGCAGGATTTCAGAGGACGAGGGAAGTCCCAGAAAGAGCAAAGCAGAAGAAGAGAAGGCCCAAAACCAACCAGAGGACGCCAATGAGAACCCAAGAGGTATCTGGGTTGCCGGGACAGTTGGTGGAGGCCGAAGAGAGCCGAGGGAGTCTCAGAAGAAGAGAGCAGACAAGAGCCCACAGAGCAGGGGCATGAAAGAAACCCCTGGGGAGAAGTGAACACTGAGTTGAATACAAAGAGAGAAAAATTGGTCCTGGACCCGCACCCACGAGAGAGGAGAATTAGAAATCATCTTCTTCGTGGCAGTACCTGGCAGGAGAGTAAACCAGGTCTGCCAGAACAATGCGATAGAGAGTCACAGACCTGCACTCAAATGCAAAGAAAAGTAGAAGTCATCTTCCTTGTGGCAGTACTTGGCAGGAGAGCAAACCATGTCTGCCCCAATACAGAGACGGGGAAGTCAGTGTCTCTGACCCTCAGAGTGAAAGATTTACAGTGTGTAGTTGTAAAGCTGGAGTGGAATCAAGAGGCCAGGGGAATGGAGTCATTCCTCCTGGTTGTGTTGAACTATGAAAGCCAGATACCAGGAGAAGGGAGTCATTCTCATGGTAACCAAGGTCAGGGGAAGGGAGTCATTCCCCCTGGTGGCGTTGAACTGTTAAATAAAAATACCAGCAGAAGGGGATCATTTTCCTGGAAAGAAAAGCCACTAAGGAGGAACCAAGAAGCCTGGGGAAGGGAGTAATTCCCCCCAGGTTGATGAAAAGCCACAGACAAGAGAAGGCATTCTCCCTGGTTTTGTATGTGACACAGTAAAACCAGAAGGATCATACCAAGAGACCAGGGGATGGGAGTCATTCACCCTGGCAGTACAAGTACTGTGCTGGGCACGATTGATCAAGGGGAAAGTAGGCATTCCCCCTGGAGTGAAGAAACAATGAACTTTCTGATACAAACTGACATAGGATGGTATCCGTATGAAAGATCAAAAATACAATTTCGAACAATGCTACCAGCGGTGGTTGCGGGGGTGTCCCCTTGTTCGCTAAAATGGCAACAGGGTGGCGGGGGTGTCCCCCGCTTCTGATAGGAAAAAAGATGTTTTTTTTTTTTTTTTAAAGGACCCTGTGGCGCCAGTTCCAATGCACGTAAGGAGTCGGCGGGACACAACGAGGTGTGCCACCAACAGGTAAGTAAGTGGGTGGAGGGGAGCGGGTTGCCAGAAATGTCTGCAAGAGAAATAAACGAAAGTAATTTTCGTTCAAATAACTTTCGTTTTTTTCTTCCGCTGACATTTCTAATTCGATTATTTCATGTTGTCGTACTCCGTAAGTCCCACCGTAAGTCTGGAAGACCACTTGGACTAGATGCCACTGAAGTAATTCAGACTTCCTTCCTGAGAGCACAGCTTGCAGGGTAATAAAACCTGTCAGGCCAAGGGCTCAGGCAAAAAGGCAGAACGCACAGCGGAGCTAGAGGGAAGAAACAAACAAGGCAAATATTACATACCGTTCGTTGATGGCAAAAAACCAACCCCTCTACACCCTCCGAGACCCACAAGCTTACCTGTGTATTCCTTTTTCCTGCGGAATACCTACTTGTGATAGAACACAAGACCGGATGTGGGCGAAGGTCAGATGGCGACTTTAAGAGAGTGCCAAGGATGGTGTCACTGATGTCCCAAAACCCAATAAGTGATGTAAACAGCAGAGCGTCCCAAAATCCAAGGAGTGATGCAAACAGCAGAGCGTCCCAAAATCCAATAAGTGATGCAAACAGCAGAGCGTCCCAAAAATTCAATAGGTGATGCAAACAGCAGAGCGTCTCAAAAATCCAATGAGTGATGCAAACAGCAGAGCGTCCCAAAATCCAAAAACAAACAAAGCCAAAATATCACCAGGTGTAAGCAGTCAGCACCGTTCTTCCAAGTGCAGAAAAACAGGTTTCAGGAAGAAAAGACGTGGTGTTTACTTTCTCAAACACCTGAATGCAGGGTATTTCCTTCTTCTTTCGAAAAGCGGGTAGCCAGGAGTGGGTAAGGGATACGGGGTTAGGAATCAGAAAGGGAGCCGGGAGCCAGACATGAGAAGCGGAATCCCAAAGACAGTTTGGTACGAGTTCCGTGGTCGAGCAGGGGAAGGCAGATCAGACGAGCGCCGAAACAGAATCAGAAACCAGGTAACGGGGTCCAAAGGGTAGGCAGAAGTCAGCAACCAGGTACACATCAAATAGGAAAACTTTTTCCGAGAAGCGCTGCTCGCGTAACACAACGGTTTAGGAGCACCGGCATTCTGGGGGCGTGACTAGATATAGGAAGTGGATTCGAAGGAGGCGTGGAACGCAAGCAAAGGAAAAAGCGTTCCAAGGGTTCCTGCCAAGCGCAAGTCCCATTGGTAGATGTAGTTTTTACCGGCGATAACGCCGGCGTTGATGTAATCGCCAGGACAAGCGCACGGGCTTCCCCCATGGGTATGAGAATGCCGTAGGAATCCGGGGGGCATGACACATATGATTTGTAGTCCTTGGTTTGTGAGGCATTGAGACCAGGGGAAGAGAGTGATTCCCTCTGGTTAAGAACTTGCAATCAGAACTGTGCTACCCAGTCTAGGAGAAGAGAGACATTTTCCTGGACCAATAACATGACATAACCTTCTAGTTTAGTTGTAAGTGTAAGGGACAGAATTAGAGATTTCGAGACATAACGGAGGACACTTTAATTAGGTCATTTTGACAGACCCTTTAGCACTTTAGTTGAGGCAGGGAAACTCCTCATAGAGATACGGAAAGTGAGGTTTTCTCTTTATTTTCTTGGTGAATAAAAGTCTACAGCAATCACTTTGCCACCTGTGTATCAGTCTCCTCCTTCTACGCCCTTACATTATGCAACATTTTTCTCAAACAAGGAAGCCAGCTATATCATCTACCTTTTCTAGTTTCATAGTCTACAGGTTACCCATTAAAGCAAATTATGGCTGATCTTTTGACTGCTGTTAAAAACGTAAATTCTGGTTGATGGCTCAATCCCGTCTGGGGCCATTTTTAGTTTGGGCTGGCTATTAGGTGGTCCTGAAAGTGCTATCTTTAAGCCGAAACTATTGTCATTAAAACAAGAGCTTCAAATATGGGCTTTGAATGAGGGTCTGTAATGCTTTTCCAACGAAGATGACATTTGAGCAGGGATACACAATTGTTAGTATATTGAATCCCTCCCATTCCATGCCCCTAGCCATGCTAATCCCTATGGCTAATCCCACCCATTCCTGCCCATCTCGGAACTCTTTGAGCTCTTCCATGGAGGCAGCCATCTTGGATGACTGTATCTGGAAACAAACCGAAACTAGCAGGCATCTTTGAATAGGAAAGATACCATGAATCTTCCAAATAAAATGATACAGTGAATCATGTGAGAATATAATTTTCTTAAATGGCTAAAGTAATTTACAATACGTTCGACAGCAGTAATTATTTCTGTCTTTTCTGCGTTTCATTTCCTTGATTTTTTAAAAATATAGCTAGGGCTGTTGCTCGTCCTTTTTAAATCAGTTTTAATATGTATCAATGTCTTACAGCTCAAAATCGGCAATGTTGTGATACTTGTCATGTAGTGCTCGAACAAACTCTTACTGGCTCAATGATTGCCTCTGTTAGCTAAGAATTGCCATGCAGATGCTTGCCCACATGGTCCCGCAATCCGACTGGTTGTGCTCGGCTTCACACATAAATTGTCTGGCTCACCCCACCTCTATTTTTGTCCCTCGATGCATTCCCTTTCTGTTGTTTTCCATCCCCGTCGCTTTTAAACCAACTGTAAAGTGTTCAAATAAGAATCTTGCAATAAGACATGAAACCCCACAGTGCTCACATCGGAGAGGATCTCAGGATCTTTAGTCCTGAGATCCTCTCCGACGTGAGCACTGTCCTCTGTGTGTTCGCAGGATTTTGCTTGCATTCAGGATTACTAGCTCCCCGCTGCCGGCATGTGTCGCGTTGCCGACATCGGGGAGCTAGAAATCCAAAGTGCGAGCAAAATCCTGCGAACACACAGAGGACAGTGCTCATGTGAGCAATGTCTTCTATGTGTTCACAGTATTTTGCTCGCACTTTGGATTTCTAGTTCCCCGCTGCTGGCAACGTGGCGCATGCCGGCAGCGGGGAGCTAGAAATCCAAAATGCAAGCAAAATCCTGTGAACAGACAGAGGACAGTGCTCCGGATTGTGAGCACTGTCCTCTTTGTGTTCGCAGGATTTTGTACACAAATCACATTGTAAATTGAAATGACAAATATATAAATACTTATATGAACCAAAAAATATTATTAGAGTAACTGTTTTCCCTATTTAGAACGCAAGAATACAAGTATATGAATGCAAAATGATGCCAGCCTAAATAAATCTTGCATGCATTATGCAGCTTTTCAGTCAAGTCATAAAGACACACAAATAATAAACTGTGGGGCA
This sequence comes from Ambystoma mexicanum, assembly GCF_040938575.1. Classification (NCBI taxonomy): domain Eukaryota; kingdom Metazoa; phylum Chordata; class Amphibia; order Caudata; family Ambystomatidae; genus Ambystoma; species Ambystoma mexicanum. The sequence continues at coordinate 337,818,629 of NC_090925.1, read as the reverse complement.
CTGCTATCTGTTAGTAAACATTATGGGCCTGATTTGTTTTTCAATGGGAAAATCAATGTCAATGCTTCCAGAATAAATTAGCTGCTTGTAGAAGTGCCTCCTTACCGCTTGGGAACTGCCATTTAAACATTCCACCTGCTTGAGAAATGGTTAGCAAGCATTTCTGTTGGTGTAGGGCAATTTTGACCTTGCTGCGTGGCTCCCCTTTTCTCAGCAGGCGAGTCTGTCAGCTAGGGTGGCTATTCACCTGTTCTGAAGCACAAAGACCACATAAGAGAGATGCAAGGTGTGGCTGGAGAGTATTGCAGGTAGGGCAGTGCAGCCCCCCGCACATGTTTGCAAGTTACACTTGATTTCATGTATCGTTGATTAGCCACCTCCTTGAATGAAACATAATGCAGCGTAAATGTTCATCTTCCCCTCGCCACCCAGTGAGCAAGGTGTGTCGCCTCCTCCCCCAGGTGACTCTGAGAACTTGACAAAGAAATGGGGTTGAACTCTTGTTGTGTGTTCACCTGAAGACACAGGAGACTTGAACTCTGCTGCCAGTAAGTGTGCTGGCTCAGCTCCCGGAAATACTTTCCGGGTCAACGAAAGGTGGTTACTTGGCCATTCTGTGATGAAGCTAGGCTTTTTGCCAGTTACCTGCACTAACAAACTGTGGTGAAACTTGAACGTCTCCCAATGCGCCCCACCCCCAATCTTATTGACTTGCTTGTGCAGCAGTGGTCTCTGGTGTAGCGCTTTCCTGGAAGGGACACTCTTAAAGCAGGCGCTACATGCATCTTGTTTTCTCCTTCACAGGAGAACACTCAGGATCTCAGGGTAGCTTTTGTTCCAGTCAGCAGGCACTGCTGGCCAATCTGAAGGCTTGCCAGCATTTTAGGCTCATGTCCAACCCACTAAACATCAGGACAGGAATGCCCCACACTATCTCTGCACATATGCTGCTGCTCCAAGGCTGCACCCCGATAAGTGGACATACATAGATTAAGGACAACCCACATTGGACATTTTTAAATGCAGAAAGGCAGTACGGCCAGCTGCGCTTAGGATGTGACCATGGTGGGTGAAGTGCTAAGAGTGGAGGCAGAGGAAGTGAGGGACAGAGGCAGGTTAGAGGTGAGGGAATTTATTTTAGCTTTGCTAGCTAGGGTTGATGGCGGGGTTGAGCGAATGCTGCAGACTGAGCACAGAATGCAATCTATAGGTCACAGGTTTGAATACCACTGAGGTGGAATCTGGATTTCATCTATCTGTGACTGACCAGAATTAGGACAATCACGAATCGGGATATTTTTATTTTCTTTTTACTAGTGCAGAGCTGAAACCTATGTTTTTCTTGCATGCACAGCGGCAAACGCTGTTTTAGTTGCTAGCTTATCTTGCAGCCAAGCAGAGCCCCGAACCGATTACTTGAAGTTGCGGACCCTTCTGTTTGGGTGCATTTTGTTGCATCTCTTCGGATTGTGTGAGTACCGTATGTTGGAGAAGACACAAAGCTTGTAGGTGTTTGGTTTTTGCCCACCCATTGATTGATCATATGTTATGTATAAGGTATTCAGCATTTAGCAGGCACTGCTATTAGACGCCAACAAAAGCCCAAACTGTTGGCATTAACAATGTGTTGCTTATTCTGTCTAGAGTCATTACTGATCTGTAAGGGGCAATGTGGGCCTTGTCGTATGAGAAAAATTGGTTAAAAATGCAAAATATGAGACCACCAGGGGGCGCGGACCAGCATGGCAGTGCTTTGACAGAGATCCATGCACCATCGGCCCCCAAAGTGGCCTGCCAGCAAATGAAGGCCTCCACGGAGACCTGCAACCCCAGGAAGGGCTGTGACCTGGTGGGTGCGCGACAAGAGAACAGGGAAGCTGCCGGAGGGTGACAGATCCTGCTCCCTGTGGCATGGTGTGTAAAGGAGGCGGGCCGGTTGACAGCCGAGCAGAGTTGGAAGGCAGTGCAGCTGGGGAGCATTGGTGGACCAGGCTGATTCCCAGCTCAGTGGACCCCCGGGGAGGATGAAAGCAGACTTCCGTGTGCCGAAGGTGCAGGAGGCGGCCCGTTGCCGAGAGATGCTGAGACAAGCCCCCCGTGGTGGGGACTCTGCCTGGAGGCAGCTGCGGTGAGGGTCTACGGCCTGCAGGTGGCCTGTGACAGTTTTGGGCCTGACAGGCTGAAGTGTGGTGGCAGCCTCACATGCCTACTGGATTGGTGGGGGATCTGCAAGTTCAGCCCCCCCACATCCATCGCAGTAAGACTTGGAGTGAAGAGACCGGGCTCGAATGCAGGGAGTGGGAGAATACAGCAGTGGCAGACAGAAGTAAGGCTGAGTGGTGGCCCCCGATGCCTGTATGATAGGGAACAGGGCGTCTGGTGGTGAAAGAGGTGGCTGCTGGTGCCGGGCTCAGGCTTGGGCCCGAAGTCAGGAAGAAGAGAACCAGAGACAGATGTGGAGCGCAGTGGTGGCAGAGGAGAGGCGGATACTTGGAGATAGAGACAGCAAAGGAACGCAGCTGGAGTGGGCGGCGAGTGCAAGACCTTGGCGGAGAGACCCACACAGAACTTTGCAGGAGGTGAGGCAGAGGGGATAATAGAGGTCCCCACAGCTGGAGGAGAGTACAGTGAAGAGGAAGAGATTGCCCGGCAAGACACAGAGAGCAGGACAGGAGAGAGCTGCGGGCCGAGGAGCTGAGGTTGAATCACTAACTCCGAAGAATGGTGTATTAAGCGAGTTCTGTCCAGGACGAGTGCGGAAACCGGGGCTGGGGGTCTTGGTCCTCCCTTGGGGCCCAGCCCTGGGATTGGAGTTTGTGACCTGGGAGTTACCTGCTCACTGGACATCAGAAGGGATAAGTGGTGAGTGCTTTTGGCGCGGATTGAAGCTGGCTGCAAAAGTCCAGGAGAGCATAGGTGGCCTGCAGCAGTCCCGGAGACAGGCGGCAATGGAGGGCAGGGGTGCCGGAGATCAGGCGCTGCCGGAGGCTGGGAGCGACATCAAGGTCCCATCCATGAAGGAGGACATAAAGAACATCCTACAGGAGATCGGGGCTATGCGAGGAGAACTGTAGGCCTCTGTCCCAGATTTGAGAGGCAGGGTTGAGGTTCTGGAGAACAAAGTTGAAGGAATGGAAAATAACCATCTGAACCTGGACCTTGTGGAAATGATGTTCGAAGGGAGGTTGTCGGACCTTGAAACACGAGACGACGATTATCAACTCAAGTTAGACGACCTTGAAAATAGAGAAAGAAGGAACAACCTTCACGTGTTTGGTCTCCAGGAAAAGAAGGGTGAGTCGGCCATGGGCATGATGCAGACAATCAAGGCGCTGGTGAATTTTATGTTTACGGAGGAAGGCGGAATGGAAGTGGAGATTGAGCGAGCGCACCATGGATGGATGGCCAGGGACAGAGGCCCGAGATCGGTGGTGGTGAAATTCTTGAGATATACAGAAAAGGCGTCAGTCCTGGAAAGAGCAAAACGGCTGTGTAACATTCAATATGAGAGGGACACTGTACACATTTGTTAAGATGGATATCTGAACTCTGACCTGACCTGGTGGTCAGAGGTTCAGAAGGCCAGCCTAGTTTCTTGAAACAAGGTACCCTTCTGGACAAGCCAGACCAATCAAGGTAGCATTGGCGACGGTCAAGACTAGGTATCAGGAGGGGTGAAGGTGTTGGAAAGCATACAATGAGCACACACAGTAAACAACACCACAAATTACTATCAGTCAGGTGTATATATCAAAAATACATATACATTTATTAAAGGCCTTTTAAATCAAACACAAAGTAAATCTTTAGCAGTATTAACAAAAGTAACACAACACTAACTATGAAACATATATATAGTAACCAGTGGCCTAAAAGAATATTACACAGTAGAAATCCACAACCTGCAAAGAAATTGGTCACACAGTACGAATATCTTTTAGGCAGTCCTTTCACAATTCAAACCCTCACTAATAGGCAGTCAAGTCCCTAAGAAGTGTGGGGCCTTGCTCTCAAAAGTACATTCAGTGCCGGAGCACTCAATTGTGCGGTTAAGTTCAAAACAAGTCTTCTTCAGGGTGCTTTACTGGCTCAGGAAGGTGGGTGAGGTGATGAAGAATAACTTCCCACTATTCAAGAATGTCTCGCCAAGAGGGCAGAGCAGGTTCCAAGAATTGGGAATACCTTGGTAGCACACATCGATAAAGAAGAGTGGCCCTCAGGGGACACTCATGCGTAACAGTCTATGGATGCGACAGGGGCCACCGGTAAGGGATGCAAGCACTTACTGACCCTCAGCGAATTCCGGATCAAACTTCGCCAGTCGAGTCCACTTCGTTCGCAGGTTCAAATCCTGCAGTTGCGCGGCTCTGCAGCTTTCAGGGGCTGCGTTCCCAGGATTTATTCTGTGGGGGGACAGTGGCGATTTCTCAGCTCCTGGTGAAGGGATCAGGCCAATTCCACTGCAGCTCGTCTTAGAGCACAGGGCGGCACAGCAGCAAGGCACCCACGGAGATCATCGCCCCTGGCCCTCTTCCTGCTGCCACCTGTGAGGCTAAAAACTTTGGGGTCATCTTCAACTCCACACTTTCCTTCTCTCCTCACATCTCTGACGTATCTAAGTAGTCACACTACCAGCTGCACCTCCTCTGGGGTATTCTTCCTTTCCTCTCCTTCCCCCAGAAGCTCACTGGCTCCAGAGCTCTGCTTCTTTCTAGGCTGGATTGCTGCTACAGCCTCTTTCTAAATCTGCCCGCCTCTACTCTCTGCCCTCTGCAACTCATCCAAAACAGGACTGCAAGACTTGTCCTTGGCCTCAAGCTCAGGGATCGTATCTCTCCAGGACTGAAATCTCTGCACTGGCTCCCAATGGCGGTGAGGATTAAGTTCAAAACCCTCTGCATTGTCCACAAGGCCTTCTGGGGCCAGGGAACTCAATACCTTCAACTCTCTCTTCCTAAATATCTTCCTTTGCTCATCCGCCTCCAACTCCCTCAGGGTTAGTCGCTTCTCCAAGCAGCGAGTTGGTCGTAGATCTCTTTCTTCTGCTAGGGCCTCCCTCTGGAACAGCCTTCCTGCCTCTCTGAAACTTGAGGAGAACCATCGCTGGTTCCGGAAGCACCTCAAGACCTTCCTCTTTGCTTCTGATTTCTCCCTTTCTCTCCCTTGCTGATCTCCTGGCTGAATCGGAAACTGCACTGGTTACCTGGCTACCCTCTGATCTCGGGCCCATGTCTCCTCCCCGCCAGTTGTACACCCGCACTGCCCGCCTGGCAATCCTTGCACCCAGGGACTGTTTCTGTAGCCCTACAGCCCCTACTTGCACTTGAAACCTGATGTCTGCACTTACCCTTGCAGTTGACCTGGCTGCACTCTTATTTATTGTATTTATTTATTTTACTGTTATCCTATGTACTGCACTGCCCCCTCCCTTTTCCCCCTGCACTTCTCCCCTCCCTCCCTCCCCTGCACTTGCGCAATCTCAATGTCACTTGGCCTAGTAGGATTACTTTCTCTATGCGCCCTCTGTTTCCCCTCCGTTGCATCGTCGCGCCTTGAAACACTTGTGTACAGGCGCGTTATAAATGCCATGTCATATCATATGATATCAGTTGGGCGACACAGTGACCGCATATGCTTGGGTTCAGGTGTACTTCTCCTAATTCCAGGCCTAGGAATGCTGGGTGTATGAAATGTGGCGGGAGAGTGCCTTATACCAAGAGCTTACAGTCTCCAAAGGCTCAAGTCGAGAAGGCGGCGGTTCCAGGGCAAAGGTCCCGTATGAGCTGGTCAAGTTCACTGGGCGGTGCGGGAACACTTCTGAACAGGCTTGTTTGCATGTTAAGCAGACGGTGCCGAGAATAGTTAGTCCCACTATTCCAATGGGTCGAAGCGCCCTTGCAGGCCTTCTAGGTTCGATCAGAAACAGGGACTCAGACGGGACAACAGCGGAGTCAGGGTGCCAAACCTTCCAGCATGTCAACAGCGGTTCCAGGTATTTGCTTCTTCGTTTAAGGATACTAAGCTCCTTTACTAAGTTTGGTCTGGGCTCAGAAGATCGACCTGGAATAGGTGTAGAGTGCCATCTCTTATCCAAAGTCTCCTTTGCAACAAAATGAAGAGAAACCAATAAGAGATCTGCTCACATTCCACCATCCCAGTCGTGGACCCCAATCATGCACCACAGTGGTCCCCGTCATCCCAGCACACCAGACATCCTGGCACCCAGGATGTGTATTGAAACTATACAGCTCCAGCCCACGTCCTGGAGGCACACACACAAGGCATGCAGAAGCCAGCGAAAGCTTCAGTTTGCGTGGCTGTCTGCATGAGCAAATAAGGAATTTCCAAGGTCGGGTCGACCTGAGGAAGGCAAAGGGAAAAGATGGCCAAATGACAGAACAAAGGAGCTTGTGGCATGGCCATTTTGGGCACTGGCCACCGTCCTGGGCCAAACACGGTAAACGCGGGTTGGACCCTAGAAAAGTCAAAAATGCTTTAAAAGTAACTGCTTCCTCCTGCTCTGTCCTGGACACACTTGTACATTCACAAAAAATCCTTCGAGGGTGTCTAGGGCCTTAAAAATGAAAAAGGGACCCCAGCGCACTGTACTGTAAAGTACATTGTGCACTGATAAAATGTGACTAAGAAATAGCAACAAAGTGAAAGACTAAGAAAAACAAAGTCTTCCAGTACTGAAAGTCTTAAGAGCATGTCAGTTTCCCCCATACCAAAATGAGCAAAAGCTAATGGAGTACAGCAGAAGGCTGGGCTCCACTGGTAAAAGTCTGGCCAGGACAGCAAAAAGTTGGGGGGATTCACAACTGGAAGAAAACGTACCCATATATGGAAATCTTTCCTAACAACATTTATCAAGATCTTTCAAGTTTCACGCTGGCCTGGAGTAGGGGCTGCCAGCCTCTCACCGCCTGTTTGTCGGAGAGGGGTATACGGTACAGGTGGACATTTCCATTTGTGCAGGTCTTTGAGATCAAAGAAGTGGATTATCAAATCACCAAAGGCGCAGAGGCTGTGCAGCTCCTCCGACACCTTTCAGAAGGTGAAAAGAACAGAGAGAGGTTCTTGTCTGGGGTAGAGGGGTTGGAGGGAGCCTAGGGGTGCTCAGGAGCCTGAGTCAACGAAAAAGGGTCCTGAGGGGCAGGAAGTTCCAAAAGCTTAACACTCCACCCCTAGTGACGTGATATGAACACTTGTTACCACTGCTACCACTGCTGGGCTTCTTAAGGGAGTGTTAGGATATCTGTGGTTGTGGTTTTTGGTTATGCCTTTGTTCAATTCAAGTGTTGTTAAGGGGGTGGGTGTTGTTCTGTCCATGGTGGCCCAGTGTTTGATGGGCGTCTCAGGGATATGGGGGTGAGCACTGGGCGGTGAGGGTTGTGGGGTTTAGGGGGCAGGTTCAGGCAGCGTAAGAGAAGGTTGGAGAGCAGGGCAGCATGGTGACAGGCAGTGCTATAGTCAGTTTGATATGAAATGGAAGGAGCAATGGCAACGGTAGAAGGTAATAAGGGGGAAAAGCGGACCACCTGGCTGTTGGGACCTTAAATTAGAAATGTTTGAATTCCCTGACTAAACATACGCTGGTGGCTACGGAGTTTCGGAGAGCGGGGATGGATGTGCTGATGTTGCAAGAGACAAGGTTTGTCGCAGGGGAGGAGAGACGCATTCCGTCCGAGTTGATTGGTGGAGGTTTCTGGTCATCGGGCGGGTGAAGAAAGGCGGGGTGGGGATTCTGCTGCACAAGAGGCTGCGATTGACTGAGGTTAGGGTCTGGACAGAGCGGGAGGGAAGAGCCCTGTTGGTTGCGGGCCGAATGGATGGGGAATGGATGTCATTCGGAGCGGTATACTGCCCAAACCAGGGGCAGAAGGCTTTTTTTGAGGAGTCTTTGGCTCAATAGATAAGAGAGGCTAGGGGCACCCTCATACTGGGGGAAGACTTTAATATGTGGGCAGATCCCAAGTTAGATAGGAAAACCCTGGTGGGTGAAGACGGGTGGGCGACAGAGGGGGAACAAGGGGGCCTAGTTGATTGTCTAGACATACATGGGCTGCAGGATGTTTGAAGATGGCTCCATCCGGATGTTCCGGGATATAGCTTTTTTTCTCCTGCCCACGGTACCTACACGCGTATCGACTATATCTGTGTGGGGGGGTGATGCTGGGAGGAGGCAGAGGGGCAATTCAGGAACCTGCCACATAAGGCGCACGTTTTGGTGTTAGCAGCTGTGGCACACCTGCTGAGCCAGGGGAGAGAGAGAGAGAGAGGCTCCCTAGCCAGAAGGAATAGGTGGCAAAAGCTAAAGACCTTTACTTGATGGAGAAAATTATGGCGGTTCTCCATGGAGGGAGTACACTGATAGAAACGTGTTGGTTGGGCTTTCACACAAAATATTATGGGGTGTGATGGTCCCCTGGGGGGGGGGGAGATCTTTGAGAAAGTGAAGTGGAGAACTGGCTGGGGGTCTGCTTCCCCCTCCGATGGACGTATGGGGATACGTTGCCCTACGGGATGGACTGTAGCAAACTGTATGCATTTGAAGTGTGAAGTTGTCCTTTCTTTACACCATGACTGACCCCAAGTTGAGGTTGTTTATAGGGTGTGAGGAGTCGCTGGGGTGGGGGAGTTACATGGGGAGTGATGTCGATTGAGATGGTGTTGACTATGTGCTGTTTTTGAAATCCCCTTTGTAACAATCAAAATCAATCCAATTTGAATGTGTCCTTATTTAAAAGAGTCTTAGTGGAGAAATCCCTAAAAGTGGCTGTGCTTCCTTGCTCAGTCACTGAGAAAACTGGGAACCAAAAGAGGCTCTGGAAATAATATTCAAAGTGGCCCCATATTATACATTTTGAGCAAGCCCAACCCCTTTTGCATAGGTTCCCTGTAGGCCAGTTCAACCCTGGATCAGTGAAGCAATACTAAAATAAAAGTAAGAAATATTTCTCTTTGATCCAAGGTTTGTGGCAAATATTTTGGTTGTTGGAAGATATTGCAAATCTGATTCCACTGCATGCAACCCTCTGAAATCACCATCAATGATATTTGAGGATAAATTAATAATGTCAGAATGTCTCACTTTAATCTTCCAATGGTATACACTGGAATATCCTAACTCACAAATGATGGTGCTGAGTGGATGGAAGCCTAATAATTTTTGGTAAAAAGCTGACACATTTTCTGCTGATTGCCTATAAAATATTTTTCCAGCACAATGTATTTAATTGTGAAGCTCAAGATAGATCAGAGATGCTCCTTTAAACTTCCCAGTGGCAAACAGTGTGGTATCCTGCCATAAGTCCTGTCCGGTTTCGCATTGCAAAAGAAACGAGAGAGGTCGCTACTGATGTAGGTTGGTGCTGATGGGCATGTGTCGGTCAAGCGTGCAGAGATAAAGAAGTAGCATACATGAATGCTGAGCGGGTGCTCTAATGCAGTGCACGCACCCATAATAACCGCTTTTAGGTTAGATCAAAAGTTTGCCTTTAGTACAACTTGAATAAAGCAAGTTCACTCTTTCACGTAACTCTTCAAGATAAGCACAATACTACAGTAATGACGAGGGATGGGAATGAATGCAACCCCACTCATTCAGTCAGGGAACATAAACTGCACAGTGATAAGTAATGACATAGTAAGTAGCATGCCAAATCGGGATTCAAGGAGCCACACCACCACCCCGCTTTCTGTAGAGTGCAGAGGGCATAATTATTCCATGGAACCGGCTGTCTTTGTTCCAGGACTATAGGCCCCCAGTACAAGTCAGCCGGAAAAATACCTGTGATTCCGTCATGCCGGTAAGACAGTTTCTAGCTAACTGACTGCCGGAATCACTGGCATATTCCAGGTCCGCAGGTGCGCGCCTCCCCCTTAGCCGGAAACGGTATTACCGGAATGATGGAATCACTAGCATCAATCACAAAAAGCTGATGATTCCAGCAAAAAGAAACTGGTAACAACAATACCGTCACATCTACTGCCAGAATCAACAGCACCAGTGGTACCGATACCAGAAACACTGCGACGAAAATACCGACACCGGAAACAGCGTCATCGCAGGAACTGGAAGCTCACCAGCGGGCATTTTGGAAATCCCAATCCAATTAAAATCAGGCACTTCCTGTTGCTATCCACTCCAGAAAAGACTGACATCATGCCTCGGAGTGGGAAATCACGCCTGCCAGAGGTCCGGCTCCGCAATTCACGCTTTACAGAGCCTGAAATCACTGCGCTGACGGATCATGTTGTAGAACATGCCAATGCTCTCTTTGGAACCAACAACAGCCGCACAAGTCAGAGACGCAAGTCTGCCATGTGGGAGGTGGTCGCAGAGAAGGTCTCTGCAGTGGGTCCGGTCCCCCGCACACCCGTTGACTGTCACAAGAGGTGGGACGATCTGCGCTGCCGTGTGCGCAACATATTGGCAGCACATTGCAGAGAATCCCTAGCCATAAGAGGAGGGACGGCCTCAACCCTGAACTTGATGCCATGGGAGGAAACCTGCAGTTCAATTCTGCACATGGAGGGAATTGAGGGAGTTGGTGCAGCAGAAGCCGGAACAGGGACACAAGGAGATGGTGGTGAGTACAACAACCCACATGTAAATGTCAACCATGAGTCCAAATTGAATATTCCCCATGCATATTAGTGATATATGAACAAGGAAATGGGTACAACACTTGACGACCACAGCAAAATGGTCCAATCATACACAAATGCCAGGGGCCATGGGCATAGTAAGTCATGCACAAGCACTGTAGCCAATACGCATTGCCACACACATGGTCACCAGAGTAATGGCCACGTGCGCGAAGGGAGTATGTGACAATTAGCACATCCCCAATGGACACAAAACTACAAGCCACCGTGGCAGACCAACAACCAATTTGCACTCCCATCAAACACGTACATGCACGTATCTGAGCAAATAGAATGACCAAACAGCATGACCAGTCCAGGGCACCCACAATGTTGTATCTGTGTAATCGGCAGATGTGACTCACAGAATACTAACTGCATGCTCATCTCACCCTAACAGGCGCATCCTCTAACAGCAACAAAGCTGGACCATCCGCAGGCCGGGCATCCGCAGGCCACCATCCACATACCAGTCAACAGCAGCGGCACCGGCTGCACAGCCAGCTGCCTAGCCCACCCCACCTGTGGTGATGCCAAAATCGCACCAGGGACTGGCCTATCCTAGCAATCCCTCTGATGAGTCAGAGGAGCACACCATCTACCCACCGCCTACATTTAGCCCTTTATCCATGCACAGTTCCCTCCACCACCTATGCCCAACATCAGGGTTATGGATGCCCAAATTCGTGGGATGGAGACGAGGCATTTGGAGATGGCTGACACGGTTCAGCAACAACTGAACAAATCCTGACTAATGCAGGAGTGCATGCAGGCAAGCAGCCGCCGGTACACACGGCCCTGGGACGTACCACCTATGCCCTACTCATACTGGAACAGGCGGTCCGGGAGGGCAATGAGGGGGTGTCTGCACTTGCAGAATCACTCACCCACAACCTGCTGGCCACCCTGAATCGCATGGGGGCCCAGGGGTATGATCCCCTACCCCCTCAAGTGTCGCCACCCCGGCAAGCTTTCTCCGGGGCAGCCAGAGACGCCGCTCCCAGCGGCTTACGGGCACACCTGGCCATGGCAAGGGCCCTGCCAGCAAGTAGCAGAGGAAGTAAGTCTGACATACTGACAATGTGACATTTGGTTGTTTGGGGTGTGTGGGGACATAGTCTGTTGGGAGGCAGAAGGGTGTATGGGGATAGGGTGTGTTGGGAGGGGGAGCGGGTGTGGGGTCAGGCTGCTTTGGGTGGGGTAGTGGTGTGTGTGTGGGGCAGGTTGTGTTGGGCGGGAGAGGGGGCACAGGGCATTAGTAGCAGTTAGGCAATTTCGTTCAATACATCTTCTTTGACACTTGCAACAATGAGTGGATATTCCTTAATTATGTGCAATTATTTATTGTGTGTGCACATCAATTGCAGTAAGTTGCATGGGTTGTGCATTGTGGAAGGGGTACTCAAAAGACGTTGTCAATGAGTATCTGACGGGCAATGCGCCCATCCCTGGCATCCATGCGCACGTGCCTGCGCCTGCCTGGTGCTGTTTCGCCTTCCTCATCATCTTCATACTCTAGCAGTGGAATGTCCAGATTGGGAGCAGGGGTATGTTGCAACTGATGCAGATGTTATGCAACATTGCACTGGCCAGGACTATCTGCCCCACCTCCTCAGGCCTGTACATGAGTGCACCCACAGACTGGAGTAGCATCTGAATCATGCCTTCAAGAGCCCTTTGGTCCACTATATGGTTGCCCTGGTTCGCACATGCGCCGTGTTGTATGCCATCCCCTCCTGCCTCTGTGGATCCTTTTTCTTCCTGCGCTTATCAGACCTACCCTGTCTGCTGCCTTAAACCTAGCACTTGCAAATTGCTGGCTGCACTACCACTGTTTGTTGCCTTTATTATTTAATTATTGTTATTTGTCTGTTTCTCCTCTGCTTTGCACTTTCCACTTCTCCCCCCTTCCATGCACTTTTCCCCTCCCCCTCTCCCATGCACTTGCGTGTTCTCAATGTCACTGGGCCTAGGAAGATCGCTGTTTTGTTCACCCCTGTTCCCCTCCCTTGCCTTGTCACGCTCTGCAACACTTGTGTACGAGCACAATAGAAATAAAATATCAATATCAATATCAATATCCCTCAGAGGTGTTATCAGCAACGGAAGCAGCAGGTATCCAGAATCTCCTGCAAAGACTGAGGGCACAAGGTTAGCCTTATCTCGCATATGGGAGGACAGTGTTAACTTTACATGTCTTTCACTTGGCCCATCTGTGTCGGTTGGCAACATCATGCATCTGGTACTATGGTATGGCTGTGACTTATGCTTCCTGCTGCACCCTGAGACAGCCACTGTGTCACATACATACTGTGCTGGGTTCTGCTCTCTGGGATGGATTGCTGTGGGTGGGACATGTCTTGTCACTGACTGGCAATAGTGAGGACCCAGCAGTCTGTATATGTTTTGTTTGGACATGAATGTGCCTCTTATACACCAGTGACTGCACACACTCCCTGGCACCCGCAATGCAGACTAACCATTCTATGACATGCATTAAAGCCACACGACAGCTTAAATGCACAGAAGGCCCCGACATCCATTAACGTCACATGACAGCTTAAATGCACAGAAGGCCCTGACACCTAGTGACTGGTACAGCAACACTGAAACTGCTAACGGCACATGATGGCCGTCTTGCTCCTCTCCCTCTCAATCCCACTGACCATCAACCCCAGCACTATTCACATTGCAGAACCACTGGAGCACCAGGACACTACGCATGTGGCAACCGTAGAGGACTGTGATGAATCCTATGGATCCCTCACTAAACACCTGCCTAAAGTCTCCTCCCAGGTGTCCACGGAAAGACCGATGCTTCCTGATCTTGGGGGTAGTGTACTGTGGGAGGATCACCTCAGAGGAGATAGGGCCCAGGGTGGTGAGATCATCCCGTGGGATGAGACACAGTATTTCTCCTCTAAAAGGGAGAACCTTTTAGAGTTGCCAAAACAGGTAATGGCTTATTATCATTATGATGTATCTGAACCACATATAAGATCTGTGGCTCTGGTCGCAAATGCCATAAAACCTGAACAAGCCTTAACAACAGAAAGACCATTCTAGTACTTCAGGATAAAAATCCTCCCTATTCCCAAAAGTATTATTGAAAGGAATTTAGAAATATTGCCTTAAATAAACTGTCTTCCTCTGTAACAACAATTTTTAATGGTTCATCCTTAAATGACTCTAAGGGAAATACATCTACCCTTAAAACCAAGAAGTTACTAAAAAGAACTAATTTTGTTGTTGCGGACTACAAGTCCCATAATCCCATAACTACTGGAACGAGGAAGAGTGCTGAGGAGTCATGCTATAGTAGTAGTCAGGCAATTATGCCTAATAGTCCTCACCCCAGGGAAGCGGAGAAGCTTAAAAGGTACCATCAGGTGCAGGCAGTTATAAGAAGCTCAAACTGTGGCTGTAGTGCGTGCAGTAGTAGCAGAAGTAGAAAGAAGAAGGCACAGTGTTGGGAATCCAAGCAGAAGTGGGAGAACAAAAAGGACGCCGGGATCCAGATGCAGCAGATTTCACCTGCTTATCCTGTGAGGGTCCTGTTCCCCCAAACTCTGGTGTGCAGAGGCTGCGCAGCGGAATGCATGTAGGAAGGCTGCCTTTCGCCATGTGAGCCTAATTGCAGAGATTGCGCAGCAAGAAGCGTGTTAGAGACCATGGTGTGCAGCTGTCGTGAAGCCGTGGGTCTCAGGAGTGAGAAGGGCACCTTAATTGAGTGGTCGACCGGAGACGCCTTCAGCGAGGAAGGGTGTGGGTCCCAAGAGAAGCCATAAATCATAGAAGTTTTGCAACACGTAGAGAAAGGAATACAGAAGCCGGGGAGTTAAACATGGTGTTCTGATTCCTTGCGCGAGTACTGCTGGCAACAGTATCCAGCTTAATAATCACTTGCGTAAGAGTAGAAGCGAAGAAGTGATATTATTAACAATGGGACACTTGTAATGTAGCACTCGCGTGTGATCGGGTATTTTCTCTTTCGACCGCGTGAAGAGCAAACGCTACAAAAAGCAATAGTTAACCGTTTAAACATTGTAAAACCTGTGAAGAAGTGGCCATGTGTGCCTAATTGCAGAGATTGCGCAGCAAGAAGCGTGTCAGAGACCCTGGTGTGCAGCTGTCGTGAAGCCGTAAGTCTCAGGAGCGAGAAGTGCTCCTTAATTGAGTTATCAGACCGGAGACGCCTTCAGCGAGGAAGGGTGTGGTCCCAAGCGAAGCCATAAGTCAGAAGTTTTGCAACACGTAGAGAAAGGAATACAGAAGTCGGGGGGTTAAACATGGCGTTCTGATTCCTTGCGCGAGCACTGCTGGCAACAGTATCCAGCTTAATAATCACTTGCGTAAGAGTAGAAGCAAAGTGATATGGTTAACAATGGGACACTTGTAATGTAGCGCTCGCGTGTGATCGGGTATTTTCTCTTTCGCTCACGTGAAGAGCAAGCGCTACAAAAAGCAATATTTAACCGTTTAAACATTGTAAAACCTGTGAAGAAGTGGCCATGTGTGCCTAATTACGCTTCTCAGAGGAAGAGTGACCTCAGAATCATTATTCACACAGACAATTCTTCATAATGAAAAGTAGTGTACCAATCTTGTTATTTGAAGTTGGAGAGAGCAAGCATTTCCCAATCCAAGAATGGACCAGGTATTCCCCACTTACGACTGGAACCAGTCATTCCCAAAGCCAGCGAACAGTTTAACAGCACTGTGAGCCAAACATAACTTCAGCATTGCCCAAGATACAAGTGTGCAAGCATTACCTGAAGCCAAGAGAGTGTCAACAAAACTTCTGGGTAATTATTCTGGCTAACAGTAAGCAGAGGGATAAAGGCAAGGTTGGGGAAGGCAAACTTGATATTTATAAATATTATTTGAACTTGATACAACCTATTTTGCCAAAGACTGTAGAAGGAAGAGAGAAATGTGTCCTAAAGGCAATTCTAGGTTGTTATTGGTTGCAGATGGACAAGAAGAGCAATGAGGCTGCCCCTGTGAAAAGGAAGATTCAGACTAAGAGTACCTGGTCTACTTGAAGGTGTTGAAGTATCTAAAAGTGAATTTTGTTCTATCTGAAAACTCTTCCAAAGTACAAAAATACTGATGCTGTGGTGGTGCACTGTGGTAGGCAGACAAGAAAGGCAAAGATGCTGCCCCTCTGCTCAGAGGAAGAGTGCCTAGCCTACTTAAAAATGCTGAAGTATCCGATATTAAATCTTGTCATAACAGGTCACAAAGTACTGAAGCTGTGGTTGTGTATTTGGTTGTCAGAAGATGCAAGACCTCAGTAGCACAAATGAAGTGGAATACCAAAGGAGGAGGCCCTCATGGTAAACTCTTGTAGAAGTTGAAGTTGTTAGAATGGAAGTAGAAGTGTTGTAAAGTCATCCTGACAAAGATACCTACTGCAATTCCTAATCTTGTAAAGAGAGACATAACAACTGTAAATCAAGTACTGTGTTTTACTAACAATTACAGAAGTTAATATTTCCTTTGAACTGTGGCAATTCTTCTTGGATAATTGGAAGTGGTGGCAAAGCATCGTAGCTGGGAATGACACGGATGCTATTTTGAGGAAGTGGAAAGTCCTTACTTCCTCAAGAAGAAAAGCTTAGCTGTGGTAGGAACTTTGGTTAACAAAACTTGACTTTGGCATTGAAACATCAAGAACTGAACGGAGACTGTATCACCTACCCGGATTTTCTTGTTTCCTTTTTTTAATATTTAAACTGAGTTTGACTTGAGTTGTGGGGAAGGGGAGTTTGCCCAGGTTATTAAGAGGTTATCAAAAGAGATTTTGAATATCATTGTTGATGTTATTTGAATTGCCATATATTTTCTTTGTGTATTTGATGTTTAGTGTGAGGGGCAGCTATGCTGTATTAAAAATGTTTCCCTTTAGTTTACCTTGGCAGGGAAACCTTGGTCAGAGTAAGGATAGTGAGGTTTATGATAACATGTATAATTCAATAAAATTGCATATTTTGAACAATCATCCAAAAGTTGTCCGCCTCACATTGCTGACCCCTCACATATGGCGTTAAAAGTGGGATCGGAGTCCGATGATAGAAACTGGGGATCCACGATGTATATGGCAGAGTCTGATCAAACAGCAGTTAAATCAGAAAAAGGGTTGATTGATTGATTGATTGATTGATTGGTTATTTATAATGTGCCTATACACAAGTGTTTCAAGGCGCCACCAGGCAGGGATGGGGAAAACAGGGGAAACAAGACAAAGAATCTTATAAGGCCTAGTATCATTTAGATTGTGAAAGTGCGCAGACAAGAGGTGCATGGGAGGGGAAGGGAGAGAAGTGCACCCAGTGCAACTGTACCCTTTACGCTCACCTGGTTCCCACAGGGGCGTCGATCGGACCCGGACAGCTGCGGTCTCCACCAACGTGATGCGTAGTGAAGAGATGACAGTCTGGACTGGCCCGCCTAATCTTGTCTGCTGGACTTGTACAAGTATTCTCCTGCAAGTGGAGAAAGGGATTTAGCCACCCGTAGACTTTAGTAATGGCCCCCCCAACTGTTCTCGTTCTCCCCACTAATCACCTCCGATATCCCCTCTTGGTAACCTCACCTTATGTTTTTAAATGATGAGCTCTCCATCCTGCATGGCATGGAGGGGCACGTAGATACCAGTTACTTCACTGGTTTGAAGGTACTGGAGGAGTTCCGGAGGAATATTGACTCCAGTGTCTATAAAGTTCAAAGAGTTCAATATGTCCGATATTCACTCTTGTTCCATTCCCTCGTTAGGTTGCAGCTGGGTCCAAAAGAATATTGCCTGGAGGCAGCTAATGGCGTTCAGGTAAGAGTCTGTATTACCAAACACTGTCCGGTAAAAGTTGCATGAGTTCAACTTGCTGTTTTCTCTCCCTTTATAGGTGCGGCATAGAAAGATGCAGCGAATTAAAGGATAATACCTCCGGTGGTAAAGCAGGTAAGCCTATGGTGGCAAAGAGATTGTCTGTCGGTTTTCTCGGCTCACCTTGTTATTCCTTTTGTTTTCCCCCCAGGTGCTTGGTTTCGACGAAGAAAATGATGGAGGCAGCGCCGAGTTGAAAGATGCGGTGGACTGGTGAGAATAACGCGGCGCTGCTGCTGGCGAAGCGACGCGTGCTGAAATAATGTCCTTTCCTGGCTCGGAGATGTGCTGGGTCCGGAATCAGGTAAGGAATCAAATAATGTCCGTGATCTAACCTCTTCTTCTTTCTTTTCCTTTTGTCTAGGAGCTCCGGATTCGAGGCGGGCGTGGCAGAAGACTGGATGCTGACTTGCAGACACAGTGAGCGTTACGCTGCTGGATGCAGAATAACACGAAGCATGAGTTGCTGTTCGGGCATGGTTTAAATAGCCTGCAAAGTAGTCCCAGGTAAGAAGTTCCCCAGAACCACACCCAAGTAAAAAATAGTCCCTGTAATAAAATAGTCCCATCCAGGCCTCACGTTGGCTTGGACTCATTTGCAGCATGGTCTGCATAAGGTAAGTAAAGACTATAAGCCTGGCGCCTATGGCGCCAGGACTGATTTCTATGGTGAGCCTGGTGCCAGGACTGAATCCAAACAGCCCCCAGCCGGGGCTGTTGGGGTTTTAATGAGTATCAGGATGCCTGCTCCCGGGGCTGATGGACTCGATCCAGATGCCCGGGGATAGGCATCATGACAGCACTCCCCCCCAAGGCCCCTCCTAAAGTTGTTCTTCCCCTTGGCCCTGGCTTGTCTGGGAAGACCCGATGGAATTTTTTCACCAATCGAGGAGCATGAACGTGGTCACTAGGTTCCCGTGACCTTTCTTGTGGTCCGTAACCCTTCCAGTCGATTAAATAAAAATGTCTTGATTTAACCATTTTAGAGTCCAGGATGTTTTGTACATCGAATTCAGGTTCTCCATCTATTAGGATGGGGTCAGGTGGTTTGGTTAATCTTGTCCCGGGTTGAACTGGGTTTAGAAGTAAAACATGAAAGACAGGATGAATCCGCATATTAGAGGGTAATTCTAATTTGACGGCCACCGGGTTGATAATGGCCTTAATGGTGTAAGGTCCCAAATATCTAGGATTAAAAGTCTGAGTTCCTTTCAGAGGTATATGTCTTGTAGCCAGCCAAACTTGGTCTCCGATTCGATATGGTGGGGTCTCACTTCTATGTTGATCAGCATTTTTCTTGTATTTCTCTTTTGCTTGTTTCAAATGTTTTGTTGCCTCTTTAAAAGCTTGTGTACTAGTAGAATGCAGATGAGTTACTGCTGGCATTTCTAAATGCTGGGGCGAATCGAGTTCTGAGGTTCGAGGATGATGTCCATATATGGTATAAAAGGGGCTTTCTCCGGTTCCTGAATGCACAGAGTTATTGTATGCGTATTCAGAAATCCATAAAATGTCCTTCCAAATACTTTCGGTTTGGGGGAGCATACAACGTAGGTATTGTTCAAGAGTCTGGTTGGTTCTCTCCGTCTGACCATCGGTTTGGGGATGGTGACTGGTTGATAACCTTACATCGATTTGTGCCAATTGACAACACTTCTGCCAAAATTGCGAAATGAACTGACTACCTCGGTCAGAGATCAATAAGGAAGGAAATCCATGTATTCGAACAATATTTTCGAGAAATTCCTTGGCCAAGATTGAAGCAGAAGGTAATCCTTTTAAAGGAATAAAGTGGGCCATCTTGGAAAAAAGATCCACAATAACTAGAATGGTGTTGAATCCATTACATGGCGGTAGATCTGTAATAAAGTCTAAAGACAAAGTGTGCCATGGTGTGGGTGGAATATCTAAAGGTTGTAAAAGACCAGCTGGTTTCTTCTTTTCACTTTTGTTCTGGGCACAGATGCCACAAGACAGTAAAAATGACTTTACATCTTTTCGCCAGGTGGGCCACCAGAATTGTCTTTTAATTTTAGCTTCAGTTTTTGCAATACCTGGGTGCCCTTCCATCAGAGCTTCATGGTAATTGGAGATGCCTTGTTCTTGTAGTTCCTTGTGTGGTAGAAATAGACGCCCTTGATAGTAAGGTAGGTCATTGACAACTGAATAATCTGGCCCTTTTTAACCCAGTCCTGCAGGGCTGCTGAATCGAAAAGTTGTTGGATTTTTAAATGAATATCTTCTAAGGTCTGTAGAGTAGTTATCCCAAGAATTCTTTGTTCAGGAATTATAGGCACCGGTTCCGGGTTCGAATATGCTTCTCCCATCCCAATTCGGGATAAAGAGTCTGCCTTACCATTCTTACAACCTGGTCGTTAAGTGATCACGATATCGAATTCGGCAAGGAATAAGGCCCATCAAAGTTGACGCAATGATTGGGCCTTGGCTGTTTTTTCACAAAAGTGCTGTGATGGGGTGTACAACATATGAGAAGTCAGGAATAAATCTGCGGTAGAAATTAGCAAATCCAAGCATGCTTTGCACCCCTTTAACTGAACTGGGTGATGGCCACTTGAGAATTGCGTCCACCTTTCGAGAGTCCATTCGGACTCCTTTTGGAGTCGGGATAAATCCAAGGAATTCAACTTCTGTAGCATGAAAAACTAATTTTTCCAATTTTGCATATAACTTGTGCTGGCATAGTTTCTCAAGGACTGCACGAACGTGCTTAACATGGTCTGATTCTGAGGAGGAGTACACTAGAATATCGTCTATGTATACGACAACACAGACGTCAATGAGTTCACAAAGGATATTGTTCATAAAATACTGGAAGGCTGTTGGTGCATTACACAACCCAAAGGGCATCACCTGATATTCGAATAATCCGTCCTTTGTGCGAAAAGCGGTCTTCCATTCGTCGCTCTTCTTTACACGTACCAGATGATATGCCCCTCGGAGATCTAATTTAGTGTAGATGCAAGCATCCTTTACTTGGTCTAGTAGTTCGGGGATCAGAGGCAATGGATATCGGTTCTTCCCCGTGATCTGGTTTAATGCGCGGTAGTCTATGCACGTTCTGAGGTCACCTTCGTTTTTGGGCACGAAGAATAAAGCTGAAGATGCGGGGGACTTAGATGGACGAATGAAACCATTAGCAAGGTATTGGTCCAAGTATTGTCGTAGGTGACGGTTTTCGGGTTCCGTAAGGGCGTAGATCCTACTGCATGGAGGTTGTGCACCGGGTATGAGGTCGATTTGACAATCGTATGATCTATGAGGTGGTAAGGTGTTTGCCTGTTCTTTTTGGAAAACATCCTGGAATTCTTGATATTCCTGAGGTAACTGCAAGACTGGATTAGCGACTGTGGCCAGGCTTTTGTTCCGGGTAACAGGTGTGTGCACACTCCGGGAAGGTTACTCTCTTCTCTCGCCAATCAATACAAGGATTATGTGTGTTTCCAACTGCGCGACATACATAGTATGGTCTGGAATGCAGGGAACATTTGAAAGAGCATATAACCCATCATATCACACCCCACGCTTACTCTCTTCTTTACACCACCACTCAACTAGAACACAGAGATACTATGACACCATTCTGTATAACTGTTCTCATACCAACACCTCCCGCTCACTCCCCATCACTCTAAGTAAACACTGCTGGTTACACACCCCTCAGCCAGGCATTCTCCTCATGCCTAACGCAGCCACAGTTGGTCTGGGTAAATCCTGCCAGAACGAACACATACCCCTGATCTCAACCACCACACCTACCGCTAAGAAGCGGCTATTTCACGAATACCGCACCAGCTGCACACATACCTGGTGTGCACACGAGCCGTTGACTCTCCCTACTCTCTCTACTGACCTGAACTTCGGTTCCCAAGGGCATTCAACCTACCAGCGCCTTCAGACCATACCAATGGTATATAAGGCGCTATATAAGTGCAAAATAACATAACATAACATAACAAGGTATCCCCAGTATTATTTGGAACTGCAGGGCTTTGATTAAGTCAAACACAATAGTCTCTCGATGCCCATCTTGACCCAACAGTGTCATCTCTGTGGTGGAATGAGTTACAGGCCCAGAGGCAATTTCAGTTCCATCGACTGTGGTGATAACATCCGAAGTGGTCTTTTTGCAGAGAGGTAGATTCATCCTAGAAGCCAATTCGTGGTCCACATAGTTTCCTACAGCCCCGCTATCAATGTATGCCCTAACTGCGTGCATACGTGATGGCTGCCTTGGATCAATAAGGACTATTGGTATGATTAGGTGTGAGGTCTGAGTGTCCTTCTTTAAGCTCGGCAAGCGGACCTCTACGCTTGTCGGGCGTGGTCGTTTCCCGAATCAGGCTCTATTAGATTTCTATCAGCAACTCCGACTACTTTCTTGGATGGTTTTATAGGGCAATCCCGTAGAAAATGTCCTGAGGCCCCACAGTACAGACACAACTGCATCTGTCGTCTCCTTTCTCTTTCTTTTTGAGTTAAGGGTCCCTTAACCCCTCCGATCTGCATTGGTTCTGATGCATCTGTTCCTTTGGGAGTAACATTGGGTTTAACCAATACCCGATTCTCGAACTTAGCTCGATCAGCTTTTCTATTCTGAAGTCGGTGGTCTAGCTGGACCACTAAGTCTATAAATTCTGCGCAATCCTGAGGTGGGTTCACAACTTGGGCCAAAACATCTTTGAGTTCACCCCGAAGTCCAAGAATGAAATAATGTAATTCGCTTTACCTCTGGCCATCCGGTTTCCACCACCAACCTATTGAAGGTTGCGATATAAGTTAACAGGACCTGGTTTCCTTGTCGTAGGGAGAGAAGTTTGTTATCCAGGGCCTGTCCCTGTGAATGTCTGGCGAATAGTCTTTCCATGCTCAATTGAAAACCCTGAAAATCCCGAAGAAGAGGGTCATCCTGGTTGACTAATGGAATTGACCAATCCGCTGCGCTGCCACTAAGGTATGACAGTACAAAGGCTACTTTGGCTTGGTCGTTTGGAAAAGCTCCTGGTCTGCATAAAAAGTGCAAGCGGCATTGGTTCATGAACACGGCGAACCTTTTCGGGTCCCCAGCAAAGCGTTCGGGTGGAGCTAAAGGGATGCTCCCTGGTAGAACCACTTGCACAGGGCTGCTCGCTGAAACGGGGGTTGAATTCCCCCCAAGTCCAGGTAGTGGTGTTTGCCTGGCTTGGTTTTGCAGCAGTTGTCTGGCAAGATCATCAGTGCGCTCCTTTGACACAATCAGTTCTCTCCTGAGGGCATTAGTTTCTTGGCGCGCGGAGTGCACTTCTGCCCTAAATTCTCCTAACAATTGGGCTGGTTGGTCAGTTTCTGAGGTCTCCATTACGCCCGGATGGGGATTTGTAGATAGGCTTCGTGTTCTGTTACACTCACCTGGTTCCCACAGGGGCGTCGATCGGACCCAGACAGCTGCGGTCTCCACCAACGTGATGCGTAGTGAAGAGATGACAGTCTGGACTGGCCCGCCTAATCTTGTCTGCTGGACTCGTAGAAGTATTCTCCTGCAAGTGGAGAAAGGGATTTAGCCACCCGTGGACTTTAGTGATGCCCCCCCCCCCAACTGTTCTCGTTCTCCCCACTAATCACCTCCGATATCCCCTCTTGGTAACCTCACCTTATGTTTTTAAATGATGAGCTCTCCATCCTGCAAGGCATGCAGGGGCGCGTAGATACCAGTTACTTAACTGGTTTGAAGGTACTGGAGGAGTTCCGGAGGAATATTGACTCCAGTGTCTATAAAGTTCAAAGAGTTCAATATGTCCGATGTTCACTCTTGTTCCATTCCCTCGTTAGGTTGCAGCTGGGTCCAAAAGAATATTGCCTGGAGGCAGCTGATGGCATTCTGTATTACCAAACACTGTCCAGTTTAACTTGCTGTTTTCTCTCCCTTTATAGGTGTGGCATAGAAAGATGCAGCGAATTAAAGGATAATAACTCCGGTGGTAAAGCAGGTAAGCCTATGGTGGCAAAGAGATTGTCTTTGTCGGTTTTTTTGGATCACCTTGTTATTCCTTTTGTTTTCCCCCCAGGTGCTGGGTTTCGACGAAGAAAATGATGGAGGCAGCGCCGAGTTGAAAGATGCGGTGGACTGGTGAGTATAACGCGGCGCTGTTGCTGGCGAAGCGACGCGTGCTGAAATAATGTCCTTTCCAGGCTCGGAGATGTGCTGGGCCCAGAATCAGGTAAGGAATCAAATAATGTCCGTGATCTAACCTCTTCTCCTTTCTTTTCCTTTTGTCTAGGAGCTCCGGATTCGAGGCGGGCATGGCAGAAGACTGGATGCTGACTTGCAGACACGGTGAGCGTTACGCTGCTGGATGCAGAATAACACGAAGCATGAGCTGCTGTTCGGGCGTGGTTTAAATAGCCTGCAAAGTAGTCCCAGGTAAGAAGTTCCCCAGAACCACACCCGAGTAAAAAATAGTCCCTGTAACAAAATAGTCCCATCCAGGCCTCACGTTAGCTTGGGCTCATTTGCAGCATGGTCTGCATAAGGTAAGTAAAGTCTATAAGCCTGGCGCCTATGGCGCCAGGACTGATTTCTATGATGAGCCTGGCGCCTAAGGCGTCAGGACTGAATCCAAACAGCCCCCAGCCGGGGCTGTTGGGGTTTTAATGAGTATCTGGATGCCTGCTCCCGGGGCTGATGGACTCCATCCGGATGCCCGGGGGTAGGCATCATGACAGTACCCTGGGTTAAGTGCAGAAACGCAGGCCTCCTAGGGGAATGTGCCAAGAAGTGCAAGAAAGGCCAGGTGGCAGAGCGGGAGGGCCAGAAGGCAAGTGCAAAGGGACTGGGCAGGGGGGAGGGGTAGCAGTACTATATGACTCAGAGGTGCACCAGGCAGCCAGTCAACGTAACATCAGGAGGAAGGGAAGGATAGTAGAGGGAAGGCAGATAGAAAAGGAAGGTGGGGAAAGTTTAGCAGGGGAGAGGCAGAGAGAAGGAATAGGAGAAAAGGAAGGTCTTGAGGAGCTTTCGGAACTTAAGGCCAGAGGAGGCACCTGCAGAGGAAAGAGATCTACCACCCAGTCTCTGCATGGAGAAGCAACTCACCCATAGAGAATTGGAGGTATATGAGCGAAGGGATCTGAATGGAAACTACTTAGTAAGAGAGCGTTGGAGATAGTGTGGGCCCCGTCCCCAGAAGGCCTTGTGGACAATGCCGAGGGTCTTGAACTTGATCCTTGCAGCTACGTGGAGCCAGTGTAAGGATTTCAGAGCCGGAGAGATGCGGTCCCTGTGCTTGAGGCCAAGGATAAGTCTCACAGTCCTATTTTGGATGAGTTGCAGAGGGCGGAGGGTAGAGTTAGGTAGATTGAGAAAGAGGCTGTTGCAATAGTTAAGCCTAGAGAGAACCAGGGCTCTGGAGACAGTGAGCTTCTGGGGGAAGGTGAGAAGAACAAGTTACTTTCTTACCTGGTAACGTTCTTTCGATGGGATGTTCCTCCGACGTATTCCACATCTATGACAGTTATCACTACAGCTGTGCTGCTTCGGACATTTTTTTCTGCGTCCTGCGTCGGTGACGTCGACGCTCGACGGAGGCCCTCGAGGGACAGCATGTCGATGTTATATGTAGGACGCACAACGCCCGTAGCCTCAGTTGTAGTTTTTTCCAGAACGAGTGGCACCAATCTTCTGCCAGTATGACTACAGAAAACCTTGCAGAAACGTAAGCTGCAATCGCATAAGACATTCTGTAGAGGGGCAGGATGGGAGGGTGCGATGTGGAATACATCAGAGGAACATCCCATCGAAAGAACATTACCAGGTAAGAAAGTAACTTGTTCTTCGAGGGGATTGTGTTCTCCGACGTAGTCCACATCTATGACAGACTCCCAAAGCAGTACCAACGTATGGAAGTGGGAAAATAATTTAGAATTTTAGAATGCCCATTCAAATTGCAGAATAAAGGACCGCCTTACCAAAGGCCAAATCTTGCCCATGGATAGAATCCAGGGAGTAGTGTTTTACAAAGGTATGGACAGAGGCCCATGTGGGTGCTTCACAAATATTACGAATGGGAACACCCCTCTGCAGAGCAGTGGAGGCAGCCACTCCTCTAGTAGAATGAGCCCGCAAGCCCACTGGAGGGTCCTTACCCGCTGAACGGTAGCATTCAGAGTTTGTCAAGATGATCCAACGGGACAAGGTCTGCTTAGAAAAAGCTTGACCTAAACACCTTCCAGCGTATCCTACACAGAGCTGATCGTCCACTCTGACCCGGGACATGCGCGAGATGTAGAAACTTAAAGCTCTCCTAGGATCCAACCTATGGATCCTCTCCTCTTCCTTACCACGATGCAGAGGAGGATAGAACGCCGGAAGAATTACCTTCTGGCTCAAATGAAATTCCGACACAACCTTCGGAAGAAAAGAAGGACGAACCCTAAAGGACAACCCTGTTCTTATGGAACACCGTGAAAGGTGGCTTGGCGGATAGTGCCTGCAACTCACTCACTCTGCGAGCCGAAGTAACCAAAACTAAAAATACAGTCTTAAAGGACAACAGTCTCAATGGACAAGAATGTAAGGGCTCAAACGGAGCTCCCATCAGGAACTTTAAAACTAAGTTCAAATCCCAACCGGGCACCTGGAAAGGTGATGGAGGAAACACATTAGTTAGCCCTTTCAGAAACTCAGAAATCAAAGGAATCTTAAAATAAGAACACTCCTCAGACAAGCGCTTAAATATGGACAGCGCCGCCAGGTAACCCTTAATGGTACCCACTTGCAGGCCCTTGTGGGCTAAAGAAAGCAAAAAAGACAGAACCACAGGAATTGAACACTGAAAAGGATCCACATTCTGTACCCTGCATCAGTCGCATAACTTTCTCCAACGGCAACGGTACAGGGATTTTGTTGCTGGCCTTCTGGCCGAGAGCAACACCTCCATCACGTCTTCAGGGAGGTCCCAATCCTTATACCTCAGCCTTTCAGATGCCAAGCACGAAGGCTGAGAGACTTGACCTCTGGATGGAGAACCCGACCCCCCTCCCGTGAGA
The DNA here is from genome assembly GCF_040938575.1 of Ambystoma mexicanum. Taxonomy (NCBI): domain Eukaryota; kingdom Metazoa; phylum Chordata; class Amphibia; order Caudata; family Ambystomatidae; genus Ambystoma; species Ambystoma mexicanum. The sequence goes on along the minus strand of NC_090925.1, from coordinate 337,792,048 downwards.
GCAGAACGTCTCGGTAGGGAAGACGGCGTGGAGGGCAGATGGACATGTCTAAAAGGTCCGGGTACCATGCTCTCCTGGCCCACGCCGGAGCAATGAGGATCATTCGGGTACCGAACCTCCGTAACCTCCACAACACCTGCAGAATGACGGGGACTGGAGGAAACGCGTACAGCAGTGGGAAGGACCACTCCACTACGAACGCGTCCCCTAATTCTCCTTTTGGGGGAAATTCCCGTGAGCAGAATCTTTTGCACTTCCGGTTGACACTGGTGGCAAAGAGATCCACTTGTGGGGTCCACCAAAGGGCGAAGATCTCCAAAAGAACTTCCTGAGCCAGCTCCCACTCGTGAGAGACCGTGCTCTACCTGCTCAGAGCGTCCACCGCCTTGTTTTCGTCTCCGGCCAGATGAACTGCCAAGATCGAAATTTCCTCCTGGATGGCCCAGATCCAGAGCTGCATCGCCTCTCTGCACAGTGGGAGAGACCCTGCCCCCCTTTTTGTTGAGGTAGTGCATGGCCACTGTATTGTACGTCAGAATCAGGACATTCTTCCCCCGCACAGACAGCAGAAAAGCCTTCAGGGCTAGCCTGACGGCCCTCAGCTCCAACAGATTGATATGGAGTCTGGACTCAGACGGAGACCAACGACCGCTGACTGTCAACTCGTTGGCATGAGCTCCCCATCCCGTGAGGGATGCGTCAGTCACGATCGTCACCTCCGGCCAGGGTAGCCAAAATGGAGCCCCCTTCATCAGATTGTCTTCAACGGCCCACCACAGAAGATCCTGGGTGACTGAGGGTGGCACCTGAACTGCGACCACTGCATCTTGAGAGCCCACTGCAGAGATCTCATCCGCAGCCTGGCCTCTGGCACCAGTAGAATGCAGGATGCCATGAGGCAGAGCAACCTCAAGAACTCGAACGCTGTAGACTCTCGGCATGTTGAAACTTGTCCACCATCTGCAGAATGTGATGAGCCCTCACCTGGGGAGGCGAACACTGCCCCAGGTATGTGTCGAGCACTGCTCCGATGTAGTGGAGCCGCTGGGTAGGTGTCAAGTGGGACTTCTTTAAGTTGAGGGAGAAGCCCAGCCTGTGAAGGGAGTGGCAGGTGACTGACAGATGATCCAGGACTTGCTCGGGATAGCACGCTCTGATCAACCAATCGTCCAGGTAGGGGTAGACCTGAATCCCCCCTTTCCTGAGATACGCTGCCATCACCACCATTAGCTTGGTGAAGACCATCGGGGCGGAGGTCAATCCGAACGGCAGCACCCGAAACTGAAAATGCAAGTCCCCAACTGCGAACCACAGGTACTTCCTGTGCTTGGGAAGAATAGGCACATGAAAGTAAGCATCCTTGAGGTCGAGAGACACCAACCAGTCCTGAGGTTGAAGGGCCTGGAGGACTTGAGAGAGAGTAACCATCTTGAACTTGTCCTTCCTGAGGAGCTTGTTCAAACCACGCAAGTCCATGATGGGTCTCAATCCCCCGTCTTTTTTCGGGATCAAAAAATATGGGGAATACCATCCCTTGTTCCTCGCCGCTACAGGCACCAGTTCTATGGCGCCTTTCTCCAGCAGGGATTTGATTTCCTGCGCAAGGAAATCTTCAAAGAGAACTTCCCCGGTGGATTGTCATGAGGCCTCTGCCAGAAAGGAAGACAGTAGCCGTGGGCTATGATCTCCAGAACCCACACATCTGAAGTAATGGCACGCCATTCTACAAGATGCTGCGCCAGCCTTCCCCCAACCGGAGAACCATCCACCTCTGGTACTCGTACGCTGGCCCCTTTGACTGGCAGCCCCCCCTAGATCTACCAAAGGAAGAGTAGTATCGAAAGGAACCCACCCTCCATTGCTGTCCCCTAGGACAAAAAGGCAGAGGTTGACGTATTGCAGCGTGCAACGACTTCGGTGCAGCTTTGGAGGTCTGCAACCTCTCAAGGCTCTCTTCAGCCTTGCTGCCAAAAAGAGGGACACCATCAAAGGGCATGTTGAGAAGCCTGGACTGTACATCAGGAGCAAATCCCGACTTCCGCAACCACGCAAACCTGCGTATCACGGTGCCCGCCGCCATGGACCGGCTGACACAGTCTGCCATGTCCAGACCCCTCTGAACGGATTCATACATGGCATCCTTGCCATCCTGAACGAGGGCAAGAAAACCATCCCGTTTCTCCCCTTCGGGAATATGTTCAGCCGCCAAAGATACACAGTTCCACACAGTGTGAGTGAATCTTGCCAAGGCACAAACGGAGTTGGCTGCCTTTAAAGCCATACCCCCAGATGAAAACACTTTCTTCACCCAACCGTCAAAGCGCTTGTCGTCCCTATCCGGAGGGATGGTAGGGTACGCAGCCTGCTTTGCTGGGGCCGTCGCCGCCTGCACCACCAAACTCTCCGAAGTGGGGTGCGTAGACAAGTAGCAGAGGTCGCCAGTGGCTGGACGGTATTTTTTCGGTAGCAACTTATTCACTGCCGGGAGACTCTCCAGAGCAGTCCAAGCCGCCGCCACCCTTCCTTGTAAGAACATATGAAATGGCAGCACCTGGTCAGTGGGTGGACCTTGGGTGGAAGGCGACCGGTGACGGCGCTTCCGCGAATGCCAAGAAGAGTCATAGGAATGGCGGGAACCACTCTGGGACCGAGACCCCATGGACTTACGCCGACGCGGAGAGTCGCCCCTCGAATCGACGGTCGAAAGCCCAGCGGATTTCGACTTATGGGGTTTGGAAACCCTACCTACAGACAACTTCTTCTTCCGCTCCCGCAAGGCCTTCGACATCAAGGACTGGCATTCATCACAGTCATCAGTGGCGTGGCTCTCGCCGAGGCACCACAAGCAGACGTTGTGCGGGTCCGTAAGCGACATCTTGGAACCGCAGTCCCGGCACTTCTTGAAGCCTGACCTCGGGGTAGAAGAAGACGAAGAAATGCTTCACAATTACCAAGTACAAAGAACCGATTCAACAGGAGAAGAACCGAGGCGCACCGAGATTCCCAAGCAAACACGTTAGTGGAAAAAACAGAACTGAGGCTACGGGCGCCATGCGTCCTACATATAACATCCGGTGACGTTGGCGCTCGGCGGAGGCCCTCGAGGGACAGCGTATCGACGCAGGAAAAAAAATCCCAAGCAGTACAGCTGTGGTGATTACTGTCATAGATGTGGAATACGTCGGAGGACACAATCCCCTCGAAAAGGTAGAATACCTCTGAGTAGTTGCAGCTGGAAATGGGACTTTTTAGAGACGTCCGTGATGTGTGGAGAGAAGGAGAGTGGAGTCGAATATGACCCCAAGGTTTTTTGCTGCACAAGAGGGTGAGGGCGCAGGGCTAAGGGAGGCCGGCCAGAGTGAAAGGGGAAAAACAGGAGCAGGGGTCCCGATGAGCAGGATCTCCGTCTTACTGGTATTAAGGCAGAGATCATTAGAGGTTCACCATGCCTGAATATTGGAAAGACAGTCAGGGATGAGCGAGGAGGAAGAGGCCGCAGGTAGCCTGAAAGAGAGCTGCATGTCATCCGCATAACGCTGAAAGTTAGAAGAAAAAGTAGAGATGAGTTGGGCTAAGGGAGCCGGATAGACATTGAAAAACCAGGGGGAGAGGATAGATCCCTGGGGAACACCACATGTGGAGAGTTTCATGGAGGAGAGGAATCACCCAAGTTCAACCTGGGAAGGTCGGTCCAAGAGGAAAGAGGATAGCCACGCCAGAGCCTGATCCGTGATGACCAGGGTATGTTGGAGACGACTGATTAGGATGTTGTGGTTAACTGTGTCAAAGGCAGAAGAAAGGTCAAGGAGAATGAGGACAGAGGAAGAGTTAGAGTCAAGGTTACGGAGCAAGTGTTCACAGATGTTTAGGGGAGCAGTTTCCGTGCCTCTGGCTGCTCTGAAGCCAGACTGATCGTTATGGAGATGGATCTACGTGATCGGACCGCAGCTGATTTTGCCACGGCCGGAAAGTTTGCATGAGAAAGGTGTGAACTACCAAAAGTTCACACATTTCTCATGCGAACATACGTACATACCCACACCCCCAGGGGAAGAACACCCGGTTGCCTACTACTCTAAGACGTTGACCAGCAGTGAACGGAACTATTCTGTCCTTGAGAGAGAACTGTTGGCTATCAAGGTAGCTTGCCAAGAATGGCACCATCTCCTGCAAGGTGCGGCCCATAGCTTCCTAATCCGCACCGACCACCACAACCTACAAGTCCTTCAACAGATGGAATGCACAAATGCCCGTCATGCCAGGTGGGCCTACTTCTTCCTACAATTTGACTTTATAATCACTCACATTCCAGGTTCGGAGAACCAAAAGGCTGATGCTTTGTCCCGCAGATACGGTGAAGACTCGGGGAACGATAAGAATAACGAACTGGTGTTTCCGGACCTCAAGATAGTTGCAGCAGCCTCCCTTTTGCTTCAGGATCTGATCCCACAGTATAATGTGCAAGCCGGATTACCCTCTACTGTTACTCAGGCTAGTGATAGTCTCTTTTACCATGATTCTGCTCTCTTTATACCCACTAAGCCGTTACAGAGACAGGTGCTTTCCTGGTGTCACGATGCCCCCCTGGTAGGTCACCCTGGAATCAGGAAGACATACGAACTACTTAACAGGGGATTCTGGTGGCCCACCCTTAGGAAGGACGTACAGGAATACGTATCCTCTTGCCCTGTTTGCGCATCTAGCAAGTACCAAACGGGGAAACCGGTTGGTTTATTGCAACAGCCACAGTTGCCAGAACGTCCGTGGGAGCACATTTCCACAGACTTCATTGTTGACCTTCCCAGATCATATCGTAAAACTGTAATCATGGTTACGGTAGATTCCTATAGTAAACTAGCTCATTTCTCCGCCTTCTCCCATATACCTACAGCACCAGAAACCGCAGCCACTTTCGTCTGTGATGTGGTTCGTCTTCATGGTTTACCCAGGACCATTGTATCGGATCGAGGTTCTCAGTTCACCTCCAGGTTCTGGTCAGCACTCTGTCAATCATTGGGTATTCACAGAGCTCTTTCTTCAGGGTACCATCCCCAGAGTAACGGGCAGACGGAGAGGCTCAATGCAAGCCTCAAACAGTACCTATGATGCTTTTGTAGCCCCCAGCAGGACGAATGGTTTCCTTCCACAGGCAGAATTCGCCTATAACAATTCCATCCATACAACCATCCAGATAAGCCCTTTCTACTGTACCTATGGCTATCATCCTCACCACTTACCTTGGGATAACAGACCTTCAACCAGTGTACCTGCCCTAGACAGTATACTGAAGGACCTACATGAAGTACATACCTTAGCCAAGAAGGCACACGAAACCAGTCAACAATCACAAAAGAGGTGGGCCGAAAAGGGCCGGCGTAACAACCCAGACTGGAAAGCAGGTCAGTTAGTTTGGTTGTCTACCAAGTTCCTGCCAAAATGGGTTCACACTGGTATATTCTCTTCAAGATATTTGGGTCCCTTTCCCGTCTTATCCAGAATCAATCCGGTGGCCTATAAGCTTAAGTTACCCAAATATCTCCAGAGGGTTCATCCAGTTTTCCACACCTCCCTCCTGAAACTGCACAAGGAAGACCCTTTTCAGAGACGGTTTCTTAGATTGCAAACTCCTGTAGCCCCAGTTCCTGATGAGTATGAGGTTTCCTACCTGGTTGATTCACGATATCGTAAGGGCAAGGTACAATACTTGGTGCATTGGAAGGGCTACCCTGTAGAAGAGAGGTCCTGGGAACCAAGCTCCCATATTCATGCCCCCCGATTGCTAAGAAGATTCCATCAACTGCATCCCGGAAAGCCGGGGGGGGGGGGGGTTCCCAGGAGACGGGGGTATACTGTCAGGAACTGCGGGTGGAAGCTGTGGGAGCGCTGGAGGCATTGACTTTAGCGCTCCACCCGCTCTAGTCCTCATCCAATATGGTGGCGTCTAGTATATTACCAGACCCCGCCCCCTCGCTCATTGCGTTGTATCTGTTGTTTTTGGCACAACGCTCTGTGCGACTTAACTTAGTCCTCTTACCTGTCAGTTTCACCCTGACTTTCTTCCTTGTTTTTCTGTGTGTATCTCTTATCCAGCCTCCCTACTAAGGTTTGTTTCTTTCTGTCTTTCCGTACCTTTTCCCGTGTTACTTTCTTTCGGCGTCTTGCCGGTATTCCTACTATCCGCTTCCTGTTTTGGTACCGGGTTTCTTCGGCTGTCTTGCGGTTCACTTCTAGGACTATTTCGGCATCTCTCGCCGCTCATTTCTTACCTTCCTTTCCTGCTGTTCGCCTCCTTTTTTCAGCGGTGCTCCGCTCTCTATGCCTGGAGCACTCGTGCGCCAGGGATCCTTATGCGGACCTCCGCATTGTTGGTTTTGGGGTTAGTTACTCCTTACCGCACCACTCACCTGCTTTAAACTCTCAGTGTTTATCCTGTTTCTATTTCGGAGGCTCTTGCTTCCGATCCCTGGGAATAGCTGCTTATACTTCCTGCTGCCGCGTTTCAGTTCCAAGATCTCCATTGTTTCTACTCTGCACTCCGGAACGTTTAACTCCAATCAAGACTCTTGGACATTTTTTCCGCCACTTGGCTTTTTCCCTGCTTTGGGGCTGGCTCCCCGGGGTCCCCCAAAGGTAGGTTCCAGCTCTGCCAAGGTGGCCTCCGGGGGAGCCAGACCCTATTTACACGAACGGAAGGACCACAAGCCTAAAGAAAAGCCATATTCCGGCAAGAAAAAGAAGAGCAAACCATCTGGTACTGTATCCAAGGACCTTACTTCAGTGGAATCAGGTGAGGAGGATTGGGAGGGTACACAGGAGCCTGACACTAAACCAGAATGGATAGAGTACCTGATGACCCAATATCAAAAGCCACAGGGCACAACCAGTTTCAAGCCCTCTAACATCATTTGAACTTTGAACTTCAATGAGAGTGATGCTGCGGATTTGATAAAAAAAGGCATCATCCTCTCGGGCGGCGTGGACCAATGGCCGGACATATCAGGTTTTAAAAGGAAATCCTCTGATCAAGGGTATTAACGCAGTTGTTCAACAAAATTCTGGCCAATAGAATATTTCCCCAGTTCTGGACTACATCTATCATAGTACCCATATTTAAAAACGGGGACCGGACGTCTCCGGCAAATTATTGTCAGATAGCCCTATTAGACATTGAAAGTAAGCTGTTTGCAGGTCCTGTGCTCAGGGATCTAGAGAAATGGGCAAAGCATAGTCACATCATTTCAAAATTTCAAACGGGTTTCCGGAAAGGCCTTTCTACATCATTAAATGGAACCTCACTAGTGACCCTGATGGACAAGTCTGGCCCCAATGGGAAGCAGAGATTCTTTGGGACTTGGATAGATTTGTCGAAAGCTTTCGACCTGATGAACAGAGACCGTCTTTGGACGAAATTGGAGAGTTGGGGAATACCAAAACCATTGCTGTCCATGTTGATTGCACTCCATAGAGACAATACAATAAGAATAAGACTAGATAGCGGAGAGTCCCTCTCAGACTACATCAAAGTAGAAAGAGGAGTTAGACAGGGCTGCTTGGTTGCACCCTTCCTCTTTAACCTTTCTCTTGGAGACATGGGAAGGGAGGTAGATGCCTCCGCCTTGGAAAGTCCCAAAATCAGTAGCAGTCCAATTAGATGGCTCACATACGCAGATGACATCGTTCTACTAGATAGGACAGTAGTGGGATTGCAGCGATTGCCGAACTCTTTGGAAGCCTATATAAAGAGAAATGATCTCTTACTCTTAGCCAATCCAGGGAAATCCAAAATAGTTGCTTTCAAGAGACGAGGCAGACAGAAGTCTCAATTCATCTGGACTCTTGGTGGTCAAGCTATTCCGGTGGCCAAGGAAGTTATTTACCTGGGGTTTCCCCTGTATGCATCCCATAAGGTGGGACAAAGCGGCCAGGATTTGTTAGGGAAAGCAACTCAACTAGCCTCACAAATGGCCAAAATTAAGCGAAAATATTGTAACTGTTGCATACTACCGCTTATCATATAATATACAGCAAAGGTGATACCGATTCTCGTATATGGGCTAGAAGCGAAACCTCTGGCCTAGGAATTCAACTGGCAGAGACTAGAGGGTATTATATGGAAAAAGGTATGTGGTCTCCCTCAGAGTCTCCCGATAGCAAGCCTACGATATGAGCTCAGCCTCAGGTCTCTAAAAGTACAGGCAGATTGGAAGTTGATCTCTCTGTCCCGTCAGATTGTGGTCCCTGAGACGGACACTCTCTGTGAGGATCTACAAGTTCACTTGAATCTATCGCTGTCATCATTCCTATGCAACTTACAGAAATTAGTATATGGAACGTTAATAGACTGCAAAAGCGAAGTAGAGACTCTCATAGCCAACCCAATGAAGTTAAAACAGGCACTATTGCATATGGACTGGATAACCACCATAGACCACATGCGCAAGCTAGCTTTAGCAGGTTCACTCTCTCCCTTTGATAAAACAATTGGGTTCCTCCAGAGGTACCTGACAGAATTCCCGGAACCGAAAGCAAGGGAAAACTTTTTAAGATTCTGTTTGAACTTGATACATACGGGGGAGGTGTTGTTCCGTTGGGGACGTGTTAGTGAAGCTAAGAAACTGTGTAAAGTCTGTGAGGACCCTCGCAATCAGTCTCTTAAGCATTTTATGATGGAATAAGAGGGCACCTGGGAAGTAAGAACATGGTGTCTTCGACAATCGGTCGAGACTGAGCATGTTTTGGGACAGGCTCTTAACAGGTCAAGAAACAGCTCTGACCATTATGTGTCCTGCAACTGGGTGGGTTCATTCCAAAAGAATAATATTAAATGGCCCCAATAAGTTGCACTTGATAACGGAGGGGAATTAGGAAATATTCTTTATATCCTTTTATTTCAACTTTTTTCTCTTTTTTCATTCCCATGAATTGTTTTTTTTAAAAAAATAATTTTTATAGGCATTTCTTTAAACAAGAACGTCGGGACTCAACAGTGTCCCTCAATTGTCCCCTCCCCACCCCCACTCTCCTCACCGGTCCTAATGTCGTTGCACTGTCTCTGCAAACCTTAGATGGTTTTAGTTTAAGCTGTGAACATATCGAGTATGCGGATGTTGTGGGGGCACCATTGCTGTATATAGTCGCTTTGCAGGAAATCGATGGCTTCTCCGCAGTCCGTGGCAAACTTCTGTCTGTCCCCTTGAAGATTGTATGTGATCTTCTTCATAGCTACGTATGTCCAAATTCTTCGGAGCCATTCTTGGGTGGTTGGAGGGGCCTTTTGTTTCCATTTTTGCGCTATGGCTAGCCACGCTGCTATAAGGAATCCCATGAAGTTCCGTTTTTGTGTCTTTGTATAGGACTTATCTCGGGGGGGCCCACATGCCGCACATCCAAATTTCCTCTCCTAGGTTGGCCGCGCCCTCAAAGATTGCCTGCATTTGTGCTTTCACTTCCTCCCAAAATTGTTGTATTTCAATGCAGTCCCACCAGATATGTCTCCAGGTTCCCAATGAGTCGCATCCCCTCCAACATTTCCCTTGTGTTGTTGGGAACATTTTGTGGATTCTCTCCGGCGTGTAATGCCATTGAATCATCATTTTCGTCCAGGCTTCCCTCGTTTGTACTGCTAGTGTCCATTTCGGGATTACTTGCCAAAGGTATGACCATTGGTCCCTCGTAATTAGTTTCCCTAGGGTTACTTCCCATTTTTCCATGTACTGCCAGGTGATGTTTTCTTCTTGGGCGTTGATGAATTTGTAAAGAGTGGACACAAATTTTGTTTCCCCCGTATGGGTCATGATATAGGTCTCGAATGGGGTGAGGTCTCTTGTCCAGGCCTTTGTTATTCTCGGTGATGTGAGCCAGTGGAGGAGTTGCTCATATTGATATCTGTCCTTTTCCGTAAGACCCAGCAGTTCCCGGGTATTTTGGAAGGATCTGATCTGATGTCCCTCAATCATGTCTCCCACTTTTGTGCAGTGCGCTTCGTGCCATTTCTTAAAGGAGCCTCTTTCCTGACCGGGGGGGGAAGTCTGGGTTATCGAAGAGTGGTATGAAAGGGGCTGGATCGATCGTTAGAGATCCCTTTTTTGTAGCTCTGTTCCAAATTTCCATGGTGGAGCTCATGACTTAGCTGAGTTTTATGTTGTGGTGTCTGTGTTCGGGTTTCCTCCATAGGAGGTGGCGTAGATTTGCTCTTGCAACAGCTCTGTCCTGTGCCGCCCACCACTTTTCTGAGTCATCTGTGATCCATTTGTGTAAGACCCACAGTTGTGCCGCCTCGTAATATTTCTTCATATGGGGAACCGCTAATCCTCCGTCGGACTTATGAGCGGTGAGTGCTTGATGCGACACTCTCTGAGTTTTGTTTGCCATATGTATTTCGTGATGGTTTTGGAGAGGGTTTTAAAAAAGGCTGGTGGGACACGGATGGGGAGAGGCTGGAAATAGTAGAGTAGTCTGGGTAATATCGTCATCTTGATGACTGTAATTCTGCCCCACCATGAGATTGTCAGGGGGTTCCATCTGAGTAAATCGCTTTTGACGTCTTCTAAGAGTTTAGGGTAATTTCCTTTGTAGAGGTCCTGTATCCGCGGTGTCAAGGTCACTCCGAGATATTTGACTCCTGCCTCTGCCTTTTGTAATTGGAGGTCTTTAGTTGTCTTGTATATTTCTTTTTTGTCACCCGCCAGGGCCATTACGGATGATTTCTGTTTATTTATCTTCAATCCCGAGATCTCTCCATAGTTGTCTATTTGCTGGATAAGGAGGGGAAGCGTTTTGCTTGGGTCTGCTAGGGTCAGCAGCATGTCGTCTGCATACGCCGCCGTCTTATGCGTGGGACCTCCCATTTCTATGCCCCTAATGTCCGGGGTCACTCTAATCTGTGCCAGGAGGGGTTCTAGGAAGATAGCATAGAGAAGGGGTGATAGGGGGCATCCCTGTTTCGTTCCCCTGCTGATTTTGATTGGGTCAGAGAGTTCTCCATTGACTGCAATTCTGGCCGTCGGGGAGTTATAGTTGGCCCGGATCATGTCAATATAGTTCTTTCCCATGCCCATTTTCTGTAATGTAGCAAACAGCATTGACCATTCTACCCAGTCAATTGCTTTTTCGGCATCCAACGCCATTATTGCCGAGGGGATTTCCATGATTCCGGTCTTTTCTATGAGGTGTATTATTCGTCTTATGTTGTCGTGGGTTTTTCTTTTAGGTATGAAGCCTGATTGTTCCTGGTGGATTCATTTGGGGAGTAGAGGGGCTAATCTGTTAGCCAGGACTTTTGTATAGAGTTTGGCATCGATATTGAATAGTGCGATTGGGCGATATGAGCCCGGTGTTTCAGGGTCTTTCCCTTTCTTATGGAAAACTAGTATTTTTGCTTCATTCATTGATGCGGCGATGTTTCCCGTTGTCTTGAAGGTGTTAAAAAGAATGGTTAGATGGGGAATTAATATGTCCGCGTATGTTTTATAAAACGCGGCTGTAAAGGCTTTATTCCTAGGGAGGTCTCTCATTGCCTTCCCCACCTCCTCCACAGTTATTGGTTGGTCGAGGGCCGCTTTCTCCGACGGGGATACTGTTGGAAGAGTATGCCATTTGTGCCTCTTTACACGGCCGCTGCGACGTATACAGATTCTGGTAGAATTCTCGGAACACTTCTTTTATGTCCTTCGTTAGTGTCTTCTTTTCTCCTCGACCGTTTAACAGGGTTTTCACTGCTTGGTCCTGACGCCTGCCTTTTGGTTGTCTCGCTAGTAGCTTGTCCGCTTTATTTGATTTCATCACATACCAGTGTTTTGTGTACAGTAGTTGCTTTTTGGCTCTTTTGGTTCTTATCAGGTCTAGCTGGCTCTGAGTGTGTCGGTATGCTCTCTTCAGTTCCCTGGAGGAGTTCTTGGTCATTTCCTCCCTTATTTCTTCCAGCTTCTCCCCCAGCTCATCCTCCCATTTGTGAATGAGCTTATCTTTTCGAGCTTTTAGAGCTATTAGTTGACCCCTTATCACAGCTTTGAAGGCTTCCCACTTTGTGCTCGGGGAGACATCCGGGGTATCGTTGTGCTCAAAGTATTCCTCTATGTTTTCCCTGATAGTTTCTCTTGACACTAGATCTTGTATTATTTCTCCAGGGGGAGTCCATCGCCACAACCCTGAGTGGTTTCGCATTTTGGGGAGGGTGATCCACAGCGGGACATGGTCTGATTTTGATATAATGCCTTTTTCGATATCCCGGATTTCTCCGAGTAATGCAGTTGAAGCCCAGATGTAGTCTATACTAAAGCTTGTATCATGTACATGTGAGTGATAAGTATACCCGTCGGTCGATCCTCTGAGTCTTCTCCACACGTCATCTAGTGCCAGGTTCTGCATCGCCTGTCTGCGAGCTGGTGACGGGGCCCCCTGTTTGGATGTTTTTGGTTTTGAGCGATCTTCTAGTAGGTTCCACGCTATGTTGAAGTCTCCTGTGAGCATCACCTCCCCTTCCGCAAAGTTTTCAAGTTTGTTGAGTGTTACTTTGATGAACCCCTCCTGGCCCGTATTAGGGGCGTATAGGGTTGCGATGGTCACTTTGCAATTGTCAATCTGGATCTTTGCAAAGACGTAGCAGCCGTTTTTGTCTACTAGTGTATCCTTGACTTGGACCTGCAGGTGGTTGGCAAAAGCAATGAGTATCCCTTTTTTTTTTTTCCTCATCGTTAGATTGAAGAAACTGTTTGTATCCTCTTATGCGGAGTAGATTCTTCCTCTTCTTCTGTATATGGGTTTCTTGGAGCGTTATTATATCGAACTTTTCTCTGAGTAAGAAGTGTTCCGTTTTTTTCCTCTTCACGGGCGTGTTCAGCCCTCTGATATTAAAAGTTAAAATGTTCAGCCCCATTCTTTTTTCTGTTTTTGAAATTCCTCGCTGGGGGCCTCCAGTGGTTCGCACGGGTGTGCATCCGATCCGGTGATTGAGTTTATTCCCTCCCAAACCTTCCCATGAACTCCCTCCCCTCGCCCCTCCCTTCCAATCCCCCCAACATTGTCCCTGAGGAGGGCCCTGGGCCCTATGGTTGCTCCGGCGTTGCGCCTTTGCTCCATGCCCTCAAATGTCTCAGGGTGATAGTTCACAGGGGCTCCTAAACCCTGCATGTAGCGCAACTCCGTGATGGTCCCATGGCTACGCTGTGCAGTTTTTGGCTCTTGCCCTCACTGAAGTTCCCATGTTCCTGTAGTCTGCTCCCCCAAACTTGCCTTGGCTTGCTCTCTCTGGGACTTTAAATTTAGTCTGGGTTGCGTGATTGGAGTCTTGTTCTTCTTTTCACCGTTTGCCACCCCCTCGGCATCTTCGTTGTTTTGGGGGTTCCCTGGTTTCTGTGAGATCTTGCGCATGTTCCTGGCATCCCAAAATCCTCAGGCCCTCTTCGCATGTTGTGATGCAGTGTTGTCTTTCTTCCCATGAGAATAGAAGGCCAAAGGGGAATGTCCATTTGTATCGAATTTGTTTTTCAGATAAGATCTTAGTCAGTTGGCCCATTTCTCTTCTCTTTCTGAGCGTGGATTGTGCTAGGTCTTGGAAAAGTAAAATGTCTTTGCCGTTCATACTTATTTGGTCCAGAGTCCTGGCCTCTCTCAATATTTGTTCCTTTTGTGCGTAGCTTGTCATGGCCACTAAGACATCTCTGGGGCGGGACCCCGGGTCCCCTGCCCGCCGGGGGCCTACCCTGTGTATTCTATCGATGAGAATGTCTTCTCTGGGGTCATCCTTCAATATGTTCTGGAACACTTGTTGTACCACAGAGCGGAGATCTTTGTCCTCCACTGTTTCCGGCATATTTTTGATGCGTATGTTCGATCTCCTAGATCTGTTTTCCAAGTCTTCGCATTGAGTTTCGAGTTCCAACTTCAGGCGTGCCAGGCGGTCTTGTGCCTCGGCGTGCAAGGTCGCCTCTTCGTCCATGTTCTGGACCGTCTTTTCCAAGTTGTCCGTCCTCTCCTCTAGGGATTGAATGGGACTCATTCCGGGTTTGGAGCTAACCATGGAGTAATTAGCTCCATGGTTGCCTCCGAAACCGTCCCAAATCCGGCATGGTGAATGGAGTAATTACCGGTCCATTCCAGGGTTGGAGGGACCGGTAATTCCCCATTCACCTTTTGCCCTTCCCCATAGGGCTCAATGGGAATGGGGAAGGAGGTAATTACGACACTGTAAGTTACGGTACCGTAATTACCTCCGAGGTACCTTTGCGGGTCCCATACTTAACTCCTGCTAAAAGCAGGAGGTAAGGAAGGACCCGCAAAGGGAACTCGGAATACAGAGGTAAGGGATTACCGTCATCGGCACCCTTACCGGTGCCGGTAATCCCTTACCTCCAACCTCGTAATGACCCCCAATGTCTTTTTATAGATCCTGTACAGCCTGTTTCAATTCCCCCTTCATATTGTCAAATTGTGACTGCGTTGAGGCGATGAATTGGTCTTGAAACTCCTTAAACCACTTTTTCATATCCTCTCGTGAGGCCGCCATTTCCGAGCTTATGTCTCGCTCAGCCGGGGCTCTCTCTGGGCTTTTCTGTTTGGTTAGTTGCTTTATTCCTGCGTTTCCTAATCCCCAAATATGGGTCAGGTCTTGTGTCTGTTTAGACCCTCCTATGCTTTTTGATAGAGCCTGTGACCTCTGCCTGGTCCTGGCTTTGGACATATGTAGTCTTTCCTTGCCCTGGGTGTTTTCCCGGTCAGGCTCCCTTTTCCCGGTCTTGGGACCGTTGTGAGGGTCCGCTTATCCCTTTGCCAGATCCTGAGCCCCTCCGCTTTTCCACTGTTGTGGTGAGGTACGACCAGTTTCCTGGGGCCTAATGGATTGCTTTCCCCTACGCAGGCACTCAAAGTCGGGGTATTTTATATGCGTCTGGGGGCCTGCACCACTGGGGGCTGAAGCGGTCTCCCCGGGTCACTCGTGCGTTATTGACCCGGTTTTCCCCCGGATTCACTGTACTGTCTCGGACCCGCCTCTTGGGGAGGGGGTCCACGTCTCTGCTTACTTGTGTGGGCGAATGTTGGAGGCTCCTTATCATCCCCTTGATGGTCCGTGGGGTGGGGGGGCAGGAATACCCTGCGTTCTCTCCTCATACAGGAGCCCCCTATTCAGCATTCAAGAGGTGCAGAGGGGGGGTACCCTCCCCGTGTATCCCGGGATCTTCGCGTCGCTGCCTCGTACCTGCTTTCTTTGTCCCTGTTCGGGGCTCTGGGCTCTGCTGGGCTCGAGCGCTGCCTCTGGACCCGCTGGGCTCCGACGGCTGCTCTCCGCTGCGCGCTCCGGTGCTTTCTCCTCCTGGGCAAACGGAGGCACCTTTTTTCCCTCCTGGGCTGCTCCCTCTCTCTGGCAGCTTCTCTCACGGCTGTTTCCCTCTTTTTCCGCGTTGAGGCGTCCTCGGCGCTTGCCTGGTCCTCCTTGGCGGCGTCTCTGCTGGGGGGGTCCCACGCCACTCTCCTCTGCGTTTCTCTCCGGTGGGGGACCGGGACCTTTCCTTCGGGGCTTCCTCTGCCGCTTCCGGAGTGTACGCTGGTCCCGGGCTGGAAGCACCTCTCTCTGAAGCCTGCTGCGGCGTCCGGTACCAACGGAAACTCCGCGCCGGCAGGCAGCTGAGGTGTGTCGGGGCCGCGGTGACGGCGCTGCCGCCTCCGAGGTGCTTCGTTCGGCGAATCTTCGCTCCCTTGTCTCTATCTGAGAAAGGAGGGACCGAGGAGTAGTCTCGATGGGCTCAGAGCCGGCTTATATTATTTTCTTTATTACCGCGGCCTGAGCTGGGGGACGGAGCTACGCTCACGCACGTCTGCCCGGCCGCCATCTTGGAATCCACTCATGAATTGTTTTTATGAAATGTTTATGCTGTTTTATGAATGTGTAATGAGCATGTATTTTAGTTTTATACTTTGATTGTTTCCTGTTTTTTTTTACTTGTGAAAACCAGATTCTCAGTTGTAACACACAAATCAAATAAAAATAATTATTTGCAAGTGGTCCAGTCTGGGACTGGAAAATAGGTGGACCTACAGTGAATGCAGGGGAGGGAAGTGAAAGAGAGGAATAGGAACCTGGACCGGGAGGTCAGGTGTTTGGGTGAAGGATATGTATTATATTGTATGTTATTCATCATTTATGTAGTGCCCTTTCCCCATTTGTATGGCCTCAATGCGCTCTGTGTGGGAGATTCTGAGAGTTAATTTGAAAATGTGTGTGTGCATTTTGCCTGGTTAGGGTTTTGGTAGGCTGGCTAGGCTCCAGTAAGCATCCGAGAGGTCAGGCACGTGGGCGGGTGCTGTTGGTAGTTTAGGATAGAGTGCTAGTGTCGGAGATTCGATGTGTGCCCAGATAGACTGACATTTTTCATAGGTGTCGCTGTATGCTAATGGCAGAGGTTTTGAGGTATGTCAGGGTTTTCAGCGTAGACGGCTATGCGAGCTGCTAGACCCGAATGGTATAGCCATAGCTGCATTCCAGAGTGCATGGATGGTTGGCCGTGCTTGCGGCATATGTCCACAGACGTGGTGCAAGGTATACATATTGTAAACTTCGATGGAATTCATCTTCAATGGCGTTTTTCTAAGTCCAACCCGGTTGGCTGGTCTCACCAGTTGTGCTCTCCATAGATTGAGAGACTGAACAGTGGGAGAGGGGCCCGGATTGACGGGGGATGTACGATCGTCTGTGGGTGAGGGGTGAACATTTGTCACAGTGTACTACTGCAAACATTGCCTGCACCCTTGGAGGTATAGTGGATTGGTGTGTTGTTGGGTTTGGGCCTGTGTTTCTATACACGTATCAATAGTTTGAAAAATAGTATAGCGTGCAAGAGGGTTTCAGGAGGAGGAAAGAAAAAGCCAGGTTTTGAGGGCCATTCTGAAAGCCAAGTGATTGTCAATGTTGTGGCTGTGCAGGAGCAGAGTTCCAGATGCTCAGCGCTTGATCGGAGAAGGCAGATTCGCCCAGTCTGGTAGAGTTGTAATGTGGGACAACTAGAAGAGATGCTGTGCCACATCTGAGTGTCCTTGAGGGGTGGTAGCAAGTGACTTTGTCTTGGAGGAATTCCGGGTTGATGTTGTGGATCGCAAAGTGAGCGATGCACATGGATTCAAAGGTAGTGTGTGAACCAATAGGGAGCCAATAGAGGACTCTTAGTGTAGGACTAATGTGTTCTGAGGGAGGGAGATTAATCAGCCGGCAGCCTGCAGCGTTTTGGAGTCTTTGCAGTTTCCATAGCTGAAACGCTGGTATGCCTAGGTAAAGGCAGTTTGCATAGTCTAAGCGGGAGAGTATGATGGTGATGATGGCAGAGAAATGGTTAAGATAGGTGAGGTATAGGAAGATACGCCTGAGGATGCATAGATGGAAGAAACAGGTCCTGGATACGGAGTTGATGTGTTGGGAGAGGGATCAATCTGTGTACAGTGTGCATCCAAGGTTTTTCACCGAAGTGGAGGTTGCTGGGGGACAAAGGGGTGCCTAGGGATTGAAGCCAGGGAATAGGTTGGGGAAGGAGCACTGTTTTCCCGCAGACTAGCATTTCCATTTCCCCAGGATTGAGGATGTGGTGGTTGGTCATCATCCAGTAGTCAATTTCCGAGAGGCATGATGACTGATCTGGACGTTTTGGGATTTTAAGGATCATCTGGGTGTCGTCTGCGTCGTTGTAACAGGTGGGATTGTGGGAGCAGGTGAGTGTGGGGAGTGGGTTCAGATAGATGTTGAAAAAGAGGGGAGATAGGGATGCTCCTTGTCGGACCTCTTTTGGTACTGTTCGTGACATAGAGGTGAAAGGGGGGAAAAGCATTATTTGTGAGCGATTAGAGAAGAAAGAGGAGATCGAAGAGAGGGCAGTGTCTTGATTCCTAAAGAGAATAGCTTGTCTAGGAGAATGGTGTGGTTGATGGTATCGTTGGCAGCAGAGAGGTCAAGGAGAATGAGTACAGAGTAACCTTCTGCATCTGCTGCTCTTTTAGGTCATCCCAGATGGACACTAGGGAGGACTCCATTCCTCAAAGCGGTCAGAGGCCAGATTGGGCATGGTCAAGGAGGTTGTTGGCTTCAGTGAAATGACTGAGCTGCTTGTATGCAGTGCAGACCATGTGTTTTGCCATGAAGAGGGTGTTGGAGATGTGTCGGTAGTTCTGGGGGAGGAGTGGGTCGAGCGTAGGTTTTTTAATGAAGAGTTTGATGCAGGAGGTTTTTAATGCTTACGGGAAGGTTCCTAATGTTAGGGAGAGTTGAGGATTCAGCGTGTGATACTGCCTGCACAGGCTGAGGCTCATATGTTTTTGAGGAGGGTGGGCGGGCAGGGATCTTTGGGGGTATCTGATGGGCGGCTTTGAGTGAGAGGAACTTGTGGTGTGAGATTGGAGAGAAAGAGGTGAAAGTTTGTTTCAGCAGGGGGTTTGTACGGGGGTCGGGCTGTGGGTGGATGATGGACAGGGGCATTATTTCTAATTTAGAGATAACGGTGTAGTGTCTGTCGATAGCGGCGCTGTGTCAGTGTTCTGATAAGGCATTGCATAAAGATTGGGAGTTGGGTGGAGCGGGGTAGAGCAGCCCGTATAATTGAATTCCAAAATTATTCTAGGCAATTCCATGCTCGAGTCGCAAGAGCTTAGGAATCTGTTCCCATAGAATGCTTCCTTGATTTTTATGATTTCCAATCTGTATGCCCTTGTTAGTCTTGCTTGGGCCGTTTTGTTATGGGCAGTTGGGTTGGTTCTCCAGGTCCATTCCAGGCAGTGCTTGAGGGTTTTTAGCAATTTGAGGTTGGCGGTGTATCACCTGGGTGTGGGACCTGATTTCTGAGAGGGATTATTTTTTTGGGGTGAGGGATGTGAGGGCGTTCAAGAGCCAGAGGTCGAAGAGTTTGATGGGGGGCCTTCCTGGAGGGAGAGTGCTGGGAATGAGATGAGGAGGGAGTTAGCTAGATCCAGGATGGTACAGAGAAGAAGAGTGATCTGTCCATGTTAGGGGGGCGTGGAGGCAGTGTGGGTATGATGTTTGTGCTGCTAATGACTGCATCAAGGGTGTGGCCTCCAGTGTGTGTGGGTGTGGAGATGCGTTGTGTCAAGTTGAAGGCTTCCAGGTTGTCTGTGAGAGATCGGGTTAAAGGGTTTGAAGAGGAGTCAAACCAGATGATGAAATCACCTAGGATGGTAAGTGTTGGCTGTAGGTTGAGGTTAGTTGTCAGAGCGTCGCAGAGTGTGTCTGCAAAGTTTCTGTTGTAGCCAGGGGGTCTGTAATGAGTAGGACGCTGTGTGAGGTGGAGGGTGTGAGTAATCTAAGGTTGTCCTCACTTCTTTCCCCAATATTGTCAGATATATCTTCCTCTGCTTGTGAAGAGTCTGATCCCCTGTCCTCCCCTTCCTCCTCACCTCTGATCTTTCGATGTAAAGCAAGCTTCGGATTATCTTGTGTTCGATTCTTTCCCTTTTTTTTTTGCAGAGAAGGACGACCGTGAAAGGACGCCACAGTGACACCCAATGGGTGAACTGTGGCTACCCTCAGCCGTAATGTTATGGGGAAAAAGCCGGCGGCATAAAAAACCCCAGGAAGGAATGCTTCAACTGAAGAGATGAGTGATTAACTGAGTAGGTCCAGTAGGAGTAAGTTTGGATCGCCACAACAATGTACAGGAAAAGGCAGGCAGTCCGTAGGCAAGCAGGAGTCGGTGCACAGGAAGAACAACAAAGTCACTGGGATAAAGCAAGGCAGTCCGTTACACAGAAAATGGTCGATACACGGGAAGTAAACTAGTAGGGAAGACTGGAAGGAGGAAATGAAAGAAGGTAAGGCTAAAGTAAAGAAACACCAGACGGGAGGACGGGACAGGAGGAAGAAGGGAGCGGAAGGTAGAAGGAGAAGGGTAAAGGGGACGGAGGCGAAGAGAGATGGAGGTAATTCAAAGACCAAGGACGGGAGGAAAACGAGGCGAGAAAGAGAGGGCAAACTCTGAAGAGCGAGTACAAGGAGTACGGTAGAGCAGGCGATCAGGAAAACTGTTTGTTGCAACGCATACGACCCCGGAAGTGAGCGGCTTATAAACGGGCGTCGGAATGCGTAAAAAAGACTAGACTCGTACTCTGCGCTTCGTTGTATGTGAGCGAACCAGTAATGGAGGACGCAGCTTCCATTTAGTCCACAGCCGCCAGGTTCCTTGAGGTGTGACAAATATAGTCTCCTCCAGGTGGCCAGGGAAAGGCCATCGCTATTGGATCCTGCCCCTGGGGGTGGATATTCAAGGGAGGACTACTTGCTACGAGGAGAGTTGGGGAGTGAAAATGAGGCACCCTTGGGTGAGACCTGGTATCCCCAATTTCCTTTTCTCCATGAGTCTTAGGTCCCCCAAGCCTTTATAGGCTATTGTCAGTCCCTTCCCTACTTTTCCCGTAAATCAATTCCCAATAGACACCAGTTAGGTACTGGGACGAGGAAGAGATCAACTAGAGAAATACATCCTCTCTTTATTGACACACACACATACAAACACCAGTTATGTACTGGACAAGGAGGAGGTAAGCAAGAGCAATGCAGAACTTCCAAGTCAGCAATGAGCAGTCTAGTCCTTTTCTGACCAATCAGCCTGACGGGAAGTTTAAAATCAGCAAGAATGGTGAAAATAAAGTCAGCTGTGGAAGCAGGCCTACGGACTGCTGGAGGAGCGCAGACCTTTCCTGTGAGGCGGCGTGTGCTCGAGAGCCACAGCAAGATGCAGAGTGTATGCAGCAGTAAGACTGAAAGAAGCAGGAGACCTGCGGCGGACGACGGAACTGGAACCGGCATGACCAGGCGAAGCTTCATCTTGAAGCCCGAGCTGCAAGAGATGCATCGGTGGCGGGAGCAAAGTCACGAAGAGCCGCTGTGGAGACAGAGTGAGGCGCTGCACGAGAGAGAGCCTGTGGAGGCCGGAAGCCTCGCTGGAGTGCCGGAAGCACCGACCAGTAAGTCAACCTAGGAAGGGGGACACCAGGGTGGCAGGCGAGCATGTTACACTGGTACGAACATTAATGATAGCCGATAAACCGATCCAAAAGGAAATACGTACTTTTGAATACTGATTTGAATGAAAGCAAGAAAGCGAACACTTTTGAATATCGAAGCGAATGAAAAGTAAGTACTGTTGAATACTGAGCTGAATGAAAGCGGTTTTGTGGAATTTTACGCTGCTAAGGAACTGTGTAATTTGAGACAACAAGCATTGGCAAGAGCCATAAGAATATGTGAAAGTACAACCAGCGAATAGTGGCAAAGCAAGTAATGATCCTGAGGATCTGAAGTGAGAATAAACCAGGCACCTCTGGAGAGCTAAAGCAGTGGCAGGGTGCTTGCAAGGAAGAAGAGGCAAGACAGGTGTTTTGGTTGTGTGACCTGTAACTGATGGACCGACTGGTGCAACAAATACACCTAGCCCGAGGACACCTAACTATAAAATATCCACTTAAAATACCTGCAAAGAAGTTTCTGATTGAATATAAAGGAAAGTTGGTGAGAACTCAAATTAAGGAACTGTACTTTGTGAACTTGGCAAAAGATAACCAAACTAGAAGAGCAGGAAAGTATTACAAAGAACTGTGTTGTGAAAGACTTGAAAGCTTGGGAAAGGGAACACCTTTGCATTGTGAACTATTTGAACTTTGGGGAAGGGAAAACCTTTGCCAACCAAGAGCTGGAAGAAGCTTTGAACTTTTATTTGAACACTTCTCATTCTGACGCTGACATCCCTACACATTGTTTACAAAGAGACGCGAGGACAAGCATAGGTTTTGGATATAGACAGACTTTTATTTTGTACTTCCTGATGCAGACTATCCTTAGTTTATTTAGCTAGGGAGTTCCCACATTAGGATAGGGCATGATAGGCCTTTTTCCAACCTCTTTTCTGTTAATAAAAGTTTCTAACCCAAACTTTAAATTCAGTTGTCTGTGTCTACTTCATGATGCCTCCACATGGGTGAGAGTTGGAGTTTTACAAGAAAGGATTCATAGTCTGTAGTGGTGGCTGAGGTCTCCTTAATAAGTAGTGGAAATTGATGTTTGTGTAGTATCGCAAGTCCCCCACCCCTTCTTAATCTGTTATGAACAACAAGGTTGTAGCCGGATGGGAAGGCATTGTGTACAATATGCTCGGAATTGTCGGCAACCCAGGTCTCTGTGATGAAAAGGACATCTGTGTTTTCATCTGAGATAAGGTCAGTGATGTTGAATTTGTTTTCCGAGACTGACCTGGCTTTGATGAGGATGCACGAGATTTGGTGGGGTTTGTTTGTAAGTGCTGGACGGGTCGGGTTGGGAATTGTATGAGGAGAGGGAGTGGAGGAGGGGGAAGTGGCAGGGGTAACAGAGGGGGTGGCCAGCAGAGGGCATGGGTTGAAGGGGGTTTGTTGTGGTGGGTTAGGGAAATGGAGTGGTCAGAGGAGGGCGTGGTGGGAGGGCATTGGGGGCTGGAGGTGGACCAGGGGTGAGAGGAGTAGAGGAATAGGGCTAAGGTAATAAGGTTGGGTGCCGGCGGGGAGGCTTGTGCCCTATAGCAAGGTGGTAAGGATTGGGATCTCGGTTGGAGCACGGGAGATGCTAAGTGGGGCCTGAGGTGACCTAGGTCTGGGTCGTTCCTTGACTTTCAAGCGCCCCATGGGGGGTGGGTGAGAGTGGGGGAGGCTGTGGAGATTGGGGTTTTGGCCAGGGCTGCTCTTGCTGAGAGAGAAGGGAAGCATGAGTTGGGGGCGGGGTGCTATGTTGTTCGGGAAAGGAACGGGGTGAGGGTGCAGGTTAATAGGTAATTGTGCGGTGGATCGGGAAGGTTGGCTTACCTGGGTCGCTGGGTGGAGCAGTATCCTCAGGGGGTCAACGTTTTCAGCTCCTGCTCTACATTGAGCCGCTCTGGCTTGTGTGGCCTGAGATCTACGTGGAGGATGTAGCAGCGGGAAGAGGGGGTTGAACAGGGGTGTAGGAGGGGCATTTACCTTGGATTTTTGATGGGTGAGCGGGGAGCTATGAAACGAAGTGGAGGTTTGGGAGGTTGGCCTGTGCGTTGGAGAGAGTTGGGTTATGGTGAGGTGGGCCTTGTTGGGCATACTGGCACGCCAGTGTTCGGCTCTGATTTGGGTAGTGTGTGGCATGGGGTCTATCCTGTGGGAAGGATGCATCCTTAATTGGGAGGTCACACACTTATGGATAGTGCAATTGGGGTCAGGTGTGGGTGTAGGGGTGGTTGGTCTGGCCGGTAAGTGTAGGAACAGAAACACCTAGATTAGAGACACCTGGAATAGAGGAAGTGTAGAAACGGGAACACCTACATGGGACACCTGAATAGAGGGGGCATGTTCATCTGGGGCACAACAGTAGATGCAGACTCACCCAGCTCTGGGACACCTGGACAGAGAGAGAAACTTCCAAAATGGGGGTACAACTGCAAATTTCATTATTTATTGTGCATTTGTAAGGCGCTTATACATCGAGTAAATTGTGTTTCAAAGCACCCACAAGGCAACAGGGAGGGAACATGGGAATGAAAGTCAGATACAACAATGAAAGATAGAGGCGGTCCTACTAGGCCTTGTGAGCATTCAGGATGTGCAAGTGCAGAGAAAGAGGGAAGGGAGTAGGGGGCAAGTGCTAGGACCAAGAGGGAAGGTCTGGGGAGTGAGCAGCTGTAAGTGCCTAGGTGAGTGGTCCCCGGGCAATAAATAAGTGCAGCCCATGGTGGCATAGGCCAGTGAGAGCCAAGGCAAGTGCTAGGAGTAGGCGGAGGCGAAGGCGATTGGGTGGGGGAGGCCAGGGCCCAAGAGGATACATAAGAGCCATGGTCACCAATCTCAGCAACTGTGGGGTTTAGCAGAGGAGGGAGGAAGAGAAGGAACAGGTGAAAAGGAAAGTTTTGAGGAGTGTTTCGGAATTTGATGAGATCTGTCTCAAGACGAAGAGGAAGGAGGAGGCTGTTCCATAGGAGGGAGCCTGCTGTGGAAAGAAATTGGCCAGCAGCTCGCTGCTTTGTGAAGCGCTTGACCCACAGAGGGCCTCATTATAACTGTGCCGGTCCGCTAACAACGGTGCAGGTAAGACTACCAGCACCGTTGTTACCGGACTGGCACAGTACAACTCTGCAGGCACCCGCTCGCAGAGTTCTCACGGGAGTGCCAGCACTGTTCTTAACAGTGCTGGCGCTCCCATGTCCCCATTCCCATGGAGTCCTACAAAATTACCAGCACCTGACTTCCCGGCCACCGGACTTGGAATAGCCCGGTGGCACCAGGAAGTCAGGTGCCAGTAATTCATTATGGGTCCGGCGGCTACCTGCTGGTTTTACCGGCATGGCTACTGCCGGACCCGTAATGAGGCCCAGAGAGTTGGTGCCGGAGGAACAAAGAGATCTGGAGGGAGAGTATTTAGTGAGAGCAAGTTGTAGCTAGCGTGGTCCCCGGCCCCAGACAGCATTATGGATGATGCATAGGGATTTTAATTTGACCCTTGCAGCAAAGGAGAGCCAGTGGAGAGATTTTAGGGCTGGAGCGATGCAGTCCCTGGGCTTGAGCCAAGGATAAGTCATGAAGCCCTATTCTGGATTAGCTGGAGGGGCAGTACAGAAGAGGAAGGTAGATTAAGGCAAAGGCTATTGCAGTCATCTAGCCTAGCGAGAACCAGAGTTCTAGAGACATTGATCTTCTGGGGGGAAAGTGAGGAAAGGAAGAATTCCTTTGAGGAGATGGAGTTGAAAGTGGGCCTTCTTGGCAAGGTCCTGAATGTGAGGAAGGAAGGAAAGAGACGAGTCGAAGATGACTCCAAGGTTACTGTCTTCAGATGAAAGGAAGAAAGATGGAGCAGGCGTCCCAATAGGAAGGATCTCAGTCTTGCTGGCGTTGAGGCAGAGATCATTGGAGGTACACCAGGAGTGGATGGCAGATAGGCAGTCAGGAATGATGGAGGAAGTAAGGAAAGGGTCAGAGGGAAGTTTGAAGAAGAGTTGTGTGTCATCTGCGTAACACTGAATGTTAGGGGAGAAGGTGGAGATGAGGTGTGCAAGCGGAGCGAGATAGGTGTTAAAGAGCCAGGGAGAGAGGTTGGAGCCCTGTGGGCACCGCAGGTTGAGGCATAGGTGGGGGAGGAGAAATAGCCCAGAATAACCTGGGATGGACGGTCCTTGAGGAAGGAGGTCAGCCAGTCCAGTGCCCGCTCCGATATACCTATGGTATCGAGGAGCTGTTTTATGAGGATGGAGTAGTTAACTGTATCAAATGCAGAGGAGGCCAAGTAGAATGAGAACAGCTGGGGAGTTGGAATCAAGAGATGCAAGCAGTTCCTCACGGGTGGTCAGAAGAGAAGTTTCCGTGCCTCTGGATGCTCGGAATCCAGATTGATGGCTGTGGAGACAACCAACAAGTTCAGTGTGCTGGGTGGAAGGGGGTGATAGATATGGTGATAGATGTGGGGCGGTAGTTTGCTGGACAGGACAGGTCTGCAGAAGGTTATTTCAGGAGGGGCGCACAAGGTAGTGCTTGAGGGAGGAGGGGGAAAGATCCAGTGGCAAAAAAGTGGTTACAGAAATCAGCAAATGCAGGGGCAAGAGAGCCAATGTTGTCCTTAATGGTTCTGGAGGAGCAGGGGGAAACCTGCTTGGAGGAGACCTTCGTGGAGCGGACAACTCATCAGGTTTAATAAGAGAGAAAGAGAGGCCGCAGGGAGGATGGGGTGCCATAGGAGGCAGGAGGTAGGGTAAAGGGAGGGGGAGAGGGAAGCAAGGGTGCTCAGAATGCGCTGAGTTTTTGCAGTGAAGTGTGTGGCCAATGCCATGCAGAAGGCCTGGGAAGGAAGAGGTGAGAAGGAGACTGCGGAATGGTTGGCTAGTTCCCTGCAGATTTTAAACAGTTCAGCCGTGTTGTTGGATGCACCAGAGACGCGAGCCTGGATGTGGGCCATTTTCTTGGCACGGATAGAGAGTCTGTATTGCCTTTGGAGCAGGTGACAGGCCAGTTTGTCAGAGGGTGAGCCTGAGGTATGCCATTTTCGTTCCACATCTCTGCACTTGCATTTCAGAGCAGCAAGTTCAGAGTCGTACCAGATGTTGCGCCTGGAGGCATGTTTCAAGCGGATCCTCATGACTAAGGCAGGCAGCAAAAGCAGTAACTCCAAGATTTGGGACACCTGGACAGAAGGTGAAACACCCAAAATGGGGGTACAACAGCAAACACAGTAACACCTAGATTTGGGCGACCTAGATAGAGGGAGAAACGTCTACAATGGGGGTACAACAGTAAAAGCAGTGACACCTAGATTTGGGACACTTGGATACTGGGATAAACGCCTAAAATAGGGGTACAACAGCAAAGCAGTAACACCTACATTTGGCACACCTGGATGGGGGAGAAACGCCTAAAATGGAGGTACAACAGTAAAAGCAGTAACATCTTGGATACTGGGAGAAATGCCTTAAAATAGGGGTGCAACAGTAAAGCAGTAACACCTAGATTTGAGACAGCTGGATAGGGGGAGAAACGCCTAAAATGAAGGCACCGAAATAAAAGCAGTAACACCTAGATTTGGGACACCTGGATAGAGGGAGAAATGCCTAAAATGGAGTTACAACAGTAAAAGCAGTAACACCTAGATTGGGGACACTTGGATACTGGGAGAAATGCCTAAAATGGGGGTACAACAAGGAGCAGTAAGTGCAGTATCACCTAGATTTGAGAACAGCTCCTAATATGGGGGCCCAAGAGCTAAGCAAATTGTGCTTACGAGGTGAAGTGTAGCAGTGACAAGACTATTCCTTACTAGCGAGCAAACCTTCGCAAGCTAAGTTATGAGGCTGGGAGGAGTCGGGGGAGGGGGGTTCTGGAATACAGTAATTATAATTAATGTATACAGTAGTTGCTGTATTCCGCACCCAGACTACTCTCACCTTGTCAGTTGCTGCTGGATGATAGCGGCAGGCTTCACGGGCAAACACGATCTGGAGTTACTTCTTCAGGAGCTGCCCTTTCTCTTGGGGCCCTTAGATGGAGGGCAGAGGGTGGGAGGTGGGCAAATCAAAGGGGAAGCTGGAAAAGGGATGCAGCAAAACTGATCATCAATCCAAACCTGTTCCCAAAATCATACACAAAATGAACCAGATCTCAGTTTAAAAAAATGCTCACCTTGCTGGGTCACAGGCTACTACTGCTAAACAGCACCGGGCTCTCTGATCAATAACTACACATAACGGTGTTTCCACAGACGGGCTCAAGGCCCAATCAGGTGCCGAGGTGGGCTTGGAGGCAGGCAAGGCAAATGGGAAGCTGGAAAAGGGCCTCGGGAGGAGGAGGTAGGGAGACACGCCGCAAAGCAGCAAAACTGACCAGAAACCTGTTCCCAAAATTATACACAAAATGAGCAAGAGCTCAGTTTAAAAAAATGCTCACCTTGCTGGGTCACAGGATACTGCTGCTAAACAGTGCTGGGCCCTCTGATCAATTACTACATCTACTGGTGTTTCCACACACGGGCGCTCCCCTCTCAAGCTCTTTGCTCCTCTACCTCTAACTCCCTCAAGGTCAGTCGTTTTTCAAAGAAATGGGCTGGGGGTAGATCTCTGTCTTCGGCTGGGGCCTCCCTCTGGAACAGCCTCCCTGCCACTCTAAAACTTGAGGAGAACCAATTTCCGGTTCCGGAAGCACCTCAAGACCTTCCTCTTTGCTTCTGCCTTCGCCCCCCCCTCCCCTACTGATCTGGTCTCTCTTGGCACCGTGCATCTGGCCACGCTCTGTCCTCTGGGCCCAGGTTCCTGCTCACCTTGCCAACCTCCCGCACTGCCTCTGGGCCACCCCTTGCACTGGGGTCTGTATCTGTACCCATACAGCGCCCCCTTTTTCCTTCCTGCACTTATCTGACCTACCCTGTCTGCTGCCTTAAACTCAGCACTTGCCACTTGCTGGCTGCGCTACCACTTTTGTTGCTTTTATTATTTATTCATTTATTATTATTTATCCTGTTCTCCTTTTGCTCCGCACTTTCCACTTCCCCCCTTCCTTGCACTTTTCCCCT
The DNA here is from genome assembly GCF_040938575.1 of Ambystoma mexicanum. Classification (NCBI taxonomy): domain Eukaryota; kingdom Metazoa; phylum Chordata; class Amphibia; order Caudata; family Ambystomatidae; genus Ambystoma; species Ambystoma mexicanum. The sequence goes on along the minus strand of NC_090925.1, from coordinate 337,764,027 downwards.
CCCCCTCCCCCATGCACTTCCGCGTTCTCAATGTCACTGGGCCTAATAAGATAGTTGTTTTGTTCTCCCTAGTTCCCTGCCCTTGGCTTGTCGCGCTCTGCAACACTGGTGTATGAGCGCGACAGAAATAAAATATCAATTCAATTCAATTCAATCAGGCGGCGGAGGCGGGCTGGGAGGCAAGCAAGGTAGAGGGGAAGCTGGAAAAGGGCCTAACTGACCAGAAATCCAAATGTTTCCCAACTTTACACGCAAAATGAGCAAGAGTTCAGTTTTCAAAAATCCTATGGATCCCTCACGAAACCTCTGCCTAAAGTCTCCTTCCAGGTGGCCAGGGAAAGGCAAACGCTTCATGATCCTGACCTTGGGGGTGGTGTATTGCGTGAGGATCACCTGGGAGGAGATAGGGCCCAGGGTGGTGAGGAGATCCCATGGGATGAGACACGGTATTTGTCCTCTAAAAGTGTCACAGCGTTCAACCATAGGACCCGCCATGTTACCCTTCTGTGGCTGGCCTGTTGGTATCTTCAGGACCGGCCGCGCCGACATCCGCAGCTTGGTCACTCTCCTACATTTGGGGGGGCGTCTGATTTCCACCCATGTGCAGTCTGGACAGCATTGTCCGTTGCCACGGACAACCGGTTTACCAGCGTTTGTTCACCATTGGCCACAAGTATACATATAAGCAGTGCGAGCACAAGCCTCAGTGCGTCGCAACCTCTTTTCCTTGAGGTATCACGCTGGTGAGCTCTGCTCTGAACTCTTCCTTTCCTTGTTTCCTTGGAGCCTGCTTCCTTGCTTGCCCACTTGCCTTCTCATCCTGTCTGGTCAGCCTGGAGCGTGTACCTCTGTGTTTTTCCTACTTCCTCTTCCTAGTTGTGAGGAACTCTTTCTGTCTCTTCAACATCCTTCCCTGGAAAAACCTCGGTCGCTGATCATCCACATTCAGCGCTTGCACTGGCTGGCATCACGTTAAGCATGGGGGATCTTCTTACGTGATGCTGGGGAACTGTTTCCTGTCCCTTGCTGATTTTCACCATCTAGCTTGGCTCAGGAGGTGGACTCCCACACTACACCATCAACAGGACCGGACAGACACGGCTTCCCAATACTTACCCTGGATCGCCAACAGCGCCAGAAACCAGGTAAATAGGAATCACAAGGGGCACATCTTGATAAAAAGGGAGAACCTTTTAGATTTGCCAAAACAGGTAATGGCTAACTGTCACTATGATGTATCTGAACCACATATGATATGATATGATGAGTAATTTATAACACGCCTGTACAATTGTTTCTAGGTGTGAAAATGAGATCTGTAGCTCTGGTCACAAATGCCATAAAACCTCAACAAGCCTTAACAACAGAATGACAATTCAAGATACTTCAGGTACTACTCTCAAAGGTATTATGGAAGGAATAAGAAATATTGCCTTAAATAAACTGTCTTCCTCTGTAACAACACATTCTAATGGTTCATCCTTAAATGACTCTAAGGCAAATAAATATACCATTAAAACCAACAGGTTACTAAAAAGAACAGATTTTGTTGCTGGGGACTACAAGTACCATAATCGCATAAGTATCGGGATGAGGAAGAGGGCTGAAGAGTCATGCTGTAGTAGTAGTCAGGTGAATAATCCTAATAGCCCACACAGCAGGGAAGCAGAGAGGCTTAAAAGGCCCCCTGAGGTGCAGGCATTTTGAAGGAACTGGAACTGTGGCTCGAGTGCATGCAGTAATAGCAGAAGTAGAAAGAAGAAGGCACAGTGTTAGCAATCCAGGCAGAAGTGTGAGAACCAAAGGAATGCCGGGATCCTGATGCAGCATATTTCACCTGCTTATCCTGTGAGGGTCCTGTTCCCATAAACTGGTGTGCAGAGGCTGCGCAGTGGAAGGCGTGCAGGAAGGCTGCCTTTCCCTACGTGAGCCTAACTCCAGAGATTGTGCAGCAAGAAGCGTGTTGGAGACCGTGGTGAGCAGCTGTCATGAAGCCGTGGGTCTCGGGAGCGAGAAGGGCTCCTTATTTGAGTGGCCGGAGAGGAGACTACTTCAGCGAGGAAGGGTGTGGATCCCGAGTGAAGCCCGAAATCGAAGAAGTTGTACAACACATGGAGAAAGGAAAACAGAAGCCGGTGAGTTAAACCTGGCATTCTGATTCCTTGCACGAGCTTTGCCGGCAACAGTATCCAGCTTGATAATCACTCGCCTAAGAAGCGAGCCCAAATTGTTTGTTGAGTCATTAAAAATGTAGTACTCGCGTGTGATCCGGTATTTTCTCTTTCACTCGCGTGAGGAGCAAACGCTATGAAAAGCAATTGTTAAGCTTTTAAACTTTGTAAAACCTGTGAAGAAGTGGTCACATGCGCCTAATTACGCTTCTCAGAGGAAGTGACCTCTGAATCATTATTCACGCAGACAGCAATTGCTCATGAAGAAAAGTGACAATCTTGTTATTTGACGTTTGAGAGAACAAGCATTGCCCAAGCCAAGAGTGAACCAGGTAATCCCCAATTAAGACTGAAACCAGCCTTTCCCAAAGCAAGAGAACAGTTTAAACAGCACTGTGGGCCAAACAGAATTTCAGCTTTGCCTAGGATACAAGTTTACAAGCAATACCTTAAGCCAAGAGAGTGGCAACAAGGCTTCTAGGTAATTATTCTGGCTAACAATAAGCAGAGGGATAAAGGCAAGGTTAAGGAAGGGAATCTTGATATTTATTTGAAGTTGATACAACCTATATTGCCAAAGACTGTAGAAAGAAGAGCAAAGTGTTTCCTAAAGGCAACTCTAGGTTGTTATTGGTTTCAGACAGACAAGAGAGGCAAAGACGCTGCCCAGCTGAAAAGGAAAGTTCAGAGGAAGAGTGTCTTGTCTACTTGAAGCCATTGAAGTGTCCAAAAGTGAATCTTGTTCTATCTGGAAACTGTTCCAAAGGAACAAGTTACTTACCTGTAACTATTGTTCTCCATCATGGGTCTGGCATGGATTCACATGCTCATGAATATTCCCCGTCGTCAGGCTGGGAATCCCCAGTAAAAAGAAAAACAGTTTCACTTTCACTTACAAACTCTATTTCTCCACTAAACCAATCGCTGTCCTCTGGGTCTTACTGCCCCCATCCAACGACAGTCCTCTCCCTAAGGCCCTCCTCTGGCAGCCATCTTCAGATTTTGTAAGCACAACCAGAAATAGCTGCAGAGGGGGCGGAGTTAGGGTTTGCATGTGAATCCATACCAGGCCCATGCTGGTGAACAATAGTTACAGGCAAGTAACTTGTTCCTTCTCCAGCAAGGAGTCTGGCATGGATCCACATGCTAATGAATAACGAATACACAGCAGTACAACATTACACAACCACGGGAGGTGGCAAGGCTCAAAAGAAGCAATTAACTCTTACCTCTGGAACAGACTCACCTCAAGTGAACAGGTTGCGCAGCACTGCTTGGCTGACTCTGGACTCATCTGGACACCTGGACAGAAGGTGAAACACCCAAAATGGGGGTACAACAGCAAACACAGTAACACCTAGATTTGGGCGACCTAGATAGAGGGAGAAACGTCTACAATGGGGGTACAACAGTAAAAGCAGTGACACCTAGATTTGGGACACTTGGATACTGGGATAAACGCCTAAAATAGGGGTACAACAGCAAAGCAGTAACACCTACATTTGGCACACCTGGATGGGGGAGAAACGCCTAAAATGGAGGTACAACAGTAAAAGCAGTAACATCTTGGATACTGGGAGAAATGCCTTAAAATAGGGGTGCAACAGTAAAGCAGTAACACCTAGATTTGAGACAGCTGGATAGGGGGAGAAACGCCTAAAATGAAGGCACCGAAATAAAAGCAGTAACACCTAGATTTGGGACACCTGGATAGAGGGAGAAATGCCTAAAATGGAGTTACAACAGTAAAAGCAGTAACACCTAGATTGGGGACACTTGGATACTGGGAGAAATGCCTAAAATGGGGGTACAACAAGGAGCAGTAAGTGCAGTATCACCTAGATTTGAGAACAGCTCCTAATATGGGGGCCCAAGAGCTAAGCAAATTGTGCTTACGAGGTGAAGTGTAGCAGTGACAAGACTATTCCTTACTAGCGAGCAAACCTTCGCAAGCTAAGTTATGAGGCTGGGAGGAGTCGGGGGAGGGGGGTTCTGGAATACAGTAATTATAATTAATGTATACAGTAGTTGCTGTATTCCGCACCCAGACTACTCTCACCTTGTCAGTTGCTGCTGGATGATAGCGGCAGGCTTCACGGGCAAACACGATCTGGAGTTACTTCTTCAGGAGCTGCCCTTTCTCTTGGGGCCCTTAGATGGAGGGCAGAGGGTGGGAGGTGGGCAAATCAAAGGGGAAGCTGGAAAAGGGATGCAGCAAAACTGATCATCAATCCAAACCTGTTCCCAAAATCATACACAAAATGAACCAGATCTCAGTTTAAAAAAATGCTCACCTTGCTGGGTCACAGGCTACTACTGCTAAACAGCACCGGGCTCTCTGATCAATAACTACACATAACGGTGTTTCCACAGACGGGCTCAAGGCCCAATCAGGTGCCGAGGTGGGCTTGGAGGCAGGCAAGGCAAATGGGAAGCTGGAAAAGGGCCTCGGGAGGAGGAGGTAGGGAGACACGCCGCAAAGCAGCAAAACTGACCAGAAACCTGTTCCCAAAATTATACACAAAATGAGCAAGAGCTCAGTTTAAAAAAATGCTCACCTTGCTGGGTCACAGGATACTGCTGCTAAACAGTGCTGGGCCCTCTGATCAATTACTACATCTACTGGTGTTTCCACACACGGGCGCTCCCCTCTCAAGCTCTTTGCTCCTCTACCTCTAACTCCCTCAAGGTCAGTCGTTTTTCAAAGAAATGGGCTGGGGGTAGATCTCTGTCTTCGGCTGGGGCCTCCCTCTGGAACAGCCTCCCTGCCACTCTAAAACTTGAGGAGAACCAATTTCCGGTTCCGGAAGCACCTCAAGACCTTCCTCTTTGCTTCTGCCTTCGCCCCCCCCTCCCCTACTGATCTGGTCTCTCTTGGCACCGTGCATCTGGCCACGCTCTGTCCTCTGGGCCCAGGTTCCTGCTCACCTTGCCAACCTCCCGCACTGCCTCTGGGCCACCCCTTGCACTGGGGTCTGTATCTGTACCCATACAGCGCCCCCTTTTTCCTTCCTGCACTTATCTGACCTACCCTGTCTGCTGCCTTAAACTCAGCACTTGCCACTTGCTGGCTGCGCTACCACTTTTGTTGCTTTTATTATTTATTCATTTATTATTATTTATCCTGTTCTCCTTTTGCTCCGCACTTTCCACTTCCCCCCTTCCTTGCACTTTTCCCCTCCCCCTCCCCCATGCACTTCCGCGTTCTCAATGTCACTGGGCCTAATAAGATAGTTGTTTTGTTCTCCCTAGTTCCCTGCCCTTGGCTTGTCGCGCTCTGCAACACTGGTGTATGAGCGCGACAGAAATAAAATATCAATTCAATTCAATTCAATCAGGCGGCGGAGGCGGGCTGGGAGGCAAGCAAGGTAGAGGGGAAGCTGGAAAAGGGCCTAACTGACCAGAAATCCAAATGTTTCCCAACTTTACACGCAAAATGAGCAAGAGTTCAGTTTTCAAAAATCCTATGGATCCCTCACGAAACCTCTGCCTAAAGTCTCCTTCCAGGTGGCCAGGGAAAGGCAAACGCTTCATGATCCTGACCTTGGGGGTGGTGTATTGCGTGAGGATCACCTGGGAGGAGATAGGGCCCAGGGTGGTGAGGAGATCCCATGGGATGAGACACGGTATTTGTCCTCTAAAAGTGTCACAGCGTTCAACCATAGGACCCGCCATGTTACCCTTCTGTGGCTGGCCTGTTGGTATCTTCAGGACCGGCCGCGCCGACATCCGCAGCTTGGTCACTCTCCTACATTTGGGGGGGCGTCTGATTTCCACCCATGTGCAGTCTGGACAGCATTGTCCGTTGCCACGGACAACCGGTTTACCAGCGTTTGTTCACCATTGGCCACAAGTATACATATAAGCAGTGCGAGCACAAGCCTCAGTGCGTCGCAACCTCTTTTCCTTGAGGTATCACGCTGGTGAGCTCTGCTCTGAACTCTTCCTTTCCTTGTTTCCTTGGAGCCTGCTTCCTTGCTTGCCCACTTGCCTTCTCATCCTGTCTGGTCAGCCTGGAGCGTGTACCTCTGTGTTTTTCCTACTTCCTCTTCCTAGTTGTGAGGAACTCTTTCTGTCTCTTCAACATCCTTCCCTGGAAAAACCTCTGTCGCTGATCATCCACATTCAGCGCTTGCACTGGCTGGCATCACGTTAAGCATGGGGGATCTTCTTACGTGATGCTGGGGAACTGTTTCCTGTCCCTTGCTGATTTTCACCATCTAGCTTGGCTCAGGAGGTGGACTCCCACACTACACCATCAACAGGACCGGACAGACACGGCTTCCCAATACTTACCCTGGATCGCCAACAGCGCCAGAAACCAGGTAAATAGGAATCACAAGGGGCACATCTTGATAAAAAGGGAGAACCTTTTAGATTTGCCAAAACAGGTAATGGCTAACTGTCACTATGATGTATCTGAACCACATATGATATGATATGATGAGTAATTTATAACACGCCTGTACAATTGTTTCTAGGTGTGAAAATGAGATCTGTAGCTCTGGTCACAAATGCCATAAAACCTCAACAAGCCTTAACAACAGAATGACAATTCAAGATACTTCAGGTACTACTCTCAAAGGTATTATGGAAGGAATAAGAAATATTGCCTTAAATAAACTGTCTTCCTCTGTAACAACACATTCTAATGGTTCATCCTTAAATGACTCTAAGGCAAATAAATATACCATTAAAACCAACAGGTTACTAAAAAGAACAGATTTTGTTGCTGGGGACTACAAGTACCATAATCGCATAAGTATTGGGATGAGGAAGAGGGCTGAAGAGTCATGCTGTAGTAGTAGTCAGGTGAATAATCCTAATAGCCCACACAGCAGGGAAGCAGAGAGGCTTAAAAGGCCCCCTGAGGTGCAGGCATTTTGAAGGAACTGGAACTGTGGCTCGAGTGCATGCAGTAATAGCAGAAGTAGAAAGAAGAAGGCACAGTGTTAGCAATCCAGGCAGAAGTGTGAGAACCAAAGGGATGCCGGGATCCTGATGCAGCATATTTCACCTGCTTATCCTGTGAGGGTCCTGTTCCCATAAACTGGTGTGCAGAGGCTGCGCAGTGGAAGGCGTGCAGGAAGGCTGCCTTTCCCTACGTGAGCCTAACTCCAGAGATTGTGCAGCAAGAAGCGTGTTGGAGACCGTGGTGAGCAGCTGTCATGAAGCCGTGGGTCTCGGGAGCGAGAAGGGCTCCTTATTTGAGTGGCCGGAGAGGAGACTACTTCAGCGAGGAAGGGTGTGGATCCCGAGTGAAGCCCGAAATCGAAGAAGTTGTACAACACATGGAGAAAGGAAAACAGAAGCCGGTGAGTTAAACCTGGCATTCTGATTCCTTGCACGAGCTTTGCCGGCAACAGTATCCAGCTTGATAATCACTCGCCTAAGAAGCGAGCCCAAATTGTTTGTTGAGTCATTAAAAATGTAGTACTCGCGTGTGATCCGGTATTTTCTCTTTCACTCGCGTGAGGAGCAAACGCTATGAAAAGCAATTGTTAAGCTTTTAAACTTTGTAAAACCTGTGAAGAAGTGGTCACATGCGCCTAATTACGCTTCTCAGAGGAAGTGACCTCTGAATCATTATTCACGCAGACAGCAATTGCTCATGAAGAAAAGTGACAATCTTGTTATTTGACGTTTGAGAGAACAAGCATTGCCCAAGCCAAGAGTGAACCAGGTAATCCCCAATTAAGACTGAAACCAGCCTTTCCCAAAGCAAGAGAACAGTTTAAACAGCACTGTGGGCCAAACAGAATTTCAGCTTTGCCTAGGATACAAGTTTACAAGCAATACCTTAAGCCAAGAGAGTGGCAACAAGGCTTCTAGGTAATTATTCTGGCTAACAATAAGCAGAGGGATAAAGGCAAGGTTAAGGAAGGGAATCTTGATATTTATTTGAAGTTGATACAACCTATATTGCCAAAGACTGTAGAAAGAAGAGCAAAGTGTTTCCTAAAGGCAACTCTAGGTTGTTATTGGTTTCAGACAGACAAGAGAGGCAAAGACGCTGCCCAGCTGAAAAGGAAAGTTCAGAGGAAGAGTGTCTTGTCTACTTGAAGCCATTGAAGTGTCCAAAAGTGAATCTTGTTCTATCTGGAAACTGTTCCAAAGGAACAAGTTACTTACCTGTAACTATTGTTCTCCATCATGGGTCTGGCATGGATTCACATGCTCATGAATATTCCCCGTCGTCAGGCTGGGAATCCCCAGTAAAAAGAAAAACAGTTTCACTTTCACTTACAAACTCTATTTCTCCACTAAACCAATCGCTGTCCTCTGGGTCTTACTGCCCCCATCCAACGACAGTCCTCTCCCTAAGGCCCTCCTCTGGCAGCCATCTTCAGATTTTGTAAGCACAACCAGAAATAGCTGCAGAGGGGGCGGAGTTAGGGTTTGCATGTGAATCCATACCAGGCCCATGCTGGTGAACAATAGTTACAGGCAAGTAACTTGTTCCTTCTCCAGCAAGGAGTCTGGCATGGATCCACATGCTAATGAATAACGAATACACAGCAGTACAACATTACACAACCACGGGAGGTGGCAAGGCTCAAAAGAAGCAATTAACTCTTACCTCTGGAACAGACTCACCTCAAGTGAACAGGTTGCGCAGCACTGCTTGGCTGACTCTGGACTCATCCCTAGAATGCCTGTCTATGCCTTAGAACTTTGTGATGGTGTACATGGACCTCCACGTATCAGCCCTGCAGATGCCCATCAGGAGAACACCAGCTAGGAACGCTGTCATCGCATCGATCGCTCTGGTGGAGTGGGCTCTGGGTCAGCCGGGCAGGGGCCGGTTCGCCAACCGATGACAGTGCATGATGCAGCCGTAGAGCCACCCACAGATGGAAGTCTTGGACAGGACCTTCCCATGGTTCACAGGACCAAAATTCACGAACAGCTGTGAAGTCTTACGAAAAATCTTGATGCGTGTCACATAGAACTTCAGGGCACGAGCAACGTCCACTGAGTGCAAGGCTCTTTCAGCCAGTAACAAAGGTTTTGGGAAAAAAACAGGCAACATCAAAGGTTCATTGAGGTGTAATTCCGATGGAACCTTCGGCATGAAAGAGGGGTGCGTCCGCAGCACCACCCTTGATTCGTTGAAGTCAGGTATGGCTGTTTGCAAAATAGGGCCTGTATCTCACCCACCCTCCTGGCGGAGGTGATAGCCACAAGGAAAGCCGTTTTCCACGAGAGGAACTTGAGAGTGGCCAGATGCATAGGCTTGAAGGCGGTCCCCATGAGCCTTGTCAACACCAAGTTGAGCCGAAGCCTTAACTGGCGGAAAAGATCAAAAAAGTCCTTCGAGGAATTCCTTGACGAGTCGATGAGACCAAAGTGAAGACCTTCCTGGAGACCTGGTGTAGCGGGAGATAGCTGCCAGATGTGCCTTGATCGAGGCGTGCGCCAATCCTGCCTTGACCAAGGATAGCAAGGAGGGAATCTGCAATGGTGTTTTTGACTCCTACTAGGTGAAGAGGGACCAGGAACATTTCTTGTCTGACGGTAAAGCACCATAAGTCCTGCGCTTCCCTAGAGAGCACCGGCGATCGGGTGCCCCCTTGTTTCCTGATGTAGAACATTGTGGTGTTGTTGTCCATGAAGATCCTCACCGCCTTGCCTTTTAGAGATGGAAGGAAAGATTAGAGGGCCCAGACCACTGCCTGTAGCTCCAGTATGTTGACATGGAGGTCCTTCTCCTCTGACAGCCACAGGCCTCTGGCATGCAGGCATCTGTTGTGGGCTCCCCAGCCATCCAGGGAAGTATCCGTGGTGACCTGGAATGTAGGGTTCTGAAAACCTTTGCCCTGGGCGAGGTTGGAGCGGACACCCCACCACCTTATCGCCCAATGGAACTCGTCGTCCAGAGTGATCTTGTCTGGAAAGTTTCCAGACACTTGTACCCAGCGAGCATCCAGGAACTCCTGAAGAGGCTGCATCTGAAACCTGCAGAGCCGGATGAGGTAGATTCAGGACAACATCATGCCGACTTCAAGCCGAAAGGTAAGGCCTTGAACTGGTAGTGCTGTCCCTGCACTACGAAGCATAGAAACGTCTGGTGTTTCCTGTGAATGGGGACATGGAAGTAGGCATCCTCCAGGTCCAGCAACGTCAAGAAATCCCCTCTTTCCAGTTGGCCGAGCATGTGCTGCATTGTGACCATCCTGAATTTCTGAGACTTGAGGTACTTGTTCAGCCATCGCAGGTCTAGAATGGGCCTCGAGCTCTCTGTCTTCTTTCTTACCAAGAAGTATCTTGAATAGACTCCGGAGTCCTGGAGTCGCTGGGGAACCAGCTCTATCGCTCTTCTCGTAGCATGGCCCGTACGTCCTCTAAGAGCTGACGGATGTGCTGCTCCTGACGGGCCACTGGAGAGATTCGCGGACCCCTGTGCTGAAACTCCAGGGTATGTCCTTGGGTGAGAGCATAAAGCACCCATCTGTCCGTGGTGATCTTTTCCCACTCGCCGACGAAACTTGTCAGCAGGCCTCGCAATGGAGTGCACGGGTGGGGGCCGTGGCTGGTTCAGGCTTGCTTTGGCGCTGGTGCCCTGCCCTGCCCTGCTGGTGACGGCGACGCTGTCCTCCTCCACCGCAGGCATGGGAACGGCCACTGTAAGCTTCCTGGGTCGTGGATCTGGAAGGCTGATGATACGAGGATGAGAAACCTTTTCGAAGTCCTGCCGACTTTCCTCTGGAGGAGTGAAAAGAAGAGCAGTGCTGCTAGAGTGTGCCCAGGGAATGGGCCGTCTCCATATCCGCCTTGATGGCCTGTAAGGACTCGTCGATGACCTTCCTGAAAAGGTTATCTCCATCGAAAGGCATGTCTAGTACTTTGTTTGGACCTCCTGGCGGACATTCATGGCTTTCATCCAGCCATGGCGATGAAGGCAGACACTATTCCCCATCTGCCGGAACCCTGGGTAGACAACGTCCGATGCCACTGTGACGGCGTGATCCGATGCTGCCTCTCCCTACTGGAAGAGGGCGATCGCCTCCATCCTCTTGTCGTCCTGGAGGAACTCCAAAATCGGACCCAGCTTGTACCACAGCTCCCTGTCATACCTGGCTAGGATTGCCAGTGTGTTGGCCACCTTGATGGTGGACGCTGTTGTGTAGATCACTTTCCTCCCCATGGCGTCCATCTTCTTACCCTCGCTGTCCGGAGGGACTAAAGACAACGAGGACGGGTTAGATGACCGTTTCCCTGCAGCCACCGAAACCTCTGAATTCGGCGATGGTTGTGACCTTAGGCACTTGGGTGCAGAGTCCGGTACCCGGTACTTCTTCTCCAGCCTATCCCGCTTGGCTGGAGCCATGCAAGGGTCCTTCAAGTGGGCCTGGCCCTCCTCCCACACGTTGTCCAGGAGGGGCACCGCCATGATCGTCTTCCTCTTGGCCTTGCACCTCTGGTACAGGACACCCTCCTTCCTGATTTCTTCGGGCACATGCTGCAACAGCTCGGAGGCTCTGGCGATCATGGAATGGAACAACCCCACCTGCCCGCTCAAACGATATTGGTGTTGTTGTGCGTTGTCGTGGCCATATCCGTACCTGTGTCTGGGTCCGCTGCGGGAGAGGGGGGGTGATGCAGATGAGGAGGCTGAAATGAAGGCATCGGATGGCGCTTCCTCTTCTTCACTGGCGGTTGGTCGGGGGCCTACGGGACCGTTGGAACAGGCCCTTGTGGCATCCTCTTCTGGTTCTCTGACACCAAGGTGTGGAGGGTTGATAGGATGTCCAGATGCACATCCGTCAGCGGAACTGTTGTGATCAGAACACTGGGCCCTGCGCCGTCGGCGCCCTCCTCTTCCACATCCTTGTGGACCGTGTGTAGGGACTCCAGGTCCTCGTCATCCGTGGACAACATTTCCATTGCTTGGGCCACAGCCTGGACTGATCTGGGGCCTCCTTGCCCCCCTTTTCCCACCCTGAGGGGCTGGAACCGAGTTCTGAGATGGTGTCCCCTTCTCCAGCGTGCCTGCAGACCTTATCAAAGTCACTACGGCAGACTCACGCCTCGGAGGGAGGGATACCTTCAGCGTCGTGGGGGCTACCTTCTCAGGATTGCTGTGCCTGTCCTTTGTCATCTTCTTGGACAAGCCGCGGCATATCTCACAATCTCCTTCATTGTGGTCCTGATGCAGTTAGTAGAGGCATTGCAGGTGTGTTAGGCAGAATCACCCTCAATATCCTTGGGGACAACTACAGGCAATTAGGACTACAAGTGTAAGCACAATTTCACCTTTGGTACAAGCCTGTACTACACAGTAAAGTGGTAGCGATGGCTGATCAGCCAGACTTATCTCAAGAGTTTTAAGTGAGCAGTAGAACAAGTTACACAAAGGACCAACAAATACAGTGATTCAAATATACACTTACTCAAGGTTTCTTGGTAAAATAATATACATTTATTTACTCAGTCAGTTAGAAAACATTACTCTAGCATAAGCAGCTCAACATCACATACTAATACACCACAAAATCCCAACTGGTAAGTAAATGAACAAGTTTAGCTCCAAAATGAATGGGAGCAAAATGGCACTTCAGATACTTAATAAAGGAGGGAAAAGACAAGGTTATAAGAATAGACAGCCCAAATACATTCATAGGCAGGGCAAAGGGTTTCAGTTAAATACAACCAGCAATTCGTCTCAATAGGCCTGGGGCAAAGTCAATGCTTCAGAGTCTTTTGTATAGGATAACACAGTGCTTGGAATATAACGGTTAAGTCTTTGCCACAGATTTTTAAAGGATTTGGCTAGGCGAAAAGTTTGACAAATGTTAAGTGAAGGACAAATCTTCGTAGTTGAGGAAAGTTTCAGGCACTTTCTCAATGGCCGAAAAGATTTCCGGACCGCGTTTGCACAGTACCTTGTCAATGAAGAAAGCTGTAGCTGAGGCAGTTGTTACTGGCAGTTCGAGCAGATCTCGCTGTTCCTGAGCTTCAGTCGTGGGGACAAGAAGGAGGACGTCGGGCGGTTCCTGCACTGCCCACTGAAGAGGCCAAAAGCTGCAGCAAGACGTCGGTTTAAGGTGTGAATGCCATAAAGTCCATGAGCTGGTTCCCTTCCCTCTGGCTATTCTGTTTTCAACAGCACTCTGATGAAAATTCGACCAGATGGGGACGGTGTCCAGGTGGCTTGTGAGTTAGTTGTTCCCACCAAACTCAAGGGAAGAAGTTAACCTTGAAGGGCTTCTCTGTCGTCAGAGTTTCAGGCAATCTGGACGTGCAGCATGGCTTCACCGGTCGTCCAGGAGTTGCAGGAGTCCTCTTCCTTCCTCTCCTCTTCGGTTCTTTCATTCCAGTGGTCGACTCTGCTTTCCAAGTCCCAGAGACCTGCTTTTGAACAGTTTTCCCCCACACATTCCAGCCTGGCTGTCACTCACACAGCAGGGTGGCTGTCCTTGCCGGACATCCAGCCGGCCAATCACACCAGAGTGCATTCAGATATCCTAGGAGACTAAGCACAGGGAGTTTCGGGCACCTCCCTCACATCCTGTCCACCCCAGACACCCTGTACGCCAGAGGAGGGCTTCAGCATTGAAGTCTGCCAAAGGCCAACGAACAAAGGGACCAAACCTGGTTTGGCGTGCAGAGACAAACACAAGAAGGACCTTTCCTAAAAGAAATGGCAAAAAAAGATGACTGGAGTCTGTTTTTACAGATAGGTCTTGGGCGCCATATTGAAAAACATGGCTGACCCGATTTTTAGCTACCGTTGATAGCGGTCAGGAAAAATCATGGTAGTTTGATCTAAACCACTGCCAGCAGCCATTTAAAGTAGGAAAAGGTAAAATGTTACTGGTACATGAGTGTTCTGACTCAGGGGAAGCTAGGCAACCCCTCCAGCACTCTATAGGAATATAGGGTGTGCTGGGTCAGTAAATTAGTAAAGTCAATTTAACATTACAGGCTCTGGGAGACGGTAGTCAGGCCCAGAGAAGGTGTTGAAACCTTGGGAAGTCTAAAAGACAACCCTGTGCCACTGCACGGAAGGTGCTGTGTGACACATAGAAAAAGATGATGCCTATGGAGTTGTATTAAAACTCCATAACCAAAGAACACAAAAGTAAAACACACATCAAAATACATGAAAGAGTGGGGACAAAAGGCTCAGACTCTTTCCAGGTAAAAAATCAAATCCTAGAAATCCAGCAAAGTTGCTGGGGGTCTCAAAAGGTAAGGGAAATTAGCACATGTTGAGAATTCTCCCTAACACTGCGCCCCCCCCAGACTAAGGGACAGGAATATTTAATCCACTCCTGGATGAATCTCCTTACTCCAGTCGGTCAAACATCCTGGAGAGACCATCAGCATTTTGGTGGTGACACCCTGACCTGTGTTCAATGGTAAAATCAAACCCTTGCAGGCTGATTGACTATCTCAGTAGTTTTGGGTTTTCCCCTTTCATTTGCATCAACCATCTCAAGGGATGGTGGTCAGTTTGAATCACAAAAGTAGATCCATACAAGTATGGTCTAAACTTCTTCAATGACCACACAATAGCAAAGCATTCACGCTCAATGGTTGCCCACCTTGTTTATGTTTCCTTCAGCTTCCTGCTGATGAAGCAAATGGGGTGCCCCCTACCTTTCTCATCCAGTTGACTAAAGACTGCATCTATACCTGTATTTGAAGCATCTGTCTGCACAATGAAGGTTTGGTTATAGTCAGGAGCTCTTAGGACTGGAGCTTGACAAAGGGCTTTCTTTAGCCCTTCAAATGCTTGAGTGCACTCCTCATTCCACCTGACGATTTTAGGGAATTTGGGAGAGATCACATTCAAGGGAGAAGCTATGGTCCCATAGTTCTCTATGAAGTTCCTATAGTACCTGTGAGTCCTAGGAAGGCTCTCACTTGGGTTTGAGTAGTAGGGGTGGCCTAGTTTTGTACAGCTTGTACTTTGCTAGGCAATGGCCTGATTTCACCTCCTCCTACCTCATGTCCAAGGTAGACCACTTTAATCTGACCAATTTGACATTTACTAGCCTTTATGGTCAGATGGGCCTGCTCAAGAGCCTGCAACACATATCTTAAGTGGTCAACATGTTCTTTCCAAGTAGGGCTGAACACTGCAATGTCATCCAAGTATGCCATGCAGAAGTCCTCCATCCCATTCAGAACTTGATTGACCATCCTTTGGAATGTAGCAGGTGCATTCTTTAGTCCAAAAGGCATTACCTTAAACTCGTAGAGGCCTGCTGGGGTTGAGAATGCAGTTTTCTCTTTGGCATGGTCTGTCAGGGCCTAAATGTCATGACCCATAGAACTTGCTCCTTCTGGACCTCCTGGTCCTTATTGCGCCGGGGCTTGTATTCCTTGTTACTCCCAACATGGCCACAACAAGTGACTTGCCTCACACCAGCTTTCACATTGCACACGGCACGTCCTATAAATTGGCCACACACCCCGCGGCCCAGCGCGTCTCAACGCTATCATTAGGTAGTGACTTGACATGTGTGTGCTGTTCGGCGAATCTTCTATCCAAGATCCTGGTTTCCTTCCTCCTTCCTTCTCCCTTTCCCTCTATTCGACTCCTGGAATCCCCATTCTTAGCGACCGCTACCTACTTTCCTGGACATCCTGGTACAGCGGCCTTCCCGTAACTCTGAACGCGCTCTGCAGCCGGACGAGACTCGAGCGAGTCTATACAAGACCCGATCCGTCCACAAGAGGAATCCTCCCGCGGAACAGAGCAAGAAGCGATCCCAGGTGAGACGCGGGGAGATTTACGACAGGTTGAGACGCCAAATGACTGACACTGATACTGCTATGGCGAAAGCAGTCCAGGACCTTATGCGTGGCATGCAAGAGCTCACAACTGAAGTACAGAACTTAAAGGCTGAGAATGCTGCGCTAAAGCAGCTAGTTTTGTCTCGCGACCCCGCTAACAAGGACATTGTGTTACTTGGTGGAGTGGTGGACAAATATGATGGATCGGCAAAATCCTTACGTGGATTCCTGGATTCCTGCTTGGTGCATTTTACCTTTAAGCCCTATCATTTTTCAACTTCCAGGGCGAAGGTGGGCTTCATTATCTCGCGCCTCACAGGGAACGCTTTAACCTGGGCTATGCCCTTAGCCAACTCAGGGGATGCCCTCCTGGATGATTATGATGGATTCATTCAGGCACTCAAGACTATGTTCGACCCCCCAGAACAGATTTTTAGTGCTCAAGAACGCTTACTTGATTTCCGACAGGGTACCCAGGATATGCTAACATATGTTACTAGATTCAAACAACTGGTCAAGGAAGCGCATTGGTCCTCTGAAGCAAGTTTCACTCTAATTCGCAGGGGTCTAAACGAGGACATTAAGGATGAATTAGCCCGGGTGGCTCGTCCTAGTTCCTTCGAGGCCCTTATGGATCTAGCCCTGCAGATAGACTTTCGAATCCAGGAAAGAAAGGCTGAAAGGAGAAAGACCAAGACACCTTTTCAAAAGAATTCCCTTGAGACCTCTGTTAAAACCAATTCTGACCCAACCCCTGACACAGATCCGGAACCCATGCAAATCGGAGCCTTCCGTGGGCCTATTTCCCCTCAAGAAAGGATGAGAAGAATCCACACAGGCCTGTGCATGTATTGTGCCTCGGATAAACATCTTGTTAGAGAATGCCCTCTAGCCCCTCCACAGCGTTCGGGAAACGCCAGCTCCCGATCCTAGATGGACCGAGGTGTCGGGAGAGAGATGTTTGCTCCACATCAATTCCATCCTTGAACTCTCCTGGACAAAATAGTTTGGTGATACTACAGGCCTTCCTCTCGCCCTCCAAAGACAAAACCTATCCCATTCTGGCCTTGGTGGACTGCAGAGCTATGGGAATTTTCATTGATCAAGACTGGGTTGTTAGTCATCATATTCTGTACGAGACACGAAACACCATGCAGCCGGTGGAAGCAATTGACGGAAGACCTCTCTCTTCAGGACCCATAAGCCTGCAGACTAAAGAGATCCAACTTTCCATAAATCATCATCAAGAGCAGATTATATTCGACATCATTAAGTCAGCCCATTACCCCATGGTTTTGGGTATGCCCTGGTTACAAAAGCACAATCCGTATATCAATTGGACAGCAGGATCATTATTCCTGGGCTCAGAGTTCTGTATGTCCCACTGTCTATCCCTGGACCCTTCCTCGATAACTCCTGAAGAACCTCCAAGAGACCAAGAAACACCGCTCATGGTTTCCAATATCGTACAAGTTCCAGAGTCCTATCAGGTGTTTACTGATGTATTTTCTACCGCCATGCTCCAAGCATTACTCCCTCACAGGCCTGAAGACTGTGCCATAGATACAGATCCCTCAGCTGTAATTCCCTTCGGCCGAATGTTCATCCTTTCCGAACCTGAGAAAAAGGCCCTTCGGGAATACCTCGATACCAATCTTGAAAACTGCACCATAAGACCCTTGAAATCTCCAGCGGGTGATTCGTTGTTCTTCTTTCCCAAGAAAGACACCAAGGAACTCAGACCTTGCCTCGACTATCGAGGTTTAAACCAATGCACCCTCAAAGATCGATACCCACTGCCCCTGATTTCGGATATCCTGGAAGCTGTGAGAGGAGCCGAAATTTTCATGAAGCTGGATCTCTGGGGTGCCTACCATTAAATTTGAATCCGGGAAGGGGACGAATGGAAGACAGCCTTTAGAACACCCTTTGGTCACTTTGAATACCTAGTCATGCCTTTTGGACTAGCCAATGCTCCTGCAGTCTTTCAGCGTTTTATGGACAGGGTGTTCTCTGATATGTTGTTCCTCTTCGTCATTGTCTATCTGGATGACATTGATTTTTTCCAAAGATCCTCTAAAACATGAAGAACACGTTAAGGCAGTACTACAACGACTTCGTGAAAACAAACTGTTAGCCAAACCCGAAAAATGCTTGTTCCACGTTACTTCTGTTCACTACCTAGGATTCATCCTTAGCCCAGAAGGAATTGGCATGGACCCTTCGAAGGTAAATGCCATACTGGCTTGGCCCGCTCCCACTTCTGTGAAACAGGTGCAATCCTTCCTGGGGCTCGCAAACTTCTACCGGAAGTTTATTTCTACCTTTTCCGAGATTCTTCAGCCGATCGTAGCTCTATTGAAGAAGGACACCCCCTTTATCTGGTCTACATCGCAAGATAAAGCATTCCAACGATTGAAGACTGAGTTCACAAAAGCCCCCATCCTGACCCAGCCCAACACAAATCGCCCATTTCTAGTGGCAACGGATGCCTCTAACTACACCATAGGGGCGGTCTTGAAACAGGAACTTGAGGATGGACTGGAACACCCCATTGCTTACCTTTCACGAACCCTGACCCCCAGTGAGACTCACTATTCCGTCCTGGAAAAGGAACTTTTGGCCATCCGCCAAGCCTTCACTGAATGGCGACACCTACTTCTGGGTGCTAGATATCCAGCTAAGGTCCGCACAGATCATCAGAATCTCCAAATCCTACAGTCTTTGGAGTGCAGCAACAGTCGTCAGGCCCGTTGGGCCTACTTCTTTGCCCAATACCAGTCCCAAATCACTCACGTTCCCGGATCACAAAACATGATTGCTGGCGCCTTATCTCGACGTCCAGACTACGCAGCCACTGAGGACAAGGCCTATCCTAAGATGTTTCCCCAAACTATCTTTGTAGCTCAAGCAATCAACCTCCTGGAAGAAATCCGAGTGCAAACCCAGTCCTCTGACCTCTGGAAGGAACTTTCAAGGAAGAATCCATGGAATCTAAGAGTCAAGCAAGAATATCTAGTCAAGGACAATGTACTGGTCATTCCTACGCAGAAATTACAACACAAGGTAATAAACCTCTGCCATGATACCCCTCACTCCGGTCATCGTGGTATAACTAACACCCTCCGTCTTATACAAAGACAGTTTTGGTGGCCGCAAATGAAAACCGACGTACAACAGTATGTCAAGGCTTGTACTATCTGCAGTCAAAACAAACATGATAACAAGAGACCGGCGGGTCTTCTACTGCAACCTTTGCTGCCAACAAGACCATGGGAGTTTATTGCTACAGACTTCATTATGGAGTTACCACCTTCCCGGGGGTACACGACCATCGTGGTAACCATAGACTTGTTCACCCATATGGCTCATTTCACACCTTTGTATAAACTACCATCCTCATCAGAACTTGCTGGAATCTTCCTGGAACATATTTTCCGTCTCCATGGACTTCCTTCCAAGATCATATCGGACCGAGGACCTCAATATGTCTCACAATTCTGGAAACATCTCTGTCGTATTCTAGGGATCCAACGCGCTCTCTCATCAGGTTATCACCCACAAACCAACGGAGCCACGGAACGTGTAAATCAAACTCTGGAGCAATACCTTCGTTGTTTTGCCACCGAGGTTCAGGATGACTGGTCTCTCCTCATACCCCTGGCCGAGTTTGCCTACATCAATTCCGACCATTCAGCACTCAAGGTCAGCCCTTTCTATTGCAGTCAAGGTTTTCACCCGTCCGTTTTACCTTCTGTCCTTCCACATCCCACTCCAGTACCTACTCTCGACTCTTGGATACAGACTCTCATCAACATTCACAAGGAAGCCAAGGAACAATTGAAAGAGGCCCAAACATGCACTAAGCTCTATGCGGATTCCAAGAGAAGACCAGCGCCCTCTTATTCTGTTGGCGATGAAGTCTGGTTGTCCTCGAAACTATTAGCCCGACATCTACGGCGAAACAAATTGGCTCCTCGGTACTATGGACCATTTTCCATAAAGGAAGTCGTCAATCCTGTCTCATTCCGACTCAAGCTACCCGATTCCTGGAAGAAAATACACCCAGTCTTTCACACCTCCCTATTGAAACCTTACTTTCAACCTCCCGAAAATCCTGCAGACCCAGTCCTGTTGTTGTGAATGATCAGCTAGAATATGAAGTCTCCCGAATATGCGATTCCAGGCATAAACGGGGTCGACTTCAATACCTGATTGAATGGAAAGGATACCCTCCTAGCGAGAGAACCTGGGAACCAGTTTCAAACTTAAATACCTCTCGACTGCTTAGAAGATTCCATCTCATACACCCGGGCAAACCTGGTGGAACAGGTCTTCAGAGGAGGCATGCTGTCATGACCCATAGAACTTGCCCCTTCTGGACCTCCTGGTCCTTATCGCGCCGGGGCTTGTATTCCTTGTTACTCTCAACATGGCCGCAACAAGCGACTTGCCTCACACCAGCTTTCACGTCGCACACGCCACGTCCTATAAATTGGCCACGCCCCTGCGGCCCCGCGCATCTCAACGCTATCATTAGGTAGTGACTTGACGTGTGTGTGCTGTTCGGCGAATCTTCTATCCAAGATCCTGGTTTCCTTCCTCCTTCCTTCTCCCTTTCCCTCTATTCGACTCCTGGAATCCCCATTCTTAGCGATCGCTACCTACTTTCCTGGACATCCTGGAACAGCGGCCTTCCCGGAACTCTGAACGCGCTCTGCAGCCGGACGAGACTCGAGCGAGTCTATACAAGACCCAATCCGTCCACAAGAGGAATCCTCCCGCGGCACAGAGCAAGAAGCGATCCCAGGTGAGACGGGGGAGATTTACGACACTGAAGTGAGATCAAATGTACTGAGGTACTTGGCTGAACCAAGTTTATCCACCAGTTCATCTGTCCTTGGTAAAGCGTGGGCATCAGTCTTGGTGACTGCATTAAGAGCTCTATAGTCCACACAGAATCTCAACTCCTTGGATCCTGCCTTTGGTACTAGAACTGGACTAGACCATGGACTGGTAGAAGGCTCTATTACCCTGAGATGAAGCATCTTGTTGACCTCCTCCTTTATGTGGGATCTTACATGATCTGACATCCTGTAACCTCTGTTTTTGACAGGTAAACAGTCACTAGTTTGAATATCATGCTGGCCCGAAGGGGTCAAGCCTGATGATAATGAAAACAGGGAGGCAAACTGATTTAACAGACATTTGCACTCCTACTGTTGTTCAGGTGTCAAATTAGAAGAGAGATTAACTCCTTCTATTTTCTTATCTAAAGGCTGGCCTCTCAGTAGGTCAGGTAGAGGTTCACTCTCCTCCTCCTCTTGAGCTGAAGCTAGGAGCAAAGCTCCTACTTCTGGTCTTGAGACATAAGCTTTTAATCGGTTGGTGTGAAAGACTCTGTGAGCCTCCTTAGGATTGCCTAAGTCCACCAGATAGTTGACCTCTCCAAGTTTACCCACAACCTTGAAGGGTCCTATCCATTTGTCCTGTAAGGCCCTCTGCCTTGTAGGTACCATGACTAGAACTAGCTAGTCTTGAGTAAACTCAACCATGTTGGCCTTCTGGTCATGCCAATGTTTCACCAAAACCTGACCTGCTTTCAAGTTGTCTGATGCTTCTGCCATCATGTGTGACATTCTCCTCCGGAGATCTATCACAGTCAGTGACTTGAGGGAAGGTGCACTCTCCAACCCCTCCTTAATTAGGGCCAAGGAGCCTCTAACTGGATGGCCATAAAGAAGTTCAAAGGGACTAAATCCATCTCCCTCCTGAAGGACTTCTCTATAAGGTAAGGGAAGGCATGGCAGGAGAAGGTCCCACTTTGTTCTAAGGAGTTCCTCTAAAGCACCTATCATGCTCTTCATTGTACGGTTGAACCTCTCTACCAATCCATTTGTCTGAGGATGGTAGGCAGTTGAGAAATTGTAAGTTACTCCACAGTTTTTCCACATGACCTGCATGTAGTGGGACATCAAATTGGATCCCCTGTCAGAGATAACTTCGTTAGGAAAACATACTCTGGTAAAAATACCAAGTAGGGCCTTAGCAACAGCCTGAGCTGTAACAGTTCTCATAGGTATTGCTTCAGGATACCTAGTAGCATGGTCTACTACAACCAGGATAAACCTGTTTCCTGAAGATGTGGGAGGGTCTAAGGGACCAACAATGTCGATTCCTACCCTCTCAAAAGGAACTCCCACTAGGTGCCACATTCTTGGCTCCACTTTTGCCAGAGGTTTGGCAAGTGTGACAGCTATTACAGAACTTATCTACATCAGACTCCAATTTAGGCAGTACAAATATAGAGAGAGCCTTTCCTTGGTCTTCTTAAAACTTAAGTGACCAGCCAAAGGTATCTCATGGGCTAACTGTAGGAACTTGAGTCTGCTTTCAAGACAACTACAAGTGTTCTGTAGTCCCCTGGGATAGACTCAGTCGGTTCACTGTAGAAGAGGCCATCTTCCCAGTATAACCTATGCTTCCCTGGCTCTTGCCCATCCAGCTGGGAAGCTGCCTGTTGGCGAAGACCTTCAGGAGTAGGACACTCTCTTTGACCTCTGCTGAAGTCTGCCCTACAAAGTCCACAGTCTGCCAGTAAAGACTGCAGCTCAGGATGGTCTGCAGGATCCAGATCTCCAACAGGAGCAAGGTCCTCTTCCAGCTCTGATTCCTCAGCAGCTGATTCAACCACACAAGGTTGCTCCACACACTCAGCCTCAGCTGGTGGAGGGATCACAGGTGTGATCTTGGACAGTCCTTTCAGGGATGTCCTGGTTGGTAGCACAGGAGTGCTGGTTGGTTTCTTCCTGGAGGTATTAGGTTGCCCCTTTTCCTCTTTCTTCTTAGAAATTGCAGTCAGTAAGTCATGTGGACTGGGAGTTATAGTTTCCTCTATAATCTCCCCTGGAGAGCCCCTTAAGGTACTCTCTCTGGCCTTCCTAGACTACGCCTGTTTCCTTTTGCTGGTAGGCCTGGGGGTGCTTGATACAACTCCAAGAGTTTTTAAGTCATTCCCCAACAGGACTCTCCCAGATACTTCACTCTGCACACTTACAGGTAGCTTGACAGTCATATCATTACACTTGATGAGAGCTGGTAACTGTGGAACCATTTGGACAGGGCCTCCAGCAAGCTTAGTTAGGAATGTGGGTGCCTTAGCAACATCCTCTTCTTTGAAAAATGATTCATCAACTACAGTTATGCTGGCCCCAGTGTCTCTAATGGCAGGGGTCTCCTGGCCATTCACAAGAACACTGTCTTTGTAATACTCTTTAGTATTGTCTGGAATAGAGTTATACACAACTAAGTTCTGTTGTTCCCACAGACCCAGGGATACTCAAGAAACACTGGCTGAGACTTTCATGGGTTCCTCAGCCAGTAAGTGAAGGTTTCCACTTGCCATAGGTACTTCATCCACTGGGAAGAAGGCTAGGGAGACAGTGTGGACCCCTGAAGGTTTACCCTTACATCTGGGATCCCCTTTCACATGGTCAGTTGACCCACAAGCATAACATTTACCAAATGTCTTTATGAATGGGGGTTTGTTCTGACCTCCTTCTGGTTTGTCCCCAGAAGGTACACTAGCCTGATGTGGTTTCCCTTGTGGCTTACCTTTGTTATGTTTGTGGCCCTCTTTTGGAGTGGAAGTATTTGAACTATCTTTGGTATCTTTCTTGTGCTGCTTCCCCTCATCCTTCATCTGAGTTACCCCAGAATCCTTATGAGTAGCCCTGTTGGCAACCCACACGTCAGCAGCCCTTGCTAACTTCTTTGGATCAATTTCATTAGAGTCAGCCAAGTGCTGTCTCAGCTCAGGAGAGCAGGCATCATAAATAGATTACAACATAAACAGATGTCTCATACCTTCATAAGTGTTCACTCTGTATCCCTTAACCCATCCATCTAAGTTCTTCAAACATTCAGTCACCCTGGTAGCCCAAGGGGTACCATAATTCTTTTTTAGGGTTCTAAACCTCTTAAGATACTGAGAAGGGGTCTTCTCAAATCTAGCTATCAAAGCTAGTTTCACAGTTTCATACTCCTTTCTGTCTATATCCCCCAACTCCATTACCACATCAGTTGCAACAGGGGGTAGCCTAGAAAAAATCCAAGGAATCAGCTGATTCCTGTAATGTCTTGAATCCCATAGTTATATTCAAAAGCAGCCAACCAATCCAAAATATTAAGATTAACCTCATACATACTTACTGCATTTTTGGGCATGTAAGGCCTCTTAGGACTGGAAGGCCTAGAGGACTTTGTGAGAGAAACAGTTTCAAGAGACACATTTTTCATTTCAAGGGCATGATTCTATTTCATTTCTCTGAGTCTAAGCTCTTGATGCTTTGTTTCAGTTTGAGCTTGGCTTCTTTTAAATTCTAACTCCAGTCTCATCTTTTCAAGTGAGACAAATTCAGGACATAGGTTTGGACCTGATGGGGTCCCTGTGGTCAAAGGTTGAGTCTTATGAGCAAGTAGAGGTAAGACATGGCCTACATTCTGAGACTCTTCTGCCTCATCTAACTCATCACCACTATTAGAGCTGGGCTCTGGCATATTATCATCCTAATCAACATATTCCACATTTGCTGCAGGTGTGGGGGTTTCAGACCCACTACTCAGACTTTGGTATTCTAACAACTTTTCTATCAATGCAACCTTTTTTGCCTTTTACAGTGAGATTCCTAGCTTTACACATATCTCTCAATTGATCAACAGTTAAAGTCACTAGGGTCTCCTGTTTGTAGCTTTCCATATCAGTCATGATAAAACAATTGCTTTATTAGTGTTGCTTTGCCTTGGGAGGATTATTTGAACAAAAGTAAAAGTAGCACTCTAAATGTAACATGTATACTTTATCCTCAACGCTATACACCAGTGTTAGGCAGAATCACATGCAGTACCCTTGGGGACCACTACAGGCAATTAGGACTACAAGTGTAAGCACAATTTCACCTTTGGTACAAGCCTGTACTACACAGTAAAGTGGTAGCGATGGCTGAGCAGCCAGACTTATCTCAAGAGTTTTAAGTGAGCAGTAGAACAAGTTACACAAAGGACCAACAATTACAGTGATTCAAATATAGACTTACTGAAGGTGTTTTTGGAAAAAGAATATACATTTATTTACTCAGTCAGTTAGAAAACATTACTCTAGCATAAGCAGCGCAATATCACACACTAATACACCACAAAAACCCAACTGGTAAGTAAATGAACAAGCTTAGCTCCAAAATGAAGTGGGAGCAAAATGGCACTTCAGATACTTAATAAAGGAGGGAAAAGACAAGGTTATACGAATAGACAGCCCAAATACATTCATAGGCAGGGCAAAGGGTTTCAGTTAAATACAACCAGCAATTATTCTCAATAGGCCTGGGGCAAAGTCAATGCTTCAGAGTCTTTTGTATAGGATAACACAGTGCTTGGAATATAACGGTTAAGTCAAGTCTTTGCCACAGACTTTTAAAGGATTTGGCTAGGTGAAAAATGTGAGGAATGTTAAGGGAAGGACAAGCCTTCGTAGTTGAGGAAAGTTTCACGCACTTTCTCGATGGCCGAAAAGATTTCCGGACCGCGTTTGCACAGTACCTGGCCAATGAAGAAAGCTGTAGCTGAGGCAGTTGTTCCTGGCAGTTCGAGTAGATCTCGCTGTTCCTGAGCTTCAGTCGTGGAGACAAGAAGGAGGACGTCGGGAGGTTCCTGCACTGCCCAGGGAAGAGGCCAAAAGCTGTAGCAAGACGTCGGTCTAAGGTGTGAGTGCCTTAAAGTCCACAAGCTGGTTTCCTTCCCTCTGGCTATCCGGTTTTCAACAGCACTCTGATGAAAATTCGACCAGATGGGGACGGTGTCCAGGTGGCTTGTGAGTTGGTTGTTCCCACTAAACTGAAGGGAAGAAGTTAACCTTAAAGGGCTTCTCTGTCGTCAGAGTTTCAGGCAATTCGGACCTGCAGCAGGGCTTCACTGGTCGCCCAGTAGTTGCAGCAGTCCTCTTCCTTCCTCTCCTCTTCGATTCTTTCGTTCCAGTGGTCGACTCTTCTTTCCAAGTCCCAGAGACCTGCTTTTAAACAGTTTTCCCCCATTCATTCCAGCCTGGCTGTCACTCACACAGCAGGGTGGCTGTCCTTGCTGGACAGCCAGCCGGCAAATCACGCCAGAGTGCATTCAGGTCTCCTAGGAGACTAAGCACAGGGAGTTTCGGGCACCTCCCTCACATCCTGTCCACCCCAGACACCCTGGCGCCAGAGGAGGGCTTCAGCATTGAAGCCCGCCAAAGGCCAACTAACAAAGGGACCAAACCTGGTTTGGCGTGCAAAGACAAACACAAGAAGGACCTTTCCTAAAAGAAATGGCGAAAAAAGATGACCAGAGTCTGTTTTTACAGATCGGTATTGGGCGCCATATTGAAAAACATGGCTGCCCCGATTTTTAGCTACCGTTGTTAGCTGTCGGGAAAAATCATGGTAGTTTGATCTAAACCACTGCCACCAGCCATTAAAGTAGGAAAGGGTAACATTTTACTGTTACATGAGTGTTTTGACTCAGGGGAAGCCAGGCAACCCCTCCAGCACTCTATAGGAAGGTAGTGTGTGCTGGGTCAGTAAAGAGACCAGTAAAGTCAATTTAACTTTACAGGCTCTAGGAGACGGTAGTCAGGCCCAGAGAAGGTATTTATACCTTGGGAAGTCTAACGGACAACCCTGTGCCACTGCACTGATGGTGCTGTTTGACACATAGAAACAGATGATGCCTATGGAGTAGTGTTAAAACTCCATAACCAAAGAACACAAAAGTAAAACACACATCAAAATACATGAAAGAGTGGGAAAAAAGGCTCACACTCTTTCCAGGTAAAAAATCAAATTCTAGAAATCCAGGAAAGCTGCTGGGGGTCTCAAAAGGTAAGGGAAATTAGCACATTTGGAGAATACTCCCTAACAAGGTCTTTGTCCTCCACAAACACATTTCGAAGCCTGCACTTGGTGCAGGACTTGAAGAGGGACCTTCCTTCCTTCTTCTCCTCTGACATGGTCAGAGGGTGCAAAGTAGGCCCGATGGCCTTCTGGAAACCTCGACGATCTTGGCCTTGCGGGGCGCTGAACTTCACCGACAACGGGTCCCCGCTGTTGGCAGATGGAGAGAAGAGCACACAGGCTCTTTCTGAACAAAAATATAACTGGTAGAAGTAGCACGCAGAGCAAACTCGAGGACTCCCAACACTGAAGCGGGCAGTAAAAATCCAAAGATGGCTGCCAGAGGAGAGGCTTGGGGACAGGACTGTCATTGGATGGGGACAGTATGACCCAGAGGACAGTGATTGGTTTAGAGGGGAAATACAGTTTGTAAGTGAAACTGTTTTTCTTTTTACCGAGGATTCCCAGCCTGACGACTGGGAATATTCATGAGCATGTGAATCCATGCCAGAACCCATGCTAGAGAAGTATAAAGGGACTTTGGAGCTAATAACGGGACCGCAATTTGCGGTCCCGTTATTAGCGCCTTCCCCATTCCTATTTGAACCCTCTGAGGGCTCAAATGGGAATGGGGAAGGGTCCTTGTGAATGGGGAATTGCCGCCCCCGCCAACCTTGGAATGGGGCGGTAATAGCTCCATTCACCAGGCCGGAGTCGGAACGAGTTTGGAGGCAGCCATGGCGCTAACAGCACCATGGTTACCTCCAAACTCGTAATGAGGCCCCCTTTGTTAAGAGTGTTTCCCTTTAGTTTTGATAAGCAGGGAAATCCTTGTCAGAGTAGGGAGAGCGAGGCGTTTGATAACAATTATAATTTAATAAAATGACATATTTTGAACAATCATCCAAAAGCTGTCTGCCTCGCATTGTTGACCCCTCACAGGACCCATAGACGTTCACATTGACAATGACATGTGTGGGTGATTGTGCACGGCAGTGGTGTGGCCTGTGACAGTGAATTTCCAACAGTTAGGGAGTACATGCATGCACCATGTCTCACCAGGACATGTGCCTCATGGCCCTAGGTGGCACAGTCTACTGATACACGTGATTTGGAGGAGTGGCAGTGTTGCATTATGGTACCTGTATGGCATTGCATCCTGTTGTCCTTTTGTGTTTGGAATGGATTGGTCGTTGACTGATACTTCTCCATTCTTGTGCTTCTCCTGGGGCCTGTCAAATGGGCGTGCGTTGGTTGGTCCTGCATTTGCAGGGTGATTGACAGACATGCATTTGTGGCATTTACTCCCCGAGTTGCCCTTGTGCGGGAATCACTGAAAGTCTCCACCTCGCCACTTGCATCCCAATCATCCTCCTCCTCCTCCTGTTGTCCCTGGCCTCCTGTCACCACTGCTGCTGCTCCAGCTTGCAGCGCCTCCATGTCCATTGCAGTGACAATGAGTGGCTGTTCCTGTGTGTATTGGGTGCCCCTGGGTGGGTTGGGTGCACCTGTGGCCTTATTTCCCCAACCTGTGCCAATGTACGGGCTGCTTTGAGGTGGTGGTGTTACCGGCATGGATTTGCCTTTAACACCAACTTGTTTCTGCCTGTATTCCCGGAAAGTCCATGCTCGTAATGTGGCTGTGTTAACGTTTTTACGGTGTTACCGGCACCCGAAGCGCTGTGTGTGGTTTACCAGTGCAGGTGTTTCTGTAAAATTACTCATGATATGCCGGTGCGGTAATAATGCCAGTATATGGTGTTTAACAGCACTTTATTATAGGATCCGCAGACTTGTAATGAGCCCCTATGTCAAAGAATTGAGGGAACAGAAAATGTCCCAGGCACAAAAAATAAGAACGTTACCGATTGTGTTGTGGGTGAAAGAAAAAGTAATATTCACTCGTTTGAGAGAAATATCTTCTTCCACTTAACCTGACACTGTTTTTAAAAATAGCAAGAGAAGACTAAGTAAATTGTTTGCTGGCAAGAACATTTTTATTCTGCACAAGATAACATTCTATAACCAGACTCAAGGGACAAATGAATCTGCAGGCGATTATCTGAGAAGTCGTTGCGAACTAGTAATTCCATTTGATTTCAAAGAGCACACAGACACAATGGTCTGTGACATGATGGAAGTCCACACTAACAATGATAAAATCTGAGAAAAATTCATACATTCTTAAATGATATGCTCACCATTGCCAGAGCAGCTGAAGGAATGACTTTGTGCAGCAGGGAAATAGCGAACAGAACACACGTTGACAACATCAATACAGTATTTTGCAATGCAGTGAGCAAAAACAATACCAAAGTTTGGAAAATTAACATATGCGAAAAGGAGAAGTGAGATAGCACTACTTTCACAGTGAACTTCACATGAGCAATGGCCTAGTTTTTCCAGCAATGAACGGTGTATGTGAAGAGGGTATCTGTCAGTCCCCTTGCCAAGGTATACCGGCATTGGCAGCACCAAAGCGTGATTACAATTCAAGGAGTTGACAGAGGAAGCAACGTGAAGGCGTCAAAGAGGCTGTGTTGGCAATTAAGGGAGAAGCAAATCAAGGGTCCAAACCATGTTGTATGTTCAGAATCGATGGAAATGAGGATATGCTAATGGCAGACTCCCTCTTGGATCTCATAGTGATCACCTTTATCTAAAAAGCTTTCACGTGAATAATTTGAACTCCAAACACAGGATGTTTGGTTGTGCTTGTCCAAACCTCCTAAGGTAAAAACACTGCACTATCAAATTCAAAGGATGCCCCACCTCAGGAAACGTGTGCTTGGCAAAGCATAGTCCAGCCTGGCTCTTGTGGCATCAACAGAGATTTCTGAAAATAAGGTTGGATGGCAGGGACAAAAGAACGCTACCACGCTAAGACACATGCATTAAAAGTGATTTATTAGGGAGCCAGCAGAGTGATTTGGCAAAATAATAAACGGAGTGGCATAAAAATGCCACAGAAATGTCAATCATTCAGAGGCTGGTGTAAAACTGAACGTTCAGGGAACTTAATGTTCCAAGTGGTTTTCCTTTACACTTGGGATGTTCCCAGGTTCACTTCTTGTGCCAGAAAAACAAATTTGCTAGCTGGCAAAGTCTTTTCAAACAAAAAAGAAACAAAGTCTTTAGGGATTTCCAGTACCTGGGACTTGCCTTGGTTGGGCATATCCTCCACTGTAATCGGGTTTATAGGGACGCCTCCCCTTTTCTCTGCCTCACTTGTTGTTTGGGTTCCCGATCGTCTTTTCCAGTTCACCCACCACAGTAGAGATGTTTGAATCCTTATTTAAAAAATAAGGGGCCTGGGTTGAGGTTGGGGCAACTCCCAGAGTCTGGGGTGTGGGCCAGGGGACTGTGGCAGCGTAAAGAGGTGACCAACGTGACTGTGATCTAACTCACCACATGTAATGCCAGCCTTTGTCCCCAGTGGCCATGTGCCTCTCTTGCTTGCCTCGATATCTTTCAATTATACTAGATCCTATTCCTCCTTCTCTCTTTCTCAGGCCTCTTATGTTGTCCCTTCTCTCACACAACCCTATTCCAATCTTTTAAAGTAACCTCCTTTATTAGAAGCTCTACAAACAGCTTCCTCCTTATATTTCCACATGTCATATCTGTGTGTCTTATCCCGCTTCTCTTTCCCTCCACTATTGTCCTCTCCTTCTTCTTCCCTTTGGGCATGCCAGTCACTGTCCTTACCAGCTTCCCTCCCATAACCACTAACCTTCTCTATACCATTATCACCCCCTTATTCTTCGCTCCCTGGGGCCCGCTCTTACTGTCCTTACCGTTTTTCTGAGTGCCGCTTTCCACTGCTCTACTATTGCTATCAAGTTAATCTTCCCTCTGGATACCTTCTTGGCCTTTGAGCAGCACCCACCTCTTTACTACGATCACTCTCAAATTATTCTGGACACTTCTTTGCTCCTCCGAGCACCACCTTTCTCTATACTAGGATCACCCTCATTGGCCACCACCCTCAGACCCCTGGCTTCTTACCTAAGTACTTCTTTTAGCTCCTTGGGTCTGTTCTCCTGGGTCTCCCCTCCAGCTCCCTGTATACCAGTGTAAGGCAGATCCCTTTGTTACCAATACAAGTAATCCAAAGAGCCAAAAATGTGATGCACAAGATATGAGAAAAACAAAAAGTTATTGCAACTGCCAAGGCAGGGAAATATCTCACAGACAATCAAATTAGTCAGCCAAAATGGCAGGTTAAATAGCAATTACAGAATGGAAAAGCCAACACATGTTGCAAACTTCATTGGCTGGTGTGATCCACAATACAAGTACTTCTATGCATGTTTTACATTTATTGGCCTATTCTAATCACGTTGTAAGATGACGTGGTTGCAGGTAAGCTCATTTACAGTGAAATCATCTCTCTTCTCACTCACTATGTTTGGACAGAAGCATTAGATACAAGTATCAGTCAGAACTACTTTTACCATTGGTTGCTTCAGGAGGAGTAAAAGTGGAGAGAAATGATTACAGAAATGGTGACCAATCATCTTCATAGGATGTGACAGTGTGACACATAAAAATATAACTCTTAAAACATCCTATTTACCTCAGCGATAGGCACCATCAAACTGCTCCCGCCATTGCGAACTGCTTACTATCAGTTCATTTTGCAACTCCATTGTTGAAAAAACGACTTGCATGGTCTCATGAGCTCATCTGATCTGTCTCTGACCTTACACGTTGGGGCTTAGCTGCTTGCAGACTTAGTTCTTTCGCAATGGTGCTGAAGTGTGTTATACTGATTATTGGATCTCTTGTGGTTCTCTCAATCAATTCATTGTTCTGAATTTTGTGATTGTGGTCCTAATTTTGCATTTGCACTTGCACTTGCACTTTTTATTGTTCTCAATAGGATGTGGGGTATTCAAGGATATTCTTCCTGCGACAGGATTATAATCTAATCAATACCTTTGGTCCATGACCTGTTTCGCATTCAGTGTCAGAGGAGTGTTCCCCAAACTCCAAGAAGAATACAAACCACAATAGACACTTTGTGAATTGCGCCACGTGTTCATTTAATGTTATTAGTTATGCCCATTGGTTAACACATGTTTCGGCTCAAAAGCCTTTATCAAAACCAGACATATGCTATTTGGTTATGAACAATATGTGACAATAGAATATATCGATAAACTAGACAGAGGGCCTCTTTACGAAGCTTGTGCTCCCGTAATGAATGATGCTGCTACGGGACCGGCACCCTTCATTATGGGATGCGCAATTACGAGGTTCCCTTTGCGGAACCCGGTAAGGACACCTGGTAAAACCAGGCATCCTTAGCGGGTCGCGCGAGGGGAACAGGGAGCTAATAACGGGCCGTTATTAGCTCCCTCCCCATTCCCATTTGAGCCCTCATGGTTCTGTGCAGGAGGAATTACCGAGTCCTCCAAGGTCGGAATGACCCGGTAATTCCTCATTCACAGAACCCGGTATTGGAGCCCGGTATGGAGGCAGCCATGGCGCTAATAGCACCATGGATTCCTTCATACTCATAATGAGGCACAGAGAATCAGGGTTGGAGTAGGGTAGGATTAAGCAGTAAAAGACTAAATAAAAAGAAAAGACCAAAATGTGAAAAAACGTAAAAGAACACACGAAAAACATGTTTTAGGAACATTTAGAATTCCATTTGTCATGTTATTGCATTAGCATCATAGTATCATCATGCCCGCTATGTTCATTACTTTACATGTATGAAATATTTTGTTTGTGGAATAGTCATTTATTCTGAAACATTCTAACAAACAGATGAAGTTACTAAAGTTTAAGCTATTCAACCTCACTGACCAAAATCCTCTAAATTGTAAGATGATATTTGTTCATTCCATTGATTCAATAGCGTGCACCTAATTGTTCCTTTGCACGATTTATAAAATGTCTTTCAACCACTGACCAAATTCCTATTTGGGCAAATCTATGAATAGTCAAAACTTCGATTGTCACCTATCATAATGCTGGTACATTACTCAACCGAATGGTTGCAGAAATGCGTCATGCAAGAAAGTGAATTAGATTTACACATAAATCCGTCCCGGGTTAATCCCTTGCACCTCTGTTGAGATAAACACCAAGTACCAAATTGCTTTTATTTAGTTTAAACACTAAACAAACTGATTATTAACAATAATGAAACTTTACCCATTTGAAACATACAGGTGTAGTAGCCCAGTAACATTAGTTCGCTAACTTCATGTGTAATCCAGGTTCTGCTCTCCCTCGCCTGCTCTCTCTTGTACATGAGTGCTACTAGCCTATATTATTTCTAACCGTTTTAAAATAAATCTGTTATTCTCTGATGCATTCCCTCAGCTTAGTACCCCCAGAGGACTCCCTCTACTGTTTATGAGTCAAAAAATATGGTAAAAAAAAAATCACACTCCTAAATATCCTCCTGAATTATCTATATTCACCTTTCATACACCCAATGTCATCCAAAAGTGCAAATCGTCCCCATGTTCCTTATGTAACTCACCAATATCAACTTGGGCTCAGATCCCCTCTCGGCCATGATCCCTGTAAGAATCGCAGCCGCCATCTTGATTCTTGTTTATATACCTTAAGTCCCGCCCCATACTCGCTCGTACCATATCACAGGGATTTTCTCAACCAGCCGGTAACCATTGCCTTATTTAAATGAGTAATAACACTCAATTATATGAGCATACCTTAGGGGCGCCAGACCGCCATACAAGATGGCAGCTCACTAGAAGAGCTCCGTGCCGAACTCCCGAAAATATCCTGGAATTTATGCTCACAGCTGGTCTCTCTCGTATCCAGTCATCAGAACTTGGATGTTAAGCCCCAGTGTTTCCCCAGAAAGCGCTCAAGCCCCTCTCTGGCCGCGATAATCCTGTCTACAGCAACAAGGAGGTGACTCGTCCTGGGGAGAGACTCGTAGCTCCCCGCCGACCCGTGGGGAGGCCGCTAGGCTGCTGGCCCCCCCCATCCCTCCCCCCTGCCGCAACACCTTTCGGCCGACCCGGACCCGGGAGAAGGCCACCACCAGGATCCCAGAGAAGGTGAAGGGGAGGAGGACGCGACCAGTGCCATCGGTCGGCTGGCCTCGACGCAGGAGAGCAGCGCCTGGCGCGGCCCGGGGAAAGCGTGAGGCGGAGGCAGTCTGGAGCCTGCCCTGAAATACTTGAGAAGCAGCGGGCGCGCGGACTGCTCTACCGGCCCCGGAGCCCGCTCGGAGAGCCTGCAGTCTGCCCCGCCCACCACAGCGTCACGACCAGCCCGGAATCCACCCGGTCGGGCTGCCGGTGGAGACACGGACACCAGGTAGGAGCGCATCCTGTGCCCCCCTCTCTACCTCCCCCACCTGACCCACCGCATCAATCCTCTGACCAGCTCGAGGGGGCGGGAGTCACGCGTCCTCCCACTCTCGCTGCCCCCCTCGATGGATAATCGATAACGCTGCCAACAACACACCCGCAAAACAACTGCATCCACGAAAGGCGCATATCACGGCCATCAGGGGTTGAGACCGTGATACTGCCACCCCCCTGCCTGAATGCTCTGAAGACTGTGGCACCCAGCAGGAGGGTTTGGGGAGCACCTCATCACCGGTGGAAAGTGAGCAACACAGGCCCGATCCTCTCCCCCCGAACCGGCAGCCAACACAGGGTGGGTAGCAGCCAAAAGCAAAACCAACGTATGGCTCTGGGCGATAGCGCGATAGAGGCCTAAATTGGAGGCCGCAGCCTGGTGACGGGGCACTCTTGCTGGCCTCTGCCGAAACGCTGGAAGACACGTACCTCTGCTCGCATCTGGACCGACCCACTGCGGATCCAGACCAGCGAGCCCCTCCAGCCGATACCACAGATCAGTACGCGAAACCAGTACACCTCACCAGCTGCAAGTAGTTTAAGAACCCAACAGGGCCCACAGTTACCCAGGTCTCAAAACGGAGGCACTCCTTCGAGGCTCACAACGCTTCCCCGGAACTGTGTGACATAGCAGCCATCACCTTTGCCAGTAGAATCAGCCCACCTGTGACACCTCCTGATCCAGAGTCTGGAGCAGTCATAACCCCCCCTCCATACTACCAACCCCCACGTGGTACCGAACCTACACGTGGGCACGGACCTTACCTTACCGCCCTTCAGCAAACAGGCACAGAGTGTCACCACCCGCTTGTTTTGAGAACTACCATCCTCACTGCCAGCCCTTTGCCCTTTCTCAACCAGTGGCTAAACTAGGATGGGAAAACTAGACAAAACCCAACGGAAGCTATCCTTTGAAACCGGGGCCATAGTGAAGAACCCAAAACAACGGAGCCAAGCGGCCACCCACCCTCCGAGCATGGACCAGGAAGATGAAACATTGCAGCCACCCGCTTTCGACATTCAGAACATCCTCCTTGAACTCAAAGCGAGCATTGGTAACCTAGATTCCAAACTAGATACCCTGTCTTCCAAAGTTGACCTTATCCAACACCGCCTGGATAAGCACGGAGAGAGGCTTGACACAGTGGAGCAGAGAGTCTCAGAGCTAGATGACAACACCTCAACGCTGTCATCAAGAGTTACGGCACTAGAACGACAAATGAAAATAGTGACTGATAATTATGCAGGGACCTCTTCTGGGAATCAGCATTCTCCCCGCTGTTTGTGGTGGAGTGTGCGCACAGGGTCCCATCGACCCGCCCGATCCCCCTTGCGACGCCCCGCCCCATAATAGCAAGGCTTCTTAACTTCAGAGACCGTGATACCATCCTCAGGCTGGCCAGGGACAAGGGCGACCTGCAATATGATGGTGATAAAGTACAGATCTTTCCAGACTTTTCGCCAAACGGTACAAGCATCACGAAGGGCATTCAGCGGAGTGAAACGCTGCATGCGCGAAAATCAGATACAATATTCAATGGTCGCCCAGCTAAGCTGCGTATTGTGCATGCTGAGAAAACTCAGTTCTTCACTTCGCCTGAGGAAGCCAACTCCTTCTTGGACAACATCGGCTGCGACCCCGCGCACAACAATCCAAGACCACAGAGAAGAGACAGGGGGAGGAGAGACCCACCCTGAACTCACAGCCAAAGTTCATTGTGAGAATGCTTCATGAGCATTCGATTCGACCGTCAGATCCTTCACGAGGGTTCCTGCTCTTGGAGGACTCTGGCGCCCCGCGCTCAGCACTGTTCCAATTTAGTTTCAAAAGGGGAGGGCATGTCAGCGGGCGAATTGGGGGTTGCCCAGCAGGGAGGGAACAAAGGGAAAGTTCATAAGTTTTGTTATGGGAACGCGCCAACCAATCCCCACTCCTCACCGCTCCACAATCCCCTAATCCTTCATGGTCTCTTCACCCTGACAGGGAGGAAGCCTGACATGCCTCTATCGCCTTTTCCACACCACCAACCGATTCCGAGGGAAAAAACTACACAATCTCAACGCAAACGAAACCAGCACACGCAAGATTCAAGGTAGCTACGTGGAATATCTATGGTGGCAACCACCCGCCCAAAACAAGGAAGATTCTATAGCTTCTCAAGCAACATAAAGTCAACGTACCCATGATACAAGAAACACACCTCCTCCCTATGAAAGAGCACTACTGGGGCCGAAGATGGGGTTGCCATCGATATTTTTCATTGTATTTGTCATACGCGAGAGGTGTGGCTATCCTTATCAACCGCAATGCCTGTTTCCGCCTTATAAAAGCAAAGAAAGAGACTGAAGGCAGAGCACTCCTAGTGAAAGGAGTCATAGCCGGGAAAGAAATCATCTTTGTAAACTCCTACGCCCCCAACATAGATGGACCGAACAACTTTGATTGGGTGCTATCACACCTCGCAGAAGCAGGCACAGCAACCATCATCTGGGGGGGGTGGATTTGAACACCCCGCTAGATCCACTAAAAGACAAGTCAAGGAACACGTCCCTCAACCATCTAAAGCCAGTCTCCAGGTTCAGGAAATTTGCAAAGCCTACAGCCTAATCGACATATGGAGACACAATAACTGGGACACACAGGACTACACATTTCACTCTGCAGTCCACAAAACCAGCTCACGCATCAACTACCTTCTGGTCTCTTCACAAGGCCCACTCCGATGGGAGGCATGTCAAATACTTCCTAGAACCTTCTCCGACCACGCTAGAATGCATCGCCCCTGCCATCAAACGGAATCCACCCGAATGGCGATTCAAACCCGGATCACTGTCAGATCAAGTATTCTCAACTGAACTAAGAGAGGAAATGACACCCTTTTTAGAAACCAACCAAGGTACAGTCTCCTCAGCAGGCACACTCTGGGAAACAATGAAGTGCTTTGTCAGGGGCGTATGCATCGCAAAGGAGAACGGAATATTGAGGCTTATCAGGAGAGAGCTTACTGCTAGTGAAGAACGCCTGAAAACGCTGGAACTCCGATACTCCATCTCGAACGGACCTCGCACCCAAGCGTAACTCAAAGAGGAACTACTGAAATTTAGAACCACAGCGGAGCGAGAACTGAAGTTCTTGGGAAGAGGTCACCAGATCCGTCAATATGGAAAAGGCCAGAAGCCTGGGGCCTTACTGGCCCGCCTGATCGCAGCGGACAGGAAACCGACACTGGTGGAAAGAGTGCGCACATCACAAGGATCTATCGTACACACAGAAGAAGAAATCATTGAAGAATTCCGGAACTTCTACCAAAAACTATACAGCTCCAAACATGACATAGATAGCGAATCTCTATGCAACTATCTGGAGGACACTGAACTTTATTGGGTAGAGGGAGAACTTAGAGAACCACTAAACCAACCCATCACAACTGCTGAAATATTTAACACCATAAAAGGTTTGCCCAACACCAAAGCACCAGGCCCCGATGGGTTAACAGGGGAATTTTATAAATCTTATGCTACCATCCTATCCCCCCTCCCTCTGGAGGTATATGAGGAAGCATTGGGGCCTCATTACGACCTCTATTGGCGGCATGGCTGCTGCTGAAATCGCGTCCGGGTCCGTGTTCCCAGAATGAGGAATTACCGGGCAATTCCGAGTTCGGAGGGCCCGGTAATTCCTCCTTCTAGGAACCCGGACCCGGATCCTCCCCATTCCCATTTCATCCCCCATAGGGCTGAATGGGAATGGGCGAGGGAGCAAACAACGGGCCGATTACGAGCGGCCCGTTGTTTGCTCCCTCCTCCCCTCGCGGGACCCGCTCTGCACGTCTGGTGAAACCAGAGCGGGTCCCGCGAGGGGACCTCGTAATCAGGCGGGACGGGGTTGACGGCGCCTGCACCTTTAGCGGCGCCGTTAACCCCATCCCGCCTGGGTTATAATGAGGCCCTTGGTGTCCAGGATTCTGCCACAAACCCTTCGAGAAGCCAATCTAATCCTCCTACACAAAACGGGCAAACCCCCTGAGGAGTGTGGGTCGTACAGACTGATCTCATTAATCAACCTAGACAACAAGATTCTGGCGAAAATTCTTGCTAAGCGGCTACTCCCCCTGATGCCGGGGTTGGTGTTGGCCTGCAGACCAGGCAGGCTTTGTGCCGAGGCGCAGCACAGCGTTTGGTATCAGACGGATGTTGGCCGCCATAGCGGCACTCGACCCTTCCCACAAAGCGATCGCAGTCCTTCTTGTCGAGTGGCCCTTCCTGCGCCGTTCTTAAACAACTGGGTCTGGGGAACTACTTCATCAGATTGATTTCTCTACTATATAATAAACCCCAATCATACATCACT
The DNA here is from genome assembly GCF_040938575.1 of Ambystoma mexicanum. NCBI lineage: Eukaryota > Metazoa > Chordata > Amphibia > Caudata > Ambystomatidae > Ambystoma > Ambystoma mexicanum. Next base: position 337,725,479 of record NC_090925.1, on the reverse strand, counting down.
CTAGGAACAACAAGAGCTACCCACATTAATCTATACTGCAGGGCCAGACAAGGCTGCCCGCTGTCGGCACTGATATTCGCATTGATAATGGAGCGCTTGGCTTCAGGCCTGCATGCACGCAAGCTCCACAGAGGGCTCCCCATCGGGCTCCCCATCGGGCCCCCCATCGGGCCCCTCAGGCTAATCATATCCCTTTATGCTGACGATGTGGTACTATACATCCAAAACCCCAAAGAAAACCTGAATCCTGTCATGCACAAAGTCATCAAATTTGGCAAAGTCTCTGGCCTAAAAACTAACCATTCCAAATCAGTAATTTTTCACTTAACACCTGCAACTAAAACATATCCAGACGATTATGGATTCAAGTGGGAAAGTTCCCACGTACGGTACCTAGGGATCCTAATGTCCCAAAACTATCAGGAAATATTCAGAGACAACTATGAAATGGCTTTAAGAGCACCTCAAGAGAATGTAAATAGATGGAAAACACTCCCACTAACTCTATGGGGGAGGGCCTCCCTAGTTAAGATGGTGATGCTTCCTAAGTTCCTCTACTTGTTCACCAATATACAAGGGAGTTGCTAGGTCTGGAAAAGACCTGGGGCTAAGCTGATGTCGGAACTGTTGGGACTGGGGGCTAGCTAGTCTTTTGGCTGTAGCTCCTGAGATTCTATCCGGGGCTACAACCAAAAGATCAGGGGCTATAGCCCCCTTAGTCCCCCCCTAGCAACGCCCCTGCCAATATACCTCTAATAGACTCACAATCCTTTCATAAAAAAGTCCGGAGCCCAATTCTTCAGCTGCTTTGGGCTGGCAAACCAGCAAGAGTGGCTTACACAACGCTTATTCTGCCAGTGGCCAACAGAGGTCTGGCACTACCTGACCTAGAACAGTATTATTAGGCTCCACAGGCTAATTTTCTCAGCTACTGGTACTCCACTCACTTTATTAGACCGCACGTCCAAATAGAACGAGCCCTAGCAACACCCAATCTACTGCACGCAGTCATTATTAGTGAGCTCCCAGTGCCTCACTCGACGCTGAATGTCGTTCTAGCCACTTATGCAGCCTGGAAAAAAATGGCTCAGAAATATGATACCCAAATCAGATTCTCCTCCCTGCTACCTGTGAAGTTTATACCAGGGATACCTCTGTCCACAGAAAGAGCCTTCTACCAACGGGTCGATAAACTTCATATAAGCACACTCGGTGACCTGTTTGAGGAGGGAACCTTTATGACACCCCAGCAAGCCAAGGAGAGAGGTAGCGCCACCGCTCTAGACACTTTCACATATTTCAGGATCCGCCATGCGTTGCAAGTATTCCTTCCCTCATTCCCACAGCAACCACCGACGTGGCAACTACTTCACAACGTGATGCAAGCACCAAGCACAGGGTGAGGGCAGACTGGTTTCACTAATTTACAAAGCCCTAATAACTGAGACTGCACCTACGAACACACGAACGAAACTGAGATGGGAACAAGCACTAAAAACCCTGATACCTGACGAGGAGTGGACTTACATCCTTCGGCAAACTCAGAAAGTAGCACTAAATACACGTTTCAAACAAATACACTTCAATTATCTCCATCAAACGTACTATACTCCGGCCAAAAGGCGGGCACAACGAACAGAGATGACAGCATCCTGTGGAAGATGCGACACCATCGGCTGACTTTCTCCACCTAGCCTGGGACTGCCCAGCAGTAGGCTCCTTTTGGACGCAAGTCCTCCAAACAGTTGCAGCAATAATTGGGGAAGAATTACGGCCCATCCCCACAGTAGCACTACTGGGGATGACAAAGCAACTATTACCCTCAATCAGGAAGCTCGCTGGTGTCCTACTAATTTTGGCACAAAGGAGAGTCGCCATGTCATGGGGCCGTGGCCCAGTCCCACCACAAACGCAGTGGCTGAAAGATATACTCTACTACCATGATGTGGAAACAGAGTTCCTTAAGACATTACCTCTACACGCTCGCCCCCCAGACATTTGGGGCCCATACATAGCTTATCTGATCTCTAACTCAGCCAATTTACCTTCACCGAAGCCAACAAGACCAAACTCCAGGAACAATGTCAGCGACCACCCAGTCCCGACGAACAGTACCAAGACCGAGACAATCTAACCAGAAGGAAATAAAGACTGCTCAACTACCTATGAAGGGGAGACGGGAGGGAGCAGGGGGAGGAGGGGATCTTAATGGCGCAGAGTTAACTCACCCGCTGTTGGGCGTGTGGGTTGTAATTGTTAAGTTGAAATGCCAAAATAAAGTGTTAAAAAAAAATATGAGCATACCTTTCCCTGACAAATGTTTATAAAAACTAATGGAATCAAATTTAGCGACAGAACTTTCGCCGTCTCCCTTACATCGGTTCAGAATGTTACATAAACCTCATGCTGATTGTCCCAGACAAAACGGCAAATGCATGTTTATAATTCATCTACAGGTGGCATCTTATCAACGTCCTTCTAGTATTGAACCTCCTATCTCTCAATCTTTCACCGTTAGTACAAGTTACATCATGAGCACCAAATAAAAAGAAATACCTTAATTCACATTTCTTTTTGCCATCGTAGCATGATCAACCTTATTAGTTACTCAACTCAGTGCACTTCCATTCCATTCCACTGTCAAACTCTCCAATTCATGTAATCATTGACCATCAATGATTACATGAATTGGAGAGTATGACAGAACTAAATGGAGGTAATGTGAATGGAAGTGCACTGAATTACCTAACTAGTAAGGTTAGTTAATTCATTTTTCACATAGATCAGCTCCCCAGGTAATAATGGTCCAGTTGTGGCAGATATGTTTACAGTTGCTGTCCCTTCCGGTGTGTCCTGTCCTTCGCTCCTGGGTGGCACAATCTGTCGAGAGATATATTTGGTAGCATGTGTTAGTGCTGTTAAATATTCCCTAAATTCCTCTCCTCGTACTGTTGATGATTGATGTGCATCTGACGCTTTCATCACAGGCGATATGGGGGTCTGCATGTGCCTGTCTCTGACTATTTGATGTGGTGTCAAACGGTGATCCTTACTAGACTTTGTGCGTAAACTGAAGAGGGCCAAGGGCAAACCGTGCACCCCGTTTTTCTTCAACGTGGAACACAATTTTGACAGTTTACTCTTCAAAAACCCATTGATCCTCTCCACAAAGCCATTACCCTGAGGGTGGTAAATTGAGCACATTCGATGTTTTATGCCCAATAGTGCTGCGACATGTTAAAATAGCGCATTAAAGAAATGTGGGCCATTATCTGATCTCAATACTTTGCACACGACCCCATCGTGGAAACACCTCTCTGACCAGGAAACATGCTGCACACTTTGCATCAGGGTGTGCACATGGTCCTGCCTCCACCCACATTGAAAAGGGGCAAACCACTACAAAAGGTATATATATCCATTGCACCTGTCCCCATATCTGCATACGCAGTTCACGGAATGGCCCTATAGGGTGAGGTAATGTACCTCTTAATGGCCGCAATATCAGCCATGTGCTGAATCTTTGGCATGTCAGACAATGGGCCTCATTACAAGGTAGGTGGTAAGGGATTACCGGCACCGGTAAGGACAACGGTGCCAGTAATCCCTTACCACCCTATTCCGAGGTCCCATAGCGGGTCCCTTCCTTAACACCTGGTTTTACCAGGCGTTATGGAAGGGACCTGTTCAAATTGCGGTACCGTTATTAGCTCCATCCCCATTCCCATTGAGCCCTATGGGGGCTCGAATGGGAATGGGGAATGGTTCCCAGAATGGGGACTTACCGGGTCCTCCAAGGTTGGAATGACCCGGTAAGTCCCTATTTCGGGAACCCGGACCCGGTATGCAGTAAGGGTGTAGCCATGGTGCTAATAGCACCATGGCTACCTCCTACCTCGTAATGAGGCCCAATGTGTTGCTTTTTTAAAATGTTCTCCAGGAGGTTTGGCACAAACTAGTCCTCCTGAATATCTGCCACAATATGTTGTTTGGAGCTGTGGGAGGGGAAATGGAGTTGCTCAAATGCCACAGAGAGTAATTCTTGGGGCATCACGACCTTCCCAGAGCTCTCCTGTCTCCACAATAGATCAGTGGGAGACTGTTTGCATCCCCTCCACAACCATAGCTCCTTTTCCTCCTCAGGCGCTTTCCCTTGTAACTCTATAACCTGTGATACAGGCTCCCCCCCCTTTACTGCGCACCACCGCTGCCCCTGTGTGCCTCTGTTCCGTCTCCTGGTAAATTGTTGATGACCCATCAACATATAGGGCCTCATTACGACTTTGGAGGTAGCCATGGCGCTATTGGCCCCATGGCTGCCTCCAAGATCTGGTCCGGGTCCCCTGAATGGGGAATTACCGGGCCATTCCGAGTTCGGAGGGCCCGGTAATTCCTCCTACTGGGAACCCAGGCCTGGACCTTCCCCATCCAATAGGGCTGAATGGGAATGGGTGCGGGAGCTAACAACAGGCCCGATTACGACCGGCCCGTTGTTAGCTCCCTGGTCCCCTCGCGGGACCCACTATGGACGTCTGGTAAAACCAGACGTCCACATCCGTCCCGCGAGGGGACCTCGTAATATTGCGGAATGGTGTTAACGGGTCCGCCTCCATTAGCGGCACCCATTAACCCATTCCGCAATACTTATAATGAGTCCCATAGTGTCTCTCTTTCTGTCAATGCACTGGGGGTCATTCCGAGGTTGGAGGTAAGGAATTACCGGCACCGGTAAGGGTGCCGATGCCGGTAATCCCTTACCTCCGTATTCCGAGGTTCCTTTGCGGGTCCTTCCTTACCTCCTGCTTTTAGCAGGAGTTAAGTACGGGACCAGCAAAGGTACGTCGGAGGTAATTACGGTACCGTAATTTACGGTGCCGTAATTACCTCCTTCCCCATTCCCATTGAGCCCTATGGGGCAGAAATGGGAATGGGGAAGGGCAAAAGGTGAATGGGGAATTACTGGTCCCTCCAACCCTGGAATGGACCGGTAATTACTCCATTCACCGTGCCGGATTTGGGACGGTTTCGGAGGCAACCATGGAGCTAATTACTCCATGGTTAGCTCCAAACCCGGAATGAGGCCCACTGTCTCTAGCTTTAGTTTTACCCTCCTCTGCACCCTTGTATGCAGCACAGTAATGCATTTTCAGGTCATCATCAGTGGATGCCTCTGTCAAAAATGTGGCGGGATTCACTGTCCTACACCTGACTATATGACTATGAGGTTTAGATATTATAATCTCATATGCAAAGGATCTCTGAGTTGTCAAAGTCGATTTAGACCTTTCCAAAATGGCGAATTGTGAATGTTCCACAAACAAGGTAACAGAGCACCCCATGACAATCGTAGAACTGTTCTCTATTGCAAATGCAGCCATTGCGAGTGCTTGCTCGCATGCGAATTGGCCCTGCATGACTGAATCGAGTGCCCCACTATAACAGGCCAATGACTTGTGGCCCACTGTGCTATTGTGGGTCAATACTGCTGTCATGAGCCATCCATCAGAGTAGGAAAATAAATAAAACTCCTCTGTATAATCCGGAGTTTCTAAAACAGGGGCCGTGCAAATAGCTTCTTTCAAGTCCTCAAATTGTCCAGTCATTTCTTCAGTCCATTCCAATTAACCATTTTTTGTCTTTTGTCCTTTTCTGAGACTTTGTAACAGCGGCCTTGTGTAGGCTGCATAGTCTAGTACGTGCCCTACAATAATTACATAAGCCCCAAAACTGCTGCATTTCCTTGACAGTACTGGGCCTAGGGGTGGTGCGTACTGCCGCCGCCCTATCTGGCAATGTTTTTTTCCCCATTTGCAGAAATTAGTTGTCCCAAGAATAGTACCTCCGAAAAGTTCCCCTCCATAATACACAATTTATTTGCACCTGAATCTACCACACATATAAATTGCTTGTTTCCTATTTCTGCCTCCACCCAAGGGCTCCTCTTCAGGGTGTGTGGTTGTCAATAGGATTGGACACGCGGGTGCTCTCTGTGGGCTGTCCCAATCAGACTATGGGCCTCATTACACGGTAGGCGGTGAACCATGGCGCAATTAGCGCCATGGTTCATGCCGGTAAAATACTGGCACCGCCTTGGTGGAAAGGGGAATTACCGCCCCATTCCAAGGTTGGAGGGGCGGTAATTCCCCCTTCTAGCATTGCCCTTCCCCATTCCCATTTTTGCCCCATAGGGCATAATGGGAATGGGGAAGGCGCTAATTACGGCACCGCAAATTGCGGTACCGTAATTAGCTCCCTGGGTCCCTTTGCGGGTTGGTTTTTAACGCCTGCAAAAAGCAGGCGTTAAAATCCCCAACCCGCAAAGGGACCTCGTAGTAAGGCGGTAAGGATTTACCGGTACTGGTAAAATACTGGTACCGGTAAACCCTTACCGCCTACCGTGTAATGAGGCCCTATGTATTTGTCACGAGAAATGAAAAAGGGCTGCCCCCCGCCATTGTAATTTCTTGGAATGAGGCGCATGTTCCCCCTGTCATCCTGTTGAACTGTGCTCCCACACCCTGCTGTGTTTGTTGCCCACGCTGCCCCTGCCTCTCAGCCCCATAAGGGAACTGATTTGGACCCCCTAGCCCAAACTGCTGTTGTCCCATTCCTTGAGGCCATTGGAATCCCTGCCATTGAGGTGATGGCCCATAATTAAATCCCATCCAAGGCCTGTTCCTATGCTCCCTTGCAAAATGCTCCCATCTCCCGCAATACCAGCAATGTGATGTTCCCAATCCTTCACCCTGAGGCCCTAACCCCCCAAAGCCTCCTGCTCTTGCTCCTCTAAATCCTCCTCTTCCCCTTGGTGCTCCTTCATACTGCCACTGTGGGTTGGGGTACTGTCCTTCCCCACCCCATTCTCCCTGTCCTCCTTCTCCCCATAGTGATGCAATTGTGGCATTCACAATTTGTTGAGTGTCTCCTGTCCTTTCCCCCTCAGCCGGTGCTGTCACTGGTGCTTGGATGACAACCTTATTTCGTTTCTTTTCCACTAGTTTTGCCTCGTCCGTTTGCCGCTTCTGGGCCGTCTCCCTGTCCCGCTCCTTGATTCACTTACAATGGTGGACTATTATACTTTGTATCTCTGCCCACCCTTTGGCTTCAATTCCCACAATGTTATCTAGTGCCTTCTGGACCTCTGTTGGTAGTCCCCTCTTTATGATAAAATAGGAAAAATGGTACCGATTGGTCCCATTGCCCTCCTGTCCCAACTCGCCACATTTCCTGTAACTTAAGTATAAACCTAAAAGGGTCCTCATCATCACCCATTTTGCACTGCATTAAAGAATGTAAGTCAGAGGTATCTGGGTACATCCTTCGAAGGGCATCCCATACCCTTGCCCTTACCTCCTTAACGGCTGCTCCATCATGTTCATTATCTGCAAGACTTATCCCAGGGTACCCAGCCCTTGCCCATATGTCCCCAGCCTGGTCCCCAACTATGGCGACCAGTAAACTCTTAAAGTCTCCTAGTGCTAAAGGTACCCCTGCTGTTTGTTTTTCAAATTCATAAATCCATATACTGGCACCGGCTGTAAACTGTGGGAGAGCTTTAATCAAATTATTTTTGTCCATTTGAGGCCTTGGCACATACTGCGTTATCCCTACTCCTTTATGTATAAGATGCATCTGCATATCCATTTTGTTTTCTACCCCTTTAGTATTCTTCTGATCTTGTACTACCATGATTACATCTGGTCTATTTCTTGGTCTATTCCTCCTCACTGCCTCCTGTGGCGGATAGAGGTTTCTCGGCGCCTCTTCTTAATCTCATTCTTGCCCTGCCTCCTCATTATTTCTACCACCTTGATCTTCCCATTCATTTTCCCTTGCTTGTTCTACTTCTTGTCCCAGGACCATCAATACCCTCTCCCCATCATTCTTTTCAACACAAACATTTCTTATTGCCCCAGGGTTAAATCTAAAAACAAATCTCCTGACTTCCAATCCCCTATTTTCTGCACTGGTAACCTTATTTCTGGTGATACTTCTTCAGGTTCTTGTAACCTGACTGACCTTTGCCGTAACGCTATGTCTTCTTGTGGACACTCTTGGTACACTGATGCTACAGGCATGTCAGCGCTTGTGGATGGGTTATATGGAGGTGGAGGTGCAAAAGCTCTTGAGTCCCCCCCCCTAGTTGCAAAGCGTGATAATCCTGTTGACACTCTCTCTACCACTGCAGGCTTATAGACTGGGTTTGTATACCCTCCTGCAGGTTTAGGCATTATGGGGTATATCCCCTTACATTGGATATCTTTTTCACCTTCCTGATCTTCCATATCCGCGAATAATGGCCAGAGATCTAAAATCTCTTTTCTTTTTTGGAATGTGTTTCCTTTATATTTTGCTGCTAAAATGCAAAAAAGATGTTTTCTAGCATGTTTCTGTTATGGGAGCCCTGCTCTGGCCAGGAGCAGGACATCCCCCTTCCTTTGTTTCTACTATCCATTGTTTGTGGTACTTATTTCTTCTGTCACAATACAGTGGCAGGACCCTATACATGTGTTTTATTGGGGTTTCTTCCTCCATAATGTTGCGCGCGTCCCTAATGCTTCACTTAGACCCTACTGCTATACTGGGCACGCTGCTACTTGTTACACAAAAATACAGATCAATCCACTTTTTGCCCCACCCCCTTATACTTTTTCCACTTTGATTTCACCCACACACCGCGACTCATCCACCTTCCTTCCTTTTTTACCACAAAAGACAGCAAGAAAAAATATACAAAAAGCATTTACTAAAATCCAGGCCCATTCCTAATACCGAGCAACTACTTTTTTTTCCTTATATCCTTGTAATACCACCTTCCCAGCTTTTTTAATATGCTGAGGATCCCATTGCTTTTAACGTCATAAAAGAATAATGCGTGGTACTACCTTCTCAACCTATGATGGCTGAGGATCCCTTACTTCCCAGTCCTTATACGCTGAGGCTCCCTTTTTCCATTATACAAAAGTAAAAAAACAAAAATATGCAACAATTTCAATACATAACCCACCTCCTATCCAATCTACTCCTTAACACATCACCTAAAAATCCTATCCAATCTATTTGTTAACACATCACCAAAAATCCAAATCCATAATACATCGCCAATTGTCCTATTCCATAATACATCACCAAAAGTCCTATTCCATTGACTACGTACTTCATTCATATCACCATACATTCATACATACATATCCCCTTGTTGTTATCACTTGCAAGAGTACACTTACATGTGCGTGTTTCACTTGAGTTTCCCTCTGTTACGAAGTCCCCAATGCTGTCCTGTCTCTCTGGAGCCACACCACGCTTTAGTGAACAGAGAGGATTTATTTTAAAATGACTCCTACTAGAACCATTCAGAATACACATGTTTTTTTTTATTTAAGGGACCAGTCACTATAGATGGGCGTGAATCTTTCCTGGTGACTGGCATGGGGCTTCGCAAAGTACAGGGGGAAAAACTAAGATCACGTTGGGTCGTCACCACTGTAAGGGTAGCCCAACTTAAGGGGTACCCCTTAATTATACAGGTACCCCTAATCACGCTCACACCAGAGTAAATGCACACCTCTAGGGAAGTAAGGCCAAGAGTCTATCTTGCAAGGATAACAAATGTAATATTTACAGAAATGAGGATGGGGCAGAGAACTCTGCTCCCAGAACGGTCTCTTCTGTCCCTCAACCGTCCCTTTCTCCTGCAAACTGGTGCCAGGCAGGAAGTTTCATACTCTTAACTTGCTGTAGTGGCATCTCTGGATATGGGCATGGCTCCATCCCACACCGTCCTGCTTCCATACAAGGGATGCTCCAATCCTCCTTCCACCATGGACGGCGATGTCTGTTTAGGACATACTACTTTACATTTTGCTAGCCAATGCAAAAATACACTGTAGCTTAATTTTGCTACTTATGACAATTGAATGTACAAAAATGTTTTCCAGTCATTCTCTCCATACACCTCATTCATTCTCCTCATGTTTTTATCTGGTCTAGTAATTAACCTTAAAACCTTGTTTTCCATAATTCTGCATTGTGTGCATTGAGCATGTTAAAATCTCCTTTTAGCATGCGTGGGCTTTTGACAAACAGCAGACAGCTTATCAGTGTGCTCGTGCTAGCACGAACACCACAGCAATGCCTGTAGTCCATTTTTAGTGTAGGCCAAATTCCTTTTGGCAGAGAGCCTGCTTCTACCGTGCTTTGAGAAAAACTAAATAGGATTTAACATTTACCAATTTATTCAGCTAATAGTTATTTTCACCTTATAGTTCAATAATAACTGCCTTCTTTTAGTGAGTGCCCGCCCATGTCTGTTTGTGTGATTATATTTGCATGAAAAAAAACCCTGGTCACTTGTAGTGCCTAGAAACAGTCAAAAGAAGTCTTGCCTTATTCTAAAGTGCTTGGGAATGAAGGAAGGTGCTAGCTCCTTCCCAACAGTATCCAAAATTATAACTGACAAACAGTCTGACCCAGCGATCAGCAGGGAATTGACATTATTAAGAGAAATCAAAAAACATCAGAAGAAGGAGATATCTAAATGGTGGGAGGAACATTCCCTGCAAGACTATCTTGACATTGGGCGAGTTCCAAGGGGATTGCGCATTATGACTACCCCCTCATTTGAAGATCAAGACCCAGCAATGCTGGAAGAATGTGATCTTGCCAGCAAAGAATGTTCAGGGCATTTTTTGACCATTTTGGTGAAATATGCTAAATTAGATCATGCTGCAGTTTTGAAACTTATTGAGGTAGCAGATACTAAACTAAAGGATATCCCAGCCACTGAAGATTGAAATAAACTTCGCTCTAAGATCGATGGGAATTTGGTGACCTATGAGGAGGAAATTAAACAGCGAAAACATAGGACATTTATACGAGATAAAACTGATTATGAAACAGGAAGGGTGTACACTTTTGCCAAACATTTTGACACCATACACAATACGCCCACATCATAGCAGATTCCTTCTCAGCCTAAGGATGTGGGGACTACATCGTCAGAATCAGATGTGTCTAATTCGGAAAATGATGAGCCGACTGTGAGGTTGAATTTTTTAGAGGAAATGCAGCTCCTGTTTCAAGATGGCAAAACTCAAAACGGGGCACGGGTCGCGCAAGAGGCCGAGGATGCAACATGTCAGCTGGAACAAAACCCGTCGAGGTCAACGTGGGAAACGACCCGAACAAAGATCCACAGAGCAGATTAACTTGCTTTGGCACCAAATCCAAGAAGTGAAACCCATGGATAATATACAGGTGATCAATATGTCCACTCATATATTGACTTGAAGTTGGGTCTCAATTTTTGTCCCACCACTTCTTTTGATTATGTACAAACCCGTTTGGATTTTGATCAGTTTTTTCACAAATTCAAATTGAAAAAGGTTTTCGCCAACAATCCAGCTAAGATCACTAAATCCATACCCCGTAAAGGGAGCACTAATCTACTCATTTCTGATATTGCATCATTAACTGATCTGGCCAATTTGGAGGATGCATCATTTGATCCAGCCAATATTAATTTTGGAGAGTTTGATATTGACTCTGACTGGTCTGCTTGCTCTCAACTAAAAGGCAAACCAAGTTCAACCCCCCCCCCCCATGCCTCCCAGGGGTTGTCTAGAGGCATTCCATGATTTATGCATAGCTGATATGCGCAAATGACGCCAGTCGTCTGTTTTCTCCTCCAGTCGGAATCTAACACGACTGCAATCCAGTGCTTTACAGGAATTACCGAATCTGCAAGATATTCTCATCAAACCATCTGACAAAGGTTCCAACATAGTCTTGCAGGATCGGTGTGATTATGTGGCTGAGGCTCACAGGCAACTCAGGGACAGAACCTGTTATTCAGCTTTGTCGACTTATCCTTTTTCTTTGATACAGTCGGAATTAAGGGCATTGGTCAACAAATGGTATGAGAATGATATTTTGGATAAAGACATACTTACATTTTTTGGTTCTCTCTTTTTTCACCATACCCACCATGTTTTTGCTCAAAATCCATAAATCTGCAGTGCATCTGCCTGGGAGACCCATTGTTACATTATCAGGATAATTGTTGGAGAATTTGTCACGTTTTATTGATGAAACTTTAATTTCTTTTGTATCAGTGTTACCCTCTTATTTACAGGACACTAAGGACTTTCTTCAACACATCAACAAGGTCCCATCGCAAGAGGGCTTGATTTTGGATACTCTTGATGTTGTGTCATTTTACACTTCCCTAATTCTTGAAGTTGGAATTAATGTGTGTAAATATTTTTTTAACACACGTTTGCGTAACTTTTTTTCGCACAGCACCATGATTTTGGAAATGTTACAATTCTGCCTTTGTAATAATGTGTTTATTTTCTAAGGTGTTTTCTTTCATTAAGTGCGTGGGACAGCCAGGAGCAGTATTTTTGCTCCTTCCTATGCCAATCTGATGATGGGCTGGTGGGAGGCCACTTTTTTGTCTGATCACATATTTGAGAATTTTCTCATACAGATTGTGGTCGCGTGGAGGTACATTGACAATGCTTTCGTTATCTGGAAGGGAACCGAATGTAGTTGGGTTGATTTTGTCAAAAGCATCAATACTAATGGAGTTAATTTGATCTTCACTGAAAATCATAGCCTCAGTGAGATTGTGTATCTGGGTGTTATTGTCACTTTGGATACCTCTGGGTTACACACCTCTGTTTAAAAAAAAAACCTACTAGGTCAAGTCTCCCATTACATGCCAACAGTAGCCATCCGGTTAGTTGCAAGAGGAGCATTTCTTATGGGGAATGTGTCAATTATTGTAGGAATTGCACAGACATCATACAAATTGATAAATATTGTGCAGAAGCCTCTTTCAACTTTCTAGCACAAGGTTTCTCCAGGGCGTCATTGAAAGTGCACATGTTAAGGCCAGAGCGCTCCACAGAGATGCCTTACTCAACATGAACAAACTCCCTAAACCCAGCATCAATGATGACCCACGTTTGATTGTCACATTTGATGCGTCTGCACTGAATGTCAGGAAAAAATGTACAGAAGCACTGGCATATCCATAAGATCGACAACTACCTATCTCCTTCACTTTCATCACTTTCATCATGTTCCGTTTTAACATATAGACGGGCACCCTTATTGAAGGACAAGTTGGTTTCGAGTTTTTTCCAGTCCCTTACCAAGAATCCAACTGGTACTGCATGGCTCCCTGTGTCTTCTGCCGGTTTTGTGAAATGTCACAAGTGCAAGTATGCCCCATGCTATCATTCAAAAATCCTTTATACATCCCATCACAGCCTTACCACGGGTCATCAAACAGCTCATCACATCTGAAACCACATTCGTTGTCTACTTCCTTTGTTGCCCTTGCAACAAATGGCACGTGGGCAGCACCACTTGTAAATTAAAGATGAGGATTCTTCAGCATTTGAGGGCTATAAAAACGTCTGATCCCTCGCTTCCCATGGCTAAGCACTTTAAGGAGTAACATAATAACAATTCTCAGTACTGACGTTTGGGGTTGCTTATATAGCCAAACATCCCAGAGGGGGTCAAAGGGTTTTACAGTTGCGTCCGCTCGAGACTAAGTTCATTTTAGATTTTGACATCAAAGTGCCAATTGGCCATAATGTTGACGAAGAATTGGATTTTTTCATAGGGGTTTAATCATTTTCATTGATGTTCCACTTGGTTAGAATTTTTCCCAACTTGGCTGTGTCCATTCATGTCCTTGAGTGGGTGGAATGGTGCATTGATTTGGCCCTGATTTTCTATTTCTCTTTTCTGTCTCTACACTCATATATTTTTGTCCAATACTTTGTTCTTTAAATATTTACTGATGTATGTAGGCTTGTTTATATTCTGTTTATATTCCGCTGATACAACATATCTTGATTAACATATTTATTTGTGTCATTTTCTTTTGTGATTTTCTTCATGATGTACCTGGACCTACACTGTAGGAAATGTTGTTTATGTTCTACATCTTCTATATTTTGTTTTTTTTGTGTTGCTGCTCTTTTAAGCTTTTCTGTCTCTACAATCATATATTTTTGTCCACGTTTTTTTACACTATAGAAAGGACTGTGAGGACTCAGGCTACCTCTCCCTCTAATCACTTACAGGTGTATTACACAACACATCTAACAGATTGTAATATGCTTAATCTGTATTTCCATTCAGTAGATCACCACTTTTCTTCTGGTACATAACATTTACTTTATTTTCCAAAACAAGGCAGGAAATGAATTGGGGTTTAAAACACCCTTGTTAGGGATTATTTACACATTTTATCAAAATAAACAACCAAATGGTTTAGTGCCCATATTTTTTGCATTACATTATACAATCATACAATGTCACTGCGGTATAACAACAGACAGTGTGAGGGTTAGTATTAAGTGACTCAGAGTGCAGTTCTTTTGGTCATACACCTATCAAGTCAACACTTTTTGTGTTTTCAGCATAGAACAAAAACGTTGTGTTGATAAAGTTTTGATGTTCATAAGCTTTCCTCAGGACTGGTATGCAGATGGGGCATTGAGTGTTGTCTGATTCATCCACATTTTTCCGGTTGAACAAATGTTTCTATGGATCAAATAAGGTTTTTAAAAACATGAATTAAAAGGTGTATCTACATATAGGTGATATCTCTGTTATGATATGTGTTGTCGAACATACCTGTTTGAATTGCTTTTGTGTTTCGGGTCTGTGACTGATTTAGTCGGTCCTGGCGATCCTCGTCTGCCAAGGGAGTGGAGCTGTTCAATGGCTCAGGTTGCTGTCAGCTAGTTGTCATGGACATGTATACCTCAACATGTGATCTAAGCAAGTATCCTGGCAAGCAGTTATGAAACAGTAGGTTTTGAAACATGTGTTAAGAAAAAAGTGAAATGTGTGCATCTGTTATGCTGAAAAAGCCTCGAAAAAAGAAATATGCATGCAGTAATTTGGAAATAGATGATATTCTGCGACAGATAAAAAAATGCCTAATTTTGTAAATGAAAGCATGTAAGAAACATCAACATGTTTCTAAACACTGTATGTACAATTCTCAGTAACGCGGTCAAAGTTGCACATTACTGGACTGCTATGAGTCATGTGCATGTGTAGCCTAACGTGTGATCCGAACAAATATACTTGCAAGCTTTTATGTAACAGCATTTTTAAAAACATGTGTTAAGAGAAAAAAAGTGCAATGTGTGCATCTGTTATGCTAAAAGGCCTTGTAAAAGAAATATGCATGCTGCAATCGGAAATAGATTATTTCCTGTGACGGTCAAAAATGTGTAATTTGATATGTATAAGCATGCGAGAAACATCAACATGTCTCTCAATACTGTATATATATTTTCCAGTAACGCGGTCAATGTTGCACGCACCGCGACCTAGAGCAGAAAACCCATTGCATTCACAGGGCGTCACTAACATAATTCACCTCCCAGAGACCCAACCAGCGGCCCTTAGCATACACACCCGCCAGCAGTAACACGCATGCGCACCACACATTGTAGCGCTGAACCATTACCTAGCACCATGTACACACCATTGTTCTACTTAGACCCGTCACGTAGCCTCCGCTCGATAGTACGCATGTGCAGTACACGGACGGAGGCCTCCAGTGACTACAGCTCTCTCGCACGGAACGAGCAGCGTGACGAGGAAAGAAAAATTATCACAAAGCGGTAATCACTTCCTGATAGAACACATCAGTATCTCTGAGCACTGGCACTTTCCACCACGCCATTTTTCTGACATAAATATGAGTGAACAGCTCACGCTACTTCCCTCATACCATGACAGGTGCTGTATACGGCGTAGAACTAGATCTATCACTCATATAGACCTAGGCAGTATTATACTGCAATAGGGCACAAGCTCTTCCCGGCCCCTTTCACAAATAGTAATTGACCTCAGCCATTAGTACACAGGCTGATATGAGATATTCACAAAAATCATATATGTTGCAGATCAACTAAGATGACAGCAACCTGAGCCATTGAACAGCTCCACTCCCTTGGCAGACGAGGATCGCCAGGACCGACTTAATCAGTGACAGACCCGAAACACATAAGCAATTCAAACAGGTATGTTCAACAACACACATATCATAACAGAGATATCACCTGTATGTAGACACACCTTTTAATTAATTTTTTTAAAAACCTTGTTTGATCCATAGAAACATTTGTTCAACCAGAGAAATGTGGATGAATCAGACAACACTCAATGCCCCATCTGCATATCAGTCCTGAGGAAAGCTTATGAACATCAAAACTGTATCAACACGTTTTTGTTCTATGCTGGAAACACAAAAAGTGTCGACTTGATAGGTGTATGACCAAAAGAACTGCACTCTGAGTCACTTAATGCTAACCCTCACACTGTCTGTTATACCGCAGTGACATATGATTGTATAATATAACGCAGAAAATATGGACACTAAACCATTTGGTTGTTTATTTTGATAAAATGTGTAAATAATCCCTAACAAGGGAATTTTAAACCCCAATTCTTTTCCTGCCTTGTTATGGAAAAAAAAAATGTAAATGTTATGTACCAGAAGAAAAGTGGTGATCTACTGAATGGAAATACAGATTAAGCATATTACAATCTGTTAGATGTGTTGTGTAATACACCTGTAAGTGTTTAGAGGGAGAGGTAGCCTGAGCCGTGCCAGTCCTTTCTATAGTGTACCGACCCTCCTGATTCAGGCCCCGCTAAAACAAAAAAGAGGGCCTCCCCCACCCCCCTATATCAAACGTTTTATGCATACTTTGGTCTTTAAATATTTAGTGATGTAGGTAGGCTTGTTTATATTCTGCCGATACATCATTTCTTGATTGACATTTATTTTTGTGATTTTCTTCATGATGTACCTCGACCTATACTGTTTGAAATGTTCTGTATGTTCTACATCTTCTACATTTAGTTGTTTTATGTTGCTGCTCTTTTAAGGTTTACAGTACTTTGAGCTTTATTTGTTCTCATTGTATTTGTTCGTGCATGTAGGTTGGCATTGGGTTGTATTGCTTTTTTCATCTTACATATTGAGTCATTATCTTGAACAAACTGCATTCCGTTTCCCCCTCGTTGGACATTTTGGTGGCCGTTTGGCATTGGACAGGCATTTTGCTTCACACAACCTGTTACTTTTGCATCACCACTTGGCCCACTTTATTTTGTGCAGCGGCAAGAGGGCTGGGATACATTGCTCTCATTACATCTACAGTAGTGTTGGCCTGGTGTTAGTATTGATTGTGATTTCTGACCTCCATACAGTGGGAAATTCTGTCATTTAAGAACTACAGACAGATTGCACATAGATAATTTTCTGGAAGGCCACAGTCCACTGTGTTTTTCAGAATTCTATAGTTATATTACTTATTGTGTGGTTATATGCTTAGTGGTTTTAAGGAAAATGTTATCTGTAATTATTTTCAACTGCAACAGAGGGCAATGAGACATTCCTATGCATTAGCATTTTAGAAGGCAGCTATAATGCATTAGCACTTTATGACGATCTATTTGCATGCAGCTTCTTTTTATTTGTTGTAGGCACTTGCACTTTATTGCAGATGTCTGCTAGCCTGACATGGACTAACGTTCTGAATTTTGCGAACGTGGTCTTAATTTTGCATTTGCACTTGCACTTCATATTGTATGCTGCTTTCATTCATGCGCTTGGATTTTAATTAACATATTGCTGCTAGCATTTGCACCTTATGAGATCTGCCACTCATTATATACCTATTTTTAGTGGTGGTTTCCTCCATAACATGTGTTTCACAGAATGAATTTGACATCTCTTTAACATGTGTTTTTACATCTTATTTATATTGCCGTGCAAGATCATCAGATCATTTTGCTATATATAGCCTGCATTTACCACCGTTCCCAGATGGCTGCCTGCTTTTTTCATTTTCCTTTTTACACCAATTCACATTGCCAAAATAGAGAAAGGACTCTTTTTGTAATATAAAGCCTATTCATGTTTTGCTACCTTTGTGTGAACAAGTGACCTGTGAGCCGAAATGTGTCATACAGGACCTTGTCCCTGAATTATTCTGCCTCTGCTGTGTGTATCCATGAATAAACTTCAGTGTTATTGTGGCGTGGACTTTTTGTATTTCTTCAGTATCTCCCGACCCTGGTGTGCGGTCCCATTGCCTTTGGCAGTTTTTTCTTCTGATATATTCGTGCATTATAAATTATCATGAGATTGTCTGTATTCAATATTACTTTCATGTGATGTGAATTGGGTGTACACTATTATACTGATTACTGGATCTCATGTGGTTCTCTCAATCAATGAATCTTTATTTTGGCTTAAAGCCATAAAAGAAATATAAAATAAAATTCAATAAAAGTTAAAATTAAGCATCATTAGAAATACATAAAATATTGGTATTGGTTATAAAATACGAAACTGCACGATAAAAAACATAAAAGTAGCAAAAAGTAACCATCTATATTAAGAGGAGAGCAAGCTTGCGATTCTCTCTAGTAATTAGGTTCTTAGCAGCCAGGCCCTATGGATGTAACGAGCCACATGCACACAACATATTGCTCAGAGGAGTTTCTACAAAGTGTTAGGGCTTCATACGTCAGCCGTATACTGCCAGCTTTAAAAAGAGGTCTTAAATAACAACGCCCCAGGACCCCTAGTTTTGGGCAAATTAGCAAATAATTTCTGGTTGTTTCCGTCCCCCTTCCACAGAGGTGACAAGTGCCCATGCTTCCTTGACTACATGATTTGCAAAAGTATTCGAGTTTAAGTATTCTCAGCCTAAATCTAATGTACAAAGATCTCTCATACAGTGAGTGGATGTTCAAACTCAAGAGGTATTTTGCCCCTCAGGTAATCCATACCCAAGGAGAGCTTACTTGCAGCTTGTATCATCAATTCATTTCTCCTTGCTGATACAGCTTGCTTGGTCTTAACTAAAGCATTGTTTCTGATCTTTTCTGGAGATTCCTAAACCTCACCCAGATTCAATTCAATTAACTTTTTCTTCACATGTGCAACCGATGAAATGCACGTCCCCCCGATCCAAGCCCAAAAGATGTTTCAATGCATCACGGTACTTGCCCAAGTCCTCAGTACACCACAATCTCAGCCAATCTCTCAGGGCTGAAGGCGAGTGACTCTTCAATTGGGCTGAGATCTTGTTCTAGATCTACAAGGGCGGATGGAGCACTTATAGGCAACAAAAGCAAACTCTTTAAGAAACCATTCGCAATTCTTTTAAGAATTTTCAAAGAGCAATGGCCCCAAATTTCAGCACCAAAGGTGGAAGCTGCGACAGTAACATGAACCCAGAATAATTTAAAACAGCTTTCATAGCTCATTCAACCTGTAGCCTTAAAATGTATTATTGGGGCAGACATTTTAAGACAGACTAAAAAAACGCATACAATGTGTACTGTTATTTTTCATTGCATTATCTCAGCCATATTACCTAAACACGTGAGGTACAGGGCCTTAGCAGCAGAGCACTTGTAAGGCCTGCAGCTCAAGCCAACAACAAGGAAATGGTGCATTTCCTGCCATAGCATGTAGGCTAACCACAAATGGTCAGTTGGCAGCTTTTAGCAGTGCACAGTTAATTCTTATCTTATGCAGGAAATGGCCAGTTAACACACAAGGCTTGCATGGCCACTCTTCTCATTTACAAACCCAAAGTCCCATAGACTACAGTGAGAGGCGCTGGCTAATGGGTAAGAAGATTTCACCTTTCTATAACAGAAGGCCTTCTAGCATAGCTTACAAAGGAACGTGGTTTGTAATGCTACAGAGTTCTACCTCTGATATGCCACTCTTTACTGTTGAAAAAAGTGGATATGACGAATCCACACATACAGGGCAGCCATTTACCTGTTAATAAACATTAGCCCAGTGCACCAGTAGGACACAGACACACACAGAGGGCCAGCAGACTTGCTTGCTCATTGAAGCAGGAGGGGCTGGGGAGGAGGAGTAGCAGTAGAAGAGCAGGTCAGACAGTTTCAGCTAAACAGAGCCTGTCAACCCCAGAAGGAGTCGTTTTCTTTTAAGCAAGCCCCTCTAAATATGAGTGACAATGGATTTCCATGTGTGCAATAGAGACTAGAGGCATGTAGTGTAGGATAGTATAGTGCATAAAGAGATATGTATTTCCCATGATTGAATGAGTCCAAGAACCCTAATTTCCTGAGCGTGTATGTTTAATTATTTTGTGAAACACTGAGCCGAGACCTGCCTTTTATCGCTGAAAGACAGTCCAGGGTGTTTTAAACATAAATTACTGATGACCAGCAGTCGTCGTCACAGCCTCGAGAGAGGTGAAGATAAGCTACCTGGTGTTGCACCTAATGGGTTGTCACGACAGCAGCCTGCCTACTATAAAGTTCAAGGGCAGGCGAGATTGCACAACTGCCATGTGTTCTAAAGAAGAATTTCGTAGCCACAGAGAATTTCCAAGATTAGAACAAGCTTTGTCCAGCTGCAGGTTCCACCCGCCGTTTTCATGGAAGCTGATGCCTAGATAGAATTATATCTGTTCCAACTTACTGTTATCAACAGTAATGCTCAATACACTCTGTTTTACAAACTGAGTGTTTCGTCAGTATTTAACTAACTCCAGTTGCTTACATCTGTTGAGAAATAATTTCAAATTTGCTTTTAAGCCTTCCGGGAGGTAGATAAAATCACAGCATCATCTGCATAGAATATTGCTGGATAAATATTGTGGCCCATTTTAGGACAATCGTGGGAGCCTTGCACCAATTCCTCGATCATTTTTTCAATGTACATATTGAATAGCAGGGGGTCAAGAACACATCCTCGTCTTACCTCCCTTCGAACTTCAAATGGAGCATGTGGTTCTAGTGCAGGGGCAGTGGTGTTCGTGGGAATTATAGCTTCATGAAGGGTCCCTATCATCTCTGCATTCACACGATGTGAGTTAGATGCAATCCTCTGTATTGGTTGCCAATTCTAATTAGGGCCCTTCTGTGACTGATGGTGCTTCATTACACAGGGCTGCTCTTTGCTTTGCTATGTGCTGTTACATAAGGACTTTCGCATCATTCCCCCCTTTCATCTCCTGAGGGATGAATCTTTTTCTAAATGCTCTTTCTTAATATTCTTCTCCTTCGGGCCATTCATACACACTTTTGGATATCCAAATTTTACCTACATCTCTCAGGTCCCCTCCATACATTATATAATCCCATGGTGTGCATTGCAGATAACTTTGGGGCCATTCTAAAGTGGTATTGATATAACATTTGAGGTAGGTAGTGGGGTCTGGTGGCTGTGACCAAAGGGCATTATCTGGGCAACAACGTCTACTCGTTGGGTACCAGCTTGCTGCTTCTACATTTGATTGCTCATCTGTTTGACTGCTTTCATCGTTGCAGTGAGGAATGGCACTACTACCTGTCATAACTGCAAGGACATTTCTTTTATTTTCATGTGTCACACAGCAGGTAATAATTAAACGATATGTGCACCACAGTAATACCAGGAAGATGAGGATAGGAAGCAAAATGCGACAAAAATTCAAAAGCCAACAGGCCATCCACGATGTAAACATGGTCATCTAGTCATCGTCCTTAATGATTCCTCCTTCCTTTTCCATATCAACAGTTAATTTGGACATCAGCTTGATAGCAAGAGTCAACGTTACATTGTCTGCATCATTGGGTGGAGTGTAGGTACAGCAGGCGCTCCAATTTTCCTGCAGACCCCGCCCTCCAATGGTGTAATCAGGTCGAGCGCCATGCGATTTTGAAGTTTCACAAGCCTGAATTGCATTTAATCTATGTTCAGTTGCTTTGGAAAGTTCCATCAAGTTCCAACGTATTAGTTGGTGGCTACTTGTATTCCAGGCACTAACAATGAGGTGAAGAAGACGTCAGTCTTTGTGAAAAGGTGCTATTGGGATGGCATCTTTTCAAGTGCTTCATCAGCTTCCTTTGTAAAGTATCCACTCCATTGCTTTCTTTGCATCCTAGGTGAGTCCAAGTGTCCTACATTCGATGGGGGCTGTTCAGGGGACTGGGATTACTTTCTGGGCATTTGCACATGCTCTGCAGGGATAACCATTACCAGTGAGTGCAGGGTGACAAGGGAGCAGAGGACACTCCATGATGGTGGCAAATAGTGGTAAGCCTTACTTCCACATGGCCAGAGTATATACATTACTGTGGATGTGCCTTCATTCAATGCTGGAATCTGGTATGTCCGGTTGCAGTTTTGATTGCTGCCAATGGGCATGCTTCCTCGGCCTCCGAAACAAAATGAAGATTGAGTTTTTGTACTTTTACAGGTTGCTCATGCTGATGCAGACTTGACAATTTATTCGCATGTAATGCCCACACGTTTCTACACAGTTCATGTGCTTGTTTTACTTCTTCTGTAAATCCCATTAGCCCCTCACCATTGAATACTACTTGCCCCTTAAGCCACTTCTCGTTCCAGAATGTTGCTCCTTCTACGACCACTAATGGTTTTTCAGGACACTGGGTGCCGTCTTGCTTTCCCATCTTTTCACATTCATCTTTTGATCTCTTTCTATTTCTATTTACTGTGAGGAACCTGAGGGCGTCCTCACTTCTTTTCACCTGGTATCCTCCTCTAAGGTGGTCAGGGAAAGGCCATCACTTTTGCGAGGGAGGATCACCTGGGTGGAAGCAACCTGGGGATTGGGGAGAGGACATCCTTAGGTGAGACATGGTATCCCCCATTCCCTTTTCAGAATAAGCTTTTCTAGGCTACTGTCAGCCCTTTCCCTTTTCTTACCCCCAAAATGTCCCCCAGAAACAACACCTCAACACTAAGAAGAGGAAGAGACCAACTAGGAGGAAATCCAATTTGAATTGAACTGTGGATTGTGTATTTGTTGAGAAGTAATTACTGTGCATAACTGTTTGGAGCAACTCTGTTCTGCTTTGGGTAATCTGTATTTGCGCTGCATCAGATTAGAGATAAACTCGGCTAAGCATCACACTGGTTTAGTGATTTAAAACTGCTTGCTAAGTAGGTTGTTCACAGTGAACTACAATTCCTGCCATCCTTGAAGGCTCTTATTCCCGGCATCGGCGTGTCAGCGCCGGAGCGTTCTGCAAGGCTGGTTAGCGCCGGTTCATGCTGAGTCACGGCACGGCACTGCAGCCCTTGACTGCTTGTCATGCTGCCCCCTGGCCCAGTGGCGCAGCAAACCACAGCGGCTGAGATCCTCCAGAAATACCTAGCATTGGGATTGAATCCTGCTAACCCAGTAATGTTGAAACGCTTGCTGTCTTATGTGCTGGCTAACACCAGTGCAGTGGGCGCCGGAGGCGAAGAACTGAGGTGCGATGCCCTGTCTTTAGTTATACCCCACCTCCTTTCCTGACATAGCCCTGTCTCTTAACGGGGAAAGCAAAGGAGGTGAGTTGGGAGGATTGAACTTGGGGCGTAAGGGATCCAATGACCCTGATCTCTTAGTAGCTGGGGTTCACGTGCAGCAGGACTTAAAATGTGAACCACTATTGATTTGTGATACTAAGCCGTTGGAGGACCAAGCTCCGAATGTGGCCTGCATTTACACTGTGCAAAATGCAGAGCAATTGCACCCAGGCGATGTGAAGGAATGGGCGTGAATTAGGTAATGTCAAGGAATTAAAATGTATGTTGCGCAACAATAGATCCCTTATTAAACACTCATCTGAGGAAGCGGATATCATCTTGCACTATATAGACCTGTTTGCTATTACTGAGACCTGGCTGCATGATGCAGCAGGTCCTGCTCGCACACTGGCTGTTCCAAACGACTTTAGCATTTTAAGGGCTGACCGTCTGCTGGGGAAAGGTGGTGGAGTGGCTATTATCTTCCGCTCATTCCTGTAGATCAGAAAATTACAGAATGTCACAATAGCAAACAACAACGAGTGCAAAATACTATGGACCAAACTGGAAATGATTCCCATTACCACAGTGAACATCCTCCTCCTTTATAGACCCCCTCAGAACATGCCAGGCTTTCTGCTAAATCTAGGTGATCAGATCTCACCCAACCTTAAGCAAAATTCTAGAGGTTCTCATCATGGTTGATTTCAATCTGGGTTTTAATGATGAGGCAGGCTCGCAGGCCACACTTGTGAAATTGACCATGGTGGACTGGGGTTTCACTCCACATGTGAATTCACTGACCCACATGAAAGGGAGAATATTGGACTGGGTCCTGTGAGAAACCTGAGGGTATTCTCCCAAGCAAACCTTGAGAATCCCTTATTCAGGTGGCCAGGGAAGGGCTGGCGCTCTCAGATCCCAACCCTGGGTGTAGACGAGCGAGGGAGGATCACCTGGGCACCTGGGTAGGGGAGCCCGGGGTTATGCTTGGGGAAATGCCTCACGTGAGGTGCGGTATTATACCGGAGAAAAGGATGAGGAAGACTAGGTCCGTGAGGCTTTTATAGGCTGTGCCATGGTTACCTGCAAACTCGTATTGACCCCCCTTGTTTCAAAAACCATATCTCCCAGAATCCCGGTTTCCCTGTTCCATTCACGATAATAAACTGGTCATTCCCTTTTGTTTCACAAACCCGACAAAACTCATTCTTCTGAGTTAACCAACCAACCAACCCCCTTCTTATCTTACCTTTTCCCCATCTTACCCCATGGGATACTCAGACACTCTAACCCCCTCTTTTCTGAGACAAACACTTTCTCACACCATAGAAAACAACGGTCTAACACTAGACCCGTTTACCTGAGATGTCCTGATACAATGGTCAGGCAGAGTCAGGCAATTGACAGGAATCACACACACCTGACGGCCCTTTCCTTTCCCCACAGGGACAAAAGGTGTAGCACGAGAGCATACTATGAGCAAGGCAGACCGCACGACGAGACAGATAACCAAGCACAGCAATTCAAGAGGAGGCGAAAGGTAGCGAGAACCGAAGGGGCGAAAAGGAGAGAAGCAAACTTGCCCTTTGCGAACCAAACCCGCGGAACCTCCCTGATATGAACTGTAAGACTGCGGACAATGGCTAACATGTGTAGTAGCAGATGTCAATGGTACATGGAGCATGCCTATGCTGATAAGCAGGACAGAGAGAGACGCCTGCTACCGTGGTACTGTCCTCGACTCCAGACACCAGCAAAACCAAGATGTTCATCACAGTCGGTGAGTCGAGGGGAGAGCCGATAAGAAACTGAACTGTGTTGAATGAAAGTTGCAAAGTAGCGAACAAAGGGAAGTTCATAGGAACTGTTTAGGTTAAGGGAAACCCAGCTGCAGAGGGGTCTGGCACCACATGGATGCGCACTTGAAACCACTCTGGTGAATCCCGCATTTTGGAATTACCAATACCAGAAGGCCATAGGCGGGCCTTCCTGAAGAGGTCAAAGTGGTCATACAGGGGTCTTGTAAAATCCTCTATCCAGTTGAAAGTCTTTGACCAGCAAAGTAGAGAGAAGGAAGAAGGTACTCTGGGTGATTGGCCGTAGTGAACCCGACTGAGGGAGGCTGAGAATTATCCACTGAGTGTTGCTTAAAAAGACATTAGGACCTGTGAATATATCAGGGACAAGTGTTGTTGTGAGATGCCATAGTGAACCTGACAGAGGGAGGCGAACAGTCAAGAAATGGTCTGAGCCCGGCTGAGGGAGATCCTAGGGTGAAAAGTCATCACCCAAAGGCTGGTGAATATAAAAGGAGAAAATGTGTGAGCGAGAGCCACAGTGAACCCGACTGAGGGAGGCTGAGAATCTAGCGGTGTCTGTGCCCAGGAGAGGGGGACCTAGGCGTGAACCAGTATCACCCTAACTACCGTTTGAAAGGAACTTTAAGTTGTACGAGAATCAAGAGGGGTCAGCGCCCGGAAGAGGGGGAACCAGGGGTGTACCACTATTACCCTAATTACTATTTAAAAGGAACATTAAGTTGTTGAGCGATACATCAGGTCCTCGAGGGAAAGAGACTCTTTGTGCCAAGAGACTTAACCATCGAAGAAACTGATAACTAAAAGCAGAACTGTCAGCTCGTGCTGGGAAAGCTCTGGCGTGGGCTGTGCTCAGAAGTACCACCTTGTCCCGTGCTCAAAACTTGGGGAAGGGAGACCCCTAGCTAGCACATCCTGACTTATTATTTGTGAACACTTCTCTTCTTTATTGTAAACCCTATCCCACACTCTTTCTATATTATTTGTAAGGACTGGCAATATTTGTTTTTTAGTATAGGCCCTTTTACTTTGACCAGACGTCACAAGGACTGCCTTATTTTTCATTTGATGGTTGAAGCTTGCTCCCGTCTTAGATTTAGGTTAGATTAGGCGTTTTTCCAACCTGCATACTGTTTAAATAAAGACCCTTGAAGCATATTCCCTTGTGTCTGTCTTTACTGTTGCCACCATGAGTTCCTTACAGTCCTCACAAAGAACATGTCTATAAATAGATTTAAGAGCTCTACCTGCCCTTGGTCTGACCATTTCCTCTTGGAATGGAATATGTCTCTATCTGCACAGTACAAAATCAAGCCTGCAAAGGTATGGACATCGTATAGAAACCTGTGCAAGCTGTCTCCTGCGGCAATGATACCCCTTCTCTCTCCTATAACTGATACTCTAAACAATTTAAATACATCAGATGAAATGGCGAGGGCCTTTGGTAACACACTTGAGAAGGCGGTCAATATGCTAGCCCCAATAAAAACTATACTGCTCAAACCCCAACCTAACAAAAAATGGTATTGCTCCGAAGAAGCAGAGCTGTGGAACCGCTGGTGACCCGCTGGAAGGTTTGGCACACTGTGCTATCTGTTGTCCCGTCAGACCCCCTGTTTCTGATCGAACCTAGAAGGCCTGCAAGGGCGCTTTGATCAATTGGAATAGTGGAACCAACTATTCTCAACACCTCCAACTTAACTTGTAAGCGAGCCTTTTCGGAAGTGTTTCTGGACTGCCCAATGAACTGAGCAGCTGGTACGGGAGCTTTACCCTGGAACAGTCGCTGTCTCCAGTTTCGACTTGAGCCTTTAGACGCTGTAAGCCCTAGGTATAAGGCACTCTCCCGCCGAGTTTCATACACCTAGCATTCCTAGGTCTGGTCTGGAATTAGGAGAGTACGCCTGAACCCAGGCATACGTGGTCACTGTGTCGCCCAGCTGTGGTGAGGAACTTCGTGGATGCCTTGCTGCTGTGCCCCCCTGTGCCCTCAGACTCGCTGCAGTTGAACTGGGCTGATCCCTTCACCATGAGTGAAGAAATCTGCACTGTCCCGTCACAGAATCATTCCCGGAACGCAGCCCCTGAATGACGCTGAGCCGCGCAACTGCAGGATTTGAACCTGTGACTGACGTGGATTCGACTCCCGAAGTTAGGTCTGGAGTGCGCCGAGGGTCGGTGAGTAATTGCAACCCTTACGGGTGGCCCCTGGAGCATCCATAGACTTTTACGCACAAGTGTCTCCTGAGGGCCACTCTTCTTTATTGAGGTAGCCTACGATACTGAGCCAATCCCAATTCTTGGATCCTGTTCTGCCCTCTTCGGGAGACCCTCCTCGAATAGTCCGAACTTATTCTTCACTGCCTCACCCACGTTCCTGAGTCGCTAGAGCCCCTTGGAGAGACCCCGTTTTGACTTAACCGCACGATCGCGTGTGCCAGCACCTAAAGTACTTTTGAGTTCAAGGCTTCACTCATCATAGGGACTGGACTGCCTCTTAGTTAGGGGTTGAATTGTGAAGGACTGCCTGAATGATATTCACACTGTATGACACCTTTCTTTGCAGGTTGTGGATCTATACTGTGTACCATTCCTTTTAGGCCATTGGTAACTGTATATATGTTTAATAGTTAGTGTTGTGTTGGTTTCGTTAATACTGCCGAGATTTGCTTTGTGTTTGATTTAAAAGGCCTTTAATAAATGTATATGTATTTTTGATGTATACACCTGACTGAGACTCATTTATGGTGTAGTTTACCGTGTGTGCTCATCGTGGGCTTTCTATAACCCTCACCCCTACTGAGACCTAGTCTTGACCGCTGCCAATGCTACCTTGATTGGTCTGGCTTGTCCAGAAGGTTACCCGGTTCCAAGAAACTAGGCTGGCCTTCTGAACCTCTGCCAACCAGGTCAGAGTTCAGAAATCCATCTCAACAATGAAACAATGGCAAAATACGCAGGCACTTGAAGACAAAAACACCTACATTGCGACAACCAAAAAACATTAAAATGCCATTTTAACAGCAAACAAATGCTTTTATATCCTGAGGATTGAGGGGTCAGCCTCGAGCTCGAGGGGAATGTCCTATTCCATCGCAGGTCACGAAGGAGGCTAAGTGGTGTCAGACCATCCAAGATACCATGTGTAACAAATTGTTGAATATCCAAAAGGACATCTCTTTTAAAACCAAGCACGCACAGGGAGACTGATCACCTCACATTGCGGCGCCTGTTTGGACACCCTACATTTGATTTTCAGCCCATTAGCGATGAGCATTTTGCGAACGTTCTTAGGCAGCTAAAATCCACAAACTGCAAGGGAGATATTTGCCCTCTCCTGACCGTTAAGGAGTGCGGCCTGCAAATGGTCCCCGTGATCACAAAATGTATAAATGCCTCATTCAGGGAAAGCTCTGTCCAGGCGAGTATCAAACAGGCCTGGATCTCCCCATTGATAAAAATAAAAATCTACCTTGTATGCAAATGTGCATGGGAATTATTCAGCAAATTACTAATGTCCGTTTTCTACTCAAGATTTTGGATAAAGTAGCCCAACAACACATTGAAGAGTTCTTATATCAATTTCACATCTTGGGACATAAACAATCCAGCTTCTGCCGTGCCCATAGTACAGAGTCTACTCTCTTAGACCTTAAATCTAACATCTTAAACATCTTTGATAAGGGGGCACAGCTCTCTTGGTGCTCCTAGATCTGTCCGCAGCGTTTGATCTTGTTTATCACACCATCCTCATGGATAGGTATCGTGGCACAGCGCATTTTTTCAGCTGAGGCGGCACGCTGGGTACACTCATTCCTATCTGAGCACAAGGCCAGAGTTTTCATCCAAGACATTTGTGCAGAGAAGTTTCTCGTTTCTTGTGGGGAGCCTCAGGGGTCCTGTGTGTCTCCTACTTTATGTAATATCTTTACGCACCCCATTTGATCAATTAGATGCTGCAGGCATCATTTATGTAAACTATGCTGATAACACGCAGTGCCTTGTGCCACTGACAGGTGATTACAATGTTGACTCCTCATCTCTCAATAGCCCTTACAGACCGATTCAAACGTGGATGCTGGTGAATAAGCTAGCACTAAACGACTCCAAGACAGAATTTATGGTGGTCGGTACCAAGCCCCAAATTAGGAAACTAGGGTACGAATATCAGTAAGTTGATGTCTTTGGCTCTCCAATTAAAACGCAACTCAAAGTAAAAACGTTGGGTGTTACCCGGGATCACAACCTTACAATGAGAGCTCAGGCGAATTGTCTGGTGGCAGGCACCTCATATCACCTGAAGTGCTCGCACAAGTACGGCCGTTCTTGAATGCGTGCCATCATAGGATCAAGACTCGACTATTGTTATTGTGCCAGTCTCCTGCTAGGCATTACCAGTGGGGATTTATCTTGGCTCCAGATTATCCAGAACAATGCGGTACGCATAGTTGAAGGTCTACTTAGAACAGACCATGTGTCCGCTGCTCGCAGAGACTTACACCTGTGACCAAGCGCATTCTGTTTCGGGTCCATTGCATTTCCCATCGCTGCATCTCTGGGCAAGGTCCCGAGTATTTGGCTAAACGTCTCTCTTGGCTTCCGGCCCGTAGAGCTCTCCAATCTAACACCACTTGCCTGCTAGTTACTCCACATGCTAAATTGTCCTGTGTTGTTCGTGGGTCTTTTACACATGCAGCCCCAGTACTGTGAAATGCCCTTCCACCTGATCTGTAAGCATGTGCGTCGCTACCGGACTTTAAATGGAAACTGAAAACCAGGTTGTTTTGCTGACCTACATCACATGCTCTGATTTCCATGGTCGTTGTCTGGCTCCATTTATTTGTTTGAATGTGTGTTTTCATGTTTTAAGGATCCCTATGCCTCCAGGATTTTCGTATTGCGCTATAGAAATAAATGTAATAAATAAATAAAACATCCTCATTTGAGTGAGACAAACACATATCAGCCTTATATTGTTAATACAGACACACATCTGTCAGGTACCAAGACGAGGAGGAGACAACACTGAGTTATACAAACTTTTTTTATTAAGTGAGACGACCCCAAACACCACTCTGGTGCTGAGACAACGAAGAAGGCTATGGAGGTATACAGGTGGAACAGCCAGGCACGTCCACCTAATGGGTTTCGCCATAGTCAGGAAATTAGACATAATGACCCACACCTGAGGTCACTTTACACCCGCAATGGATATACAAATCCTTGCCGCACAGCAAAAGGAGGAACGGGCTGGAGAGAAGGAAGCTGGAGACACGGGAGCCGTGTCAAGCAGGAAAGAGAAATGCAAAGGCTGGTCACGAAAAGGTCTGGAAGTCATGCTACCTTCCTTTCCAGGCACAGAAGGAGCTGTGGTAGGCCCGAGGACCCCAGCTGCTGTGGGAAACCAGGAGAGCGAGCGGTGCTCTGTCTACCAGGAAGGAGGCAAAGCTTTCAGAAGCCGGAAAGCCGAACGAGGAGTGAAAGAAACAGAAGGGAGCTGCCGTGTGCAACTTGTGAGTGGAAAAAAAACAAGGGAAACACTCATACCGGGGCGCTCTGGGTACTTGAAACAAGTACTTTTGAATATCGAACTAACTGAAAGTTATTTTAAGCATTTTTGAATGCCGAAACGGGCAAATTGTTTAATGCCGTCCAGAGCAAAAGCAAGTTTTGAGCACTTGTGAATGGAGTAAGAGAAAGGTGGTGCATGTGGCAGATACCACAGAATGTATTGTTTGAGACACAAGTATTGGCAAAGTCAAGAGAATAAAAGAAGGGCAATAGATGAGAAACCAAGTATTGGTCAAAGCTAAAAGAGTTCAATGAACTGCAGGTTAAGAGGAAACCTGTATTGGCAGGAGCCAGAAGAATACAGAAAAGGGTAACAAAGTGCATGGTGGCCAAACAAGCCACGGAACAGTTAGAAGAGTGTGGCACTGATGAAAGAACCAAGCGGCACTGTTAAAGGAAAGCAGTGACCAAACGTTGATGAAAGCAGTCAAGAAAGGGTATTGGTTGCGTGAACTTCAATGGTTGGACCATGTGGTCCGACAACTGCACCTAGACCGAGTGACCCCTTGTATGGAAAAGCCAATGAAAGTATCCATAAAGAAGCCTGTGTTTTGCAACAGCCACTTATGAGATTTTGAAGTTAAGTGGCAGAACTATCTATGTGTACCAGTGAAACGTACTGATGTCAAAAGTGCTGGGAAGTGTCCCAAGAAATTGTGCTTTTTTGAAAAGCTGGAAGATTTTCAACTCTTGGGGGAAGGAAATATTTTGTTGTTTTGTTGAAAGCTGGACGATTTGAACTCTTGGGAAGGGAATCCCTGTGTTGTATGAATTATTTTGAACTTTGGGAAGGGGAAGCTGATTACAAGCCAAGAGCTGGAAGAAGCTTGGAAATGTATTCTGAACACTATTCATTTTTATGCTGACATCCCTACATATATTATACAGTTAGTAGTGAGGGCAAGTATAGGTTTTGGACAAAGACAGACATTTGATTTGGACTTCCAAATGCAGACTATCCTTAGTTTTCTTCTGGTAGGGAAATCCCAGCTTAGAATAGGGCAAGTTAGGCATTACTCCACCCTGCATTTTGAACTTAATAAAAAGTTGTTAACAAACTTGAACCTGTTGTCTGTGTCTAACTCATGATGCCTTCACAAATGGTGTCGGAGTGGGATGCGGCTCAACCAATACAAATTGGGGAACCCTACAATTTGAAAACCTAAGTCCCAGAGCATCTGACCCCTCAGTAACCACAAAGGGTTCTATTGGGCTTGATATTTGCAGCAGTAGGGAAGAGATCATTCCCTTAGGCGAAAGAAGACTAATACCCACGGATTTGATTCTAATTCCACCCCCTAATACCTACATCAGACTGGCTCCCAAATCAGGACTAGCATGGAAATTTGGAATTGATGTGCTAGATGGGGCCATAGATCCAGACTTCAGAGGTGACATCAAAGTGTTATTACAGAATCATGGAAAGGATCCCTTCTAAATTCATCAGGGGGATAAAATTGTACATGGGGTGCTCAAAAGAGCAATGTTCCCTAGGATAAAGGAAGAGGCCGGGAAGGATGTAACAGATCGAGGTACGCAAGGCTTCGGGGAGGCTGATGATACACCTACCGCCCCTCAAAACCCCAAACCCAGAACGGTCATAGAGGAAGAAACAGAAACTCTTCCCAACCTAGCCTTTGCCCAAAGGAACGACCCATTGTTGGCTGAAGCTTTTTTGCAAATTACACCTGAGCAAGAGGACCGTGGAAGAGGAGGACCTTTCTTCTTTTTGAGACATGGGTTAATGTACCGGGGATATACTACTTCACAGGGCCTAGTAAGAACTCAACTAGTTAGCCCTAAAAGTCATAAGACCCAGGCCCAAATCCGCAATAAATTCTACTGGCCAGGAATTCATGCCAACATTAAAATCTTCGTCCATTCCTGTGCAATCTGCCAAAATACTAGTACCCATATACCACTATCAGTCACCTTACAGCCACTTCCAATCATTGAAATTCCATTCTCAACAATTGGTATGAACAATGTAGGGCCCCTGGAAACATCAAAATTAGAGAACAAGTACATCTTGGTAATAGTGGATTGTGCCACTCGCTATCGAGAAGCCTTTCCCCTGGCAGTCAGTACCACCCAACAGATCTTGAAACACCTACTCCCTTTATTTTTACGAGTAGGGTTTCCGAAAGAAACCTTGACAGATCAGGGCTCTAAATTTATCAGCAAACTCATAGGGGAAGTGAAACAACTGTTACATGTTACCACTTTAAGAACCTCAGTATATCACTCACAGAGAGATGGCCTTGTAGAAAGGTTTTATAAGATCTTGATAACCATATTGAGGAAGTTAGTGGAACAGGATGGCAGAAACTGGAATGAAATGATACATTGGGCTTTATTTGCTGTTAGGAAGACTTCCCAGGCCTCTACAGGAGTCTCCTCATTCAAATTACTCTATGGACAGGAACCTTGAGATATCCTGGATATGTTGAGAGAAACCTGAGAAGAAAGGGAGGAAGCCCCAATCCCACTCTCCTAAACTGCAACCCGACTTAAAGAACAAATGACGGTAGTAAAGTCTTTGGTACAAACCCATATGACCAAGGCACAGGAACAACAGAAAGCCTCATATGCTAGAAAAGTTACTTTAAGATCTTTTTCAATAGGCCAAAAGATATTAGTATTGTTGCCAACTTCTGAGAACAAATTAATATCTAAGTGGCATGCACCACATGAAGTGTTAGAACAGACAGGACCCTTTAACTACAAGATTTCCCTACCTGATCGTGGATTAAAAACCCAGGCATATCACATTAACCTTTTAAAGGAGTGGAGGGGAAATCCTTCAGAGTCTAATGCCACCATGTAGTCCTGTTTGTTACCTGAGGATTCTGATAACAAAGTTCTGATTCCACCCGATCTTAGTAATAACCAGAAGCAAGATCTATATGACCTCATACTCCAATTTACTGATGTATTTAAAGAGGAACCAGGAAGAGTGAAGTATAGCTACCATCATATATGCACTCCAGAAGGCAAAGCACTACAGTTAAAAGAAACCATCATCCAGGAAGTCAAGCAGATGCTTGAAGCTAATATTACTGAACCATCTACTAGCCCCTGGTCTTCCCCCATCGTGTTGGTGGCAAAACCCAATGGCAGCTGGAAATTTTTTATCGACTTCAGGAAAGTAAATGCCATATCTGCCTTTGACGCATACCACGTATTGATGACCCTGTTGACTTAGGTAATGCTGTCTATCTCTCTACCACAGACCTTAGTAAAGGCTACTGGCAGGTTCCGTTATACGGTCCTGACAAGGAAAAAACTGCCTATGCCACACCTATAGGTCAATTCCATTTAATAGTCCTCCCATTTGGAATACTTGGGGCCCATGCAACATTTCAGAGATTAATGAATAAGATCTTACAACTCTACTCTGACTTCTGCAGGGCCTATATAGACAATATTGTAATACATAGTAATACTTGGGAAGATCACGTACATCACCTTTACACAGTCATGGAAGTGTTGAGAAAGGCGGGCTTAACAGCTAATCCCAAAACATTTTAATTGGCTCAATCCACAGTCAGATATCTGAGATTTTTCGTGTGTAATGGCACTGTACAACCCCAGCAAGAAAAGGTTAATGCTGTCCTGGATACCCCCACGCCAAAGACCAAGGGCCTCAGGAGTTGGGCAGTATCCCAGCGGTATTACAACTGGCATAGTGCCAGGGCTAATAGCCTTACCGCCAACCCCCCCGGCACTATTAGCGCTGAATCACGGGTTTGGCAGAACAGGAATTCCCCATTCCCCATTGGGCCCATTTGGGAATTCCCCATTCCCCATTGGGCCCAATGGGAAATTTTTGGCGCGACTACCATGGGCGGTATTACCACGCGGTAACTGTGCCAAAAATCGGCAAATTCGTGGCAGATTTACCTCCATCTTGAATCTGGTGTTAAATCCTGCCAAACTCGTGATTTGCAGACCCTTAAATGCGGAGGTAATAGCGTTACAGCCGCATTTAAGGGTTACCAACAAACTCGTGATGACCCCGCAAGAAAGACCTTAGAGCCTTTTTAGGATTGATTGGCTACTACCGCAGGTTTATCCCACATTTCTCAAGTAAAACTGCAAGACTCACAGATAAACTGAAAAATGCTGAGCCCTAAAAGATCAGCTTGGATGAAGAAGCTCAAATTTGTTACACCCCGTTAAAGGAGACCCTTTGTCAGAGCCACATTTTAAAAGGTAGCTGATTTCTCCAAAGAGTTCATCCTGCAAACAGATGCCTCTTTAATGGGACTGGGAGCAGTCCCCTTTTAAGATCATGACATACTAGTACATCCCATACTCTACATCAGTAGGAAGTTGTTTACTCGTTATTGAGCTTGAGGATCTGGCAATCAAGTGGGCCATACTCCAGCTAAAATATTACCTATTGGGTCAGAAATTCAGGCCAGTTATCACTCATTCCCCTTTGGTGTGGATCAGTCAACAAAAAGAGTCAAAGCAGAGAAATATGCGATGGTTCTTGGATCTTCAGCCATATCATTTCACATTGGAACACCAAAAGGGTCGAGATCAGGGAAATGTCGACTTCCTCTCCTGGTTTCCCTGTGAAACAACTAAGTCCAACCCGCATAAGGGAAGGGTATGTGAGACACCTGAGGTTGTCCTCACTTCTTTTCCCCCGGTATCCTCCTCTCAGGGGGCCAGGGAAAGCCATCGCTTTTGGATCCTGACCCTGGAGGTGGATATGTGAAGATCACCTGGGTGGAAAGAACTTGGGGCGTGGGGAGAGGACGTCATTCGGTGAGACATGGTATCCCCCATTCCCTTTTCAGAATGATGAACCCTCTATCCCTCAAGCCTTTGTAGGCTGTCAGCCCTTTCTCTTTCTTCCCTCCAGAAAGGAACTTTAGAAAAACCACCTCAACACAGGGACGAGGAAGAGACCAACTAGGAGGACACATTCTCATTTGGGTGAGTGTGAGGAACCGAAGGGCATCCGCCTATCTACTCCCCTTGGATCTTCCTCTGAGGTGGCCAGGGAAAGTAATTTGCTCTTGGATCCTGACCCCCCGGGGGGTGGATATGCCAGGGAGGATCACCTGGTTGGAAGGACCTTGGGGAGTGGGCAGAGGATGTCTTCAAGTGAGACATAACCCCCTTTTTTTGTAATTTTAATCGGTTATTTATACCATGCTCAATACCTAAAGGTTTCTAAGCGCGGGCCAGGGGATCGAACCTGTGTTGCTCCATGTCGTCTTGCTTCCAAGGCGAGTATGCTGCACCTGGGCTATCTACACGAGACAAGGCTAAACCATCTCCGTGATAACCAGGGTATCACTGGTCAGGCTCTGGCGTGGCTGACTTCTTTCCTCTCCGACTAACCGTCCCAGGTCCAACTTGGGTCCTTCCTCTCTGATATCTTTTTCTCTACCTGTGGTGTCCCCCAGGGGTCTAACCTCTCTCCCTGGCTTTTCAACCAATAACTGGCACTCCTGGCCCACCGCATCGCCGCTCTCTTCCCCCACTTCCAGTGCTATGCAGATGAAATCCAGCTCATCTTCAGGTTACCCTCGGCCTCCTCCTCTACTTCATCTCGGACTGTCTGTCTAGCAGTGGTGTGCCGCCAATGACCTCTGCCTTAATGAAAGTAAGACTGAGATTCTCCTCATCATCACACACGCTCCCTCCTTTCCTGTAGCTCTCTGGCCGGCCTCTGTTGGCCCTCTTCCGGATCCCACCTGCAAAGCTAGAAATCTCAGGGTCATCTTCGACTCTACACTCTCCTTCTCTCCTCACATCTCTGACGTCTCTAAGAATTCACACTACCAGCTGCACCTCCTCAGTGGTATTCTTCCTTTCCTCTCCTTCCCCCAGAAGCTCACTGTCTCCAGAGCTCTGGTTCTCTCTAGGCTGGACTATTGCAACAGCCTCTTTCTTAATCTTCCTGCTTCTACTCTCCGCCCTCTGCAACTTATCCAGAACAGGAATGCGAGACTTGTCCTTGGCCTCAAGCCCAGGGATCGTATCTCTCCAGGACTGAAATCTCTGCACTGGCTCCCAGTGGCTGCGAGGATTAAGTTCAAAACCCTCTGCATCGCCCACAAGGCCTTCTGGGGCCGGAGGCCCAAAACCTTAAACTCTCTCTTCCTAAATACCTTCTTTCTCAAGCTCTTTGCTCATCTACCTCAAACTCCCTCAGGGTCAGTCGCTTCTCCAAGCAACGAGTTGGTGGTAGATCTCTTTCCTCGGCTGGGGCCTCCCTCTGGAACAGCCTCCCAGAAACTTGAGGAGAATCATCTTCGGTTCCAGAAGCACCTCAAAACCTTTCTCTTTGCTTCTGCTTTCTCTCCCTCTCTCCCTTGCTGACCTCCTGGCTGACACTGAAACTGAACTGGTTACCTGGCCACCCTCTGACCTCGGGCCCAGGTCCCCTCCACCGCCAGTCGCACTCCTGCACTGCCTTCCTGGCCACACCCGCACTTGGGGACTGTTTCTGTATCCCTACAGTCCCACTACCAGCACTTGACACCTGTTGTCTGCCTTTACCCTTGCACTTGCCACCTGCTGGGCTTACCTTCTTAACTTTACTGTAATTTATGTATTTATATTCCATGCACTGCACTATCCTCTCCCCCTCATCCCCAACACTTCTCCTCCTTCCCCTTCCCATGCACTTGCGCGTTCTGAATGACACTTGGCCTAGTAGGATCGTTGTTTGTCTTCCCTCTGTTCCCCCTCCCTTGCCTCGTCGCGCCTTGAAACACTTGTGTATATGTGCGTTATAAATGCCATATCATATCATATATCAAGAGAATGAGTCATACCATCTCCCTATCTTCGTTGGGTACTGTCAGTCTTTAGCCTTTCCATACACACCAGCTGCCCCACAATCATATGCCTTTAAGACTGGGATGAGGAAGAGGCAACTAGGAGTAATGCACACTTCTAGAAAGTTTCACCACTTTGGTACTTTGTGGAACTATTTTGAACTTGAGAAAGGTGAAGCTGAAAATAAGCCAGAGTTGGAAGAGGCTCAGAACTTCATTTTTGAACACTGTTTCTTTTGTGCTGACATCCCTACACATTGTATGTCTTTAGTTGTGAGGGCAAGTATAGGTTTTGGACAACGGTTTGGTCCTCTGTTGGAACACTTAATCCACTATGTAGGTGGTTCCCCTAGCAAGCTCCAGCTCCAAAGCTAGCCTAAAAATAAGAGACTAGCATCCACTTTTTTCAGATACAGACTTCAAGCATGTTCTTTTTTAATCACATTAAGGAAACACTTGCATAACAGTTGTGTGTTTTTCTCACATCTCTGTACTTCAAAAATGTTGGCTCTTTCTTTGCTTTATGTAGAATGGTTAAATATGATGTAATATTTACCACAAGCACAGAACTAACACACTCATGATTTAGATATTGGTTGTTATGTTATGTACTATTTTCCTCGCTGTTTATACTTTTAGCTCAATAAGTATGGAGTAAAAATATTAAAGATGTCTGCCTAGTAATCAGGCCCCACCTGCTAATACAATAAAGCAGTAACATGAGCTAAAATTGTTGCTTTATGATATGTGTATGGATTAAATCCACATAAAAAACGATTCAATCAAGGGATACAGAGCTTACTTGTGAAGCATGACTATAATTCAGCAGACATACAAATAGCAATGTATTGTCAAAAGAATTAACCTGTGGTTGGAGACCCCCTTTCTTTCCCTACTCTAGTAGAGCTCTATATCCACCCACATTAAGGGCTAGCCCTCCCAATACATATTAGGTTTTGGACACAGACTGGCCTTAGTTTCTTTAGGTACGGAAATCCCACCTTAGCTTAGAGCAAGTTAGGCCTTACTCCATCCTGACAATTAAGATCAACAAATCCATTATGTTAAGAAAAGTGAATCTGTTGTATGTGTCTTGCTTCATGATACCTTCACATGAGATAAACACATATCAGCCCTATATTGTTATACACAGAGTTATACACACTTCCTTTATTAAATAAGACCTCCCCAATCACCACTCTGGAACTGAGACGAAGAAGAGGACTATGGCGGTATACAGGTGGAACAGCCAGACACGTCCACATAATGGGTTTCTCAATAGTCAGGCAATTGGACTTAATGGCCCACACCTGAGGTTACTTGACACACCCAATGGATATAAAAATCCTTGCCGCACAGCAAAAGGAAGAACTGGCTGGAGGGAAGGAAACTGGAGACACCGGAGTCGGGAGCCATGTCAAGAAGGCGAGAGAGACGCAGAGGCCGGCCGCGATAGGGTCTGGAAGTCCTGCTACCCTCCTTCCCAGGTACGCACAGCAGTACCTGTAGTACGCCCGAGGACCCCAGCCACCACAGGAAACTAGGAGAGCGAGCAGTGCTCTCTGTGGCTGACGCAAAGGAGGCGAAGATCATGGAAGCTGGAATGCCGAATGAGGAGAGAAAGAAACAAAAGGGAGTTGACGTGTACAACCGGTGAGTGGAATCAAGCGAAACACTCATACCTGGGCACTCCGAGAACTTGAAACAAGTACTTCTGAATACCAAACAAACTCAAAGGGCCTCATTATGAGTCCGGCGGTAACCGAGGCGGTAAAACCGCCTGGTTACCGCCGGACTCGTATTACCATTGCGCCTCCGTGACTCCCGGAAATACCAGGGTATTACAACCCTAGTGTCCCGGGAATTCCGGAGGCGGAATTCGGTAAATCCCCATTCCCATTGAGTCCCATAGGACTCAATGGGAATGGGGAAGTGAAAACACTGGTACCATCTCGTGATGGTGCTGGTGTTTCCACGTCCGCCTGCAGGCGGGCGGTGTTAAACCCGCCAGGTCAGACCTGGCGGGAACATCACCTCCCGCCTGCAGGAGTCGGGCTGGGGTGGTCTGGAATTAACAGTGGCAGCGGGTTTACCACCACTGTTATTTCCGGACCGCACGACCTGTAATGAGCCCCAAAGACATTAAAAACACTTGAATGCCGCCCAGAGCAAAAGCAAGTTTTGAGAACTTGTGAATGGAGTAAGAGAAAGGTGGCGCATGTGGCAGATACCATGGAAGTATTGTTTGAGACACAAGTACAGACAAAGCCAAGAGAATGCCAAGAAGGGTATGAAATGGGAAACCAAGTATTGGGCACAGCTAAAAGAGGTCAGGGAACTGCAGGTTAAGAGGAAACCTGTATTGGCAGGAGCCAGAAGAATACAGAAAAGGGTACCAAAGTGCATGGTGGCCGAACAATACAGAAAAGGGTACCAAAGTGCATGGTGGCCGAACAAGCCACGGAACAGTGTTAGAAGAGTGTGACAGTGATGAAAGAACCAAGCTTCACTGTTAAAGGAAAGCAGTGCCAACTGTTGATGAAAAGCAGTCAAGAAAGGGTATCGGTTGCGTGACCTGTAATGGTGGACCGTACGGTCCAACAACTCCACCTAGACTGAGTACCCCCCTGTATGGAAAAGCCAATGACAGTATCCATAAAGAAGCTTGTGTTTTGTAACAGCCACTTATGTGATTTTGACGTTAAGTGGCAGAACCATGTATGTGAACCAGTAAAACCTACTGATGTCAAGAGAGCTTGGAAGTGTTGCAAGGAATTGTGTTGTTTTGAAAAGCTGGAAGATTTTGAACTCTTGGGGGAAGGAAACCCCTTTTATTGTTTTGTTGAAATCTGGAAGATTTGAACTCTTGGGGAAGGGAACCCCTGTGTTTTATGAACTACTTTGAACTTGTACTGGCTTGACGGGGAGACCATAATATCAACAGTTACCCTCATTAATGACGACATCAGCAACAGTATAAACATACGGACTGCAATCCCCCGTTGCTGAAGGTAGTGGCGGTACTGCACTTCGTTGCAACCGGCACATACCAGCAGACTGTGGGTGAGCTGCACAGGCTGTCACAACCTTTTTTTCAAGGGTTTTGTTCCAGGTACTGAATGCACTGCTGCGGCATGTGGCAGACCACATTGCCCTACCCCGAACCCCTGCCCAGGTTAATGCCACCAAAGTGGCCTTCCATGCCCTTGCATGCATGCCCAATTGCATTGGTGCGTTAGATTGCACCCATGTGGAGTTGGCTGCCAGACATGCCATTGAGGCAGTGTACAGAAATCCCAAACAATTCCACTCCCTCAATGTGCAGATGGTCTGTGATGCTGAACACCTCATCACCCATTGCTGTGCACGGTTACCCAGGAGCCACACACGACTCAATGGTCTTGCGGAACTCCACGTTGCCAGGGTCCATGGCAAGTCACACCAGAGAGTGCACCTTGCTGTTGGGTGAGTGGAATGACCAATGCAGGACCTCTGTGTAGTGGGGGTGGGGGGTGAATAGGCACTCACCAGAGTGCACCTTGCTGTTGGGTGAGTGGAATGACCAATGCATGACCTCTGTGTAGTGGGGGGGGGGGGGGAAATAGGCACTCACCAGAGTGCACCTTGCTGTTTGGCGATTCAAATGATCAATGAATGACCTCTGTGTAGTGTGGGGGGGTAAATGGGCACACACCTTACATGCACCTGGCTTACCGCTACATGAGGTCCAGGACAGTTTGCTATGTCACAGGAATCCATGTACCGGCAAATGTTAAGTCCCCAACCATGGAGTCCCACACTATGCCATGGTGACATGTTTATGGGAGTATTGTCACTGGTGAGAAAGTAGAAGGTGCTCCCACAGCAGTGTCTTGCCTTTTGTGTGCTGTGGGTGCGGAACACAGATTTTTAGCACCATAGAAGACATGATGCTCCTAGTAGGCAGACACAGACCCTTGTTTAAATTGAATAGGAATAATACATGTATTAGCATTGAAGGACATATCATGAATGCAGACAGTGAGCAGGCCAAACAGTCTCAGTTGGAATGAGTGACCAAACTTGGAATATTTAAAAGTTGTCACATGCAAAAAATAAAAAAATCCATTGGGTCATCTGTGGCATGTACTATGTTGTGTGCTAATCAAATCCTGGAAATGTGTACATGCTATCATCACTGACAAGAAATTTCCACCATAAACATTCAATCACCTTTCTGTCACTCCCATTCAGGTGATACCGGATACCCCCTCACGCCATGGCTGATGACACCCGTTAGACACCCACGGAATAGGCATGAGGAGGCCTA
This sequence comes from Ambystoma mexicanum, assembly GCF_040938575.1. NCBI lineage: Eukaryota > Metazoa > Chordata > Amphibia > Caudata > Ambystomatidae > Ambystoma > Ambystoma mexicanum. The sequence continues at coordinate 337,683,617 of NC_090925.1, read as the reverse complement.
CAACCCGGGCACACATCTGTACACGTGGCATCATAGAACAGACTTTTGGACTGCTCAAGGCCAGATTCCGCTGCTTCAGCAGATCCGACAGGGCACTAATGTACAGACCCATCAAGGTTGGCAAAATAGTCCTGGCATGTGCCATGCTGCACATTATGTATATTCAACGTAACATTGCACTGCCCCCGGACATGGACCCTGCAGATGAGGAGGATGGGGATGACGACGATGCCATGGATGGTCAACATGTACGGGATGCACTGATTCACAATTTATTTTTAACAATACGCACAAGCACATGGTGCACAATTTCTGACACGTAATTTGTAACACTTCGATTAAATAATTAACACTCACACAGAAAAAGAATGTCTACTCGTAATTTAGATGCACAACCCAGTGTATTATAATCAAGACAAATGAAAACTGGTGCAACAGAAACACCCTCCCAAACGTACCCTTCCACTTCCCAGGCCCGAACTATCTATCCCAACTATGCACTCCGCCACCCCCCCAAATGTACACTCCCACCTCCCAGGCCTCAACTATCTATCCCAACTACGGAGCCCCCTCCACCTCCCAAACGTACCCTCCCACCTCACAGCCCCCAACTATCTATCCCAACTATGGACAACCCCTCCCCCTCACAAACATACACTCCCACCTCCCAGGCCCCAACTATCTATCCCACCTATGGACCCCTGCCCCCCTCCTCTTCCCAAACATACCCTCTCACCTCCCAGGCCAGAAATATTAACATGTGAAGCAAGTGTACATTTCTCTACACTACTTCTTGCCACGCTTGGCGGCATGTGTGTCCCTCTGAGATGAGCCAGACAGGCGTATTGATCTTCTCATGGGGATGCCTGCCTGGGAGTTTACCGGTGTGGTGCTGGTGGATGGCACTGGCGTGTTTTGAGGCGGTAGTCATGACATGATAGCCTGTAGGGCCAGTGCCATTGTCTCAGCCATGTTAGATTGAACACTATTCCCCTCACGGATCCTCCGAGCCATGAGGATAGCGGCACAAGTCGAACGCCCAATGGCACGAGCAACCTGGCATCCAATACCCCGATTGCTCTCCCTCTGAAGCTGTGACTCCTCTAAGTGCTGCTGCACCAATATGGTCAGTGTGTCCTGGCGCTCCTCCATCTGACGCACATTCAGCTCATGTAGTGATGGGTTGGGCGAGCGCACATGACTTCTGGGACCCATTTGGCTGAATATGCAGAGAACATCTGGGGTGTGCTCAATGTCCTCACTGGTGTTTCCGCCTGCTTCAACAGCACCATCTCCATCACTGCTGTCGGTGCCGTAAGTCTCGGCCTGGTGGGGTGGTGGTGCTGCACGTCCCAGTGGAAATGCACATGTGGCTGCTTGGGTCACGTGGCAGCAGGAGGCTCCCCCAACGGCTTGGACTGAATGCAGTTCTCTCCCACTGGGTTATAAACATCTGTCAAGATGGCTTTGATGAGGTGAAGGATTGACTCTGTTTCCTGTCTTATCATTGTATTGGTTATTCCCAATTCCCACTGCAATAATATGTCGTGAAATGGCACGTTAGTTAGGGGGGGTGGGTGGGTTGGATCTGTTATTCTCTTTAAATCTGTTTTTTTCTGGTTATTGTGCAGTGATTGTGCCTTTTACTGTGCCTGTTGGAATTTAAAAACCAAATAAATAAAGTTTGGAAAAAAAAGCTCTAGAACCCCCTAGCATTATACCTTAGCAAAAAGTACCAGCAGACGGAGATAAATACACACGGTATGTGGAATCTGATCTCCCTATATGCAGACGATATGCTGCTATATTTACAACACCCCGAGATCAACTTACAATACATACTAGAGGTACTTGAGCGGTATGCAGAGTTATCAGGCACCAGAGTCAGCAAACAAGAATCGCGTTTGTTTCCCTTAGCAGGGTATCGGGGAAGGCCAGAGCATGCACTACCGGCGCTTCCAATGCGATGCGAGGTGGACACGTTCAGATATCTAGGAGTTCACATCTATCACAATCCCAAAACAGAACACACACACAACACGCAGAAAACAGCAGACGGTGTGAAGAAGTCCATGGACTTCTGGACTAGGTTACCACTCTCATTGAGGGGGAGAGCAGCGTTGCTCAAGATGGTAGTCCTTCCCAGGTTTCTCCAATATTTCACCAATATCTCATATGAGATTCCCAAGACTTTCTTTTAAAATCTAGACGTTGTGTGTCAGGAGTTTCTATGGCAAAATTCTAGATGCAGGATGGCACTTACGAAATTACAGAAGCCTTATGACCAGGGGGGATCAAAGTCCCCAATTTTGAAGCAGATTTTGTAGCAAGTCAATTGCAGTTTGTCATGTGTTGGAAACACAAGATACCCCCCTGGTGTGGCCCGCGTGCACCCCCTACTTCTTGAAAGAGGTAGTATGGATACAAGCGACAGAACTGGTAAAACCCCAACTCCTTTTAGTACTAGGCAAAAAGATATGGCATAGAGGGTGCAGCCTATTGGGGAATAGGTCACCCTATACCCCCAAATTCCATAAGTGTTGCTACAAGCGGATGATAAGCAAGCTAGACTAATGGTAAGAAAGTAATGTGAGCCCATGGGAGTGGTAACAATTGGAGACCTGCTAAATGAGGGTAAGCTGGTAGAATTTGTAACACTTGTGACAGAGACGTGATTACACATAGAACAAAACTCAATGCATGCCTCCCTCCTCGCAGAATTGAAACAGAAATGGCCAGATAAGCAGGAAGAGCTCAAGCAAATCGAGGCAATAGAAACGCTTTATGAGGTTGCGGAAGGACGGCACACAGTGTCAAGAATATACGTACTAATAATGACCCAAAGGGGGAATGGATTGGCGTTGACTCACCAATAATGGGAAGGGGAATTGCAGGAGTCATTATCAGATTCGAACTGGGACAAGGCAGTAACGTACCATAAAACAGTATCCAGAAATGCTAGATTCCAGCTGATACAACTATATATAACCCACAGAGCATACCTAACCCCCGGAGGATTTCAAAGTTTCACAACACAGCAGAAGAAAGCTGCCCAAGATGCAGGCTGGTTCACGCAGACATGGTGCATATGTGCTGGGCATGTAGCGAAATCCAACAATACTGGATGAACATAGCGCAAAAGCTAGCAAAAGCAGATATAACATTAGACATAACCTACCCCCCCACCGCCTGCTTACTGGGGATGTTTCTACGACCACAACGTACGAAACACGTTAGCAAATTGAGGGACTTGGCTTACATATTAGCGAAACGCAGAATAACAATGCACTGGAAATCAGGCAAAAGCCCAGAGTTGAGGGGGTGGTGGGGCTATCTCCAGAAATGGTCACATGCAGAAACTTCGGTATGGCAGGAAGCAGTTCGTAAGGGACACATCGAGAGAAGCGTAGATTTGGACTCCTGGAACACATTGCTGCAGGAGCCGTTTGCCTCGGAATATACTACGACCCAATCGGAAGAAACCATTCTGCAAATCCCTACAGAGGAGTAACGTAGCAAGAGACATACAGATGTATGTTGTTGAAGGACATAATGTGATTGGCATGGGTTGACAGGCAGGTGGTGGGAGTTGGTTGAGGGGTAAGTTAGTATACAGACGGTACATTGGTATGATATACTGATAATTATACGAGAATGTATGTAAGTTAATAAAATGTAAATAAAAAGATATTTAAAATAAAAAGAAAATCCAGGAGACTATTGAGAGCAGGATTAACATCAGTACAGCTGTGCCACCGCTGCTAAAGCTGGTGCCTGTCCTGCAATTCCTGGGAACTGGCACCTTTCAGCACTCCGTGGCCATGCTGCACGGCATGTGGCAGCCAACATTTTCAATCATGCTTGGACATGTGCTGGAAGCCCTCCTGCACCATGTGTCACAGTATATCTCTCTGCCCACCACACCAGCACAGGAGCATGCCATGAAGGCAGATATCAGATGTTGCAGCCACCTTACGTCGGTCGTGGTCCATGGTCGTGACAATCCTGCGAGTGGCACCCTGGACCCAATCCCAGATGGCCTGGAGGTAGAGGACCTGTGCATGCCCCAGGCTGGTCTGGCATCAGCACCCTATTGTAATGACATGCACCCTACTGCTGTGCTGGAACGCCCAGCGCCAGCATGAGAGAGGGGCACATTTCCTTTCAATAGGGCGCATTCACCTGCCACGCAAGCTTGAGGTAGCCCTTGAATTATTCCACCAGGCTGCCGTGGCAGGGTGGCCTATGGGGGGGAGGCTAATGTCAAGCCGAGGACCTGAAGCCAGTCCTGGTGGTGCATATGGTTGCATGTGCATCCATGCACATTCATACTGCTGTGCATGGTTGCACAGTTGCCCAACTACTCCTGCATGCAGTGATGGCACTGGCCCTGACAGTGCAAAGGGAATATTGATGTACGGATAAGGTTTATTTGGCTGTACCTATATGGGTTTTAGTGCTTGGATTTTATTTGGCAATATCCAACTCCAGCTTGTTATCACATTGGCGAAGATTGGGATTCCGCACGTGTGACAACTATGGCGTAGACACTCATGTGAGCGGTTGCATGCAGATGCACCGTTAGTTTGTTTAGTGTCTTTCTGGAACTGCACATCATCAGGATATTAACAAATTGTTTGTATTTTTGGTTCAATTTGGCTTTTTCTCTATCTGCTTCTTTCATGTTATTTGACTGCTATATTCATTGTGATTTGTATTCATGGGGGCATTTGGGTTCGATCACATTAATTGCCCATTTTCTGGTTCCATCAATCAGTACATAATATGGTTTGCCTTAAATTTTTTGCATGAGGGCTTGCAATTACTTGTATGTTTGTATTCAAATATTGTTCATATTTACCAAACTTATATTGATATAGTGCTCAATATCAATTTTGCTTTGTATTTCTTGGGTTTTAACTTATGTCTTTTATTGTATAATATTATTAATCACTTACATCATTGTAACAGCCCTGAGAAGGACCTTCACTGGTCGCAACATGTGTAGGCTGTTGCCCTAAACTCATTGAATAAATACACAATAGAACATTTGGCGAGTTGGAATTGATCATTGACAGTAATATCATTGGATTCATATTTGTTTTTATATAGAGTACTGAGCACAGGTAGCGGGAGACTGAACCCTTTTGTTAGCTTCTCTCTAGTGACGTTGGGCCAATGTCACGGCCGGTCTTTATCTCTGCAGCTCTTGTTCAACGTAATGTTTGGCAGCCTAGCCCTAACCCGGGAAAGTCACCCTTTTTTACCTATGGATTTTCAATGATACTGTCTGTTGGAACCAACACCACCTCGTTCTCCACAAAGGAGGTGAATACCAGCAGTGACTTGTAGAAGGCTGACATTTCCATTCAGTTGGAGGACAGCACACTTTCTTCAGTAGAACACCACATTTGTGTTGAATGATTAGTATCTAGAGTTGCCTCCCAACCAGTTCTGGGTTATGTTGGGATAATCCAAAACCCTTTCTCAAAGTGCTCCCAAATTAATCACCATTGGAGAGAGCTTTTACTTACTTTGTAAAAGGTGTGATCTACTCTAAAGAGCCTGATCGCCGGATTTCAGTGAGCCAGCACAAGATTCACAAGGTATTTAATGTGGAAACCGATTCAGGAACCAGGAAGATGGTGGCTGCCATTAGCCTCTGGACCTTCAGCCAATACCTTGCAGAGTCTTGGGTAAGATCCAGAATTTGAGGCTGTGTGTTTCCGTGTACTTTTGCACTCTTTGGAAGGAGAACCACTCTCTCTTCGTCTGCCGCAAGGGTAGCTACTATGAAATCGAGCCTCTGGACTTGCTCTGTCTGCGAATTCTTGTAGTTGATCAATAATCTTAACTGTGACGCCAGCTGTCAGACTCTGGCTAAATGCACCACTTTTACTGCTCCAGATGGCCTGGAACTAGCCAGTCGTTGAGGAAAGATTGTATCCTGATCTTTTCTCCGTGCAGATGCAGCATAGCTGGTGCCACTAGATTGGTAAAAAAGCTTTGAGCTGATTTCAGACTAAATGGAAGCACTATCTACTGCAGCTGTTGTTCACTATTATGAACCAGAGAAACCTCTGTTCATGAGAAACTATGGACACATGGTGATTCCCCCAAGCTGCTCAAGAGATCCAGTGACACATGAGACCGCCCGGGGCTCAGAAGCGGGAAGATTACCTGGAAGGTTCCCATTTGGAATTGGTATCCAGAACCCAAATGTTTAGCTTCTTCAGATAGAGAACTAGTCTGAACACCCCATCCCCTATGCTCCCCAAGCTCTTTTGACCCTGAAAGACTGGGGAGTGGATGTCCTAACCCCGTTTTTTACACCTGCATGGTTAAGAAGATCTTCTATAATGCACTTCAGGGTGCTGTGCCAGCTCCGATCGGTAGGTGTCTGCTCTGATCCCCTGAAATCTGAATTCTCACAGTCCCGGTTTGAGGAGGAGGAGATGCAAACTATATGGCGTATCTCTAAGACCCAATGTTCACTGCCCAAGGATCACACCCCGCCTCTGGCCAATTCGGCGCAAAAAGTTGAAAGCGGCCTCTTTCGAGATAATGGCCCCATCCCGTGGATAGCCAGGAAGGATGCTGCTTGGATGTGGAAAGTGACGTGGGAGGGGTTGGTTGGCCACCGCAAAATGCCAAGTCAATTGTAAGCCTTGTGAAACATGTGTTTCTGAGAAATGACTTGCTCTGCCTCGATTTCTTTTTCTCCTGCGGCCCACTCTGCAAGGATTGAGAGCAAGTACGATCATTGTGCGTCTTCTTTTCTATGACAATCAATGTGGGGCTACAGAAGATTTTCCCTAAAAAAGGGCATATGCAGTAGAATATCCTTCTGACTCAGGTTCGTCTTCCAATCTCTGAAGTAGATCTTCTGAAGAATCAATGTTGTTGCATAAGCAGAGAGTACGGCCATAGACAGAGTTTATCACTGTGTGAGACTTCAGCTGTGATTCAAGCTCAATATGGAGGAGAATTATGTTGCTACAATCCTTGCTCCAATCCTCCACTTTCTCCATCAAAGGGTACATCTTCTAAAGGTCCTTGAGAATGAACTACACTGTGTATAACCGGTCAATACTACACCTCAACACCAAATTGGAACCTGCGTAGGCTTTTTTAGGGCTGAGTCCACCATTCTACCATTGGCGTCCTTACATGCCACTTCTTCTGCCATCATAAAGTTGTTACCAGTCAAATTGGGCACTAAAGTATCAACCATGACATGTTTGGAGAGGGCCGGCTCACTCCCCGGTTTGGAAATAAATTCAGGCAATACAACCTTTCACTGCCTTTCTGCTGGTTTTTATTATTGGGACCTGCAAAGCCCTGGCATGTCATATCGACCAAAGTCGTCTCCATCCTCCTTGGGTTTGCTTTTCACAGAATATTCTCCCATGTGAGATGCAGCAGAGCTGGTCTGGCCTCTTTGGAGATGTAGCTCCCTTCTGCATCAGGCTCAGTGTCTTCCTTAGTTTCACTCACAGTTGCATTCTCTCGACACTCCTTCTGGACAGCCTTTGAAGTGCTTGCATACATTAAAGCCTTCAACTCAGCCTTGGTCTTCGGAAGACCGGGGGAAGAGGATTGCTTGCTGTTATCCATCCAATGTTTCTTTTGGTAATACCTGCCCTGGGACTCTAGGCTGTCATGCCCTCTGTGGTAGTTATGGCATTTTGGCCTAGTGACACCCTCCTTGTATTCGGCAGAGGCAAAAAAGACAGAGACCTGAGCCAATGAGATTTGCAAGCATATCTGCCACTACCACTCTAAATACTAGATACTGCTGTTATATTGTGTTATCTATCGGTGCGTGCCATTGTGCGAGCTATCCTTAGGATGTTGGGGTTAGGAGAATTGTGAAGGTGGTGGTTACCAAGCATTAACAGCATTGTTGAGACAGGCCACACTGCAACCTAATGTGGCTTTTTTCTGTGTAAATAAATATGGTACTACCTTTTATATTCCTGCCATTTCTTCATTAAAGGCAGTATCACACCCAGAACTATGCTGCTACATAAATATGGTAAGGGAGAGGCCAAGTAAAGTTAGAGCGAAGGACATTAGTCACTCAGGTGAACTGTCAGTGACTTTGAGTGCCGGCCTGGTGCGCCTGTAAAGTGTTGTGGTCCTTGTAATTCAGAGAACAGGGGAGGGTAGTGGCTGGCTTCTCGTCTGACTTTATCAGTTCCTCGTACCTTTGTCGACTTTCCCAGCCTTGGCATAATGCATACGTATTTCCTTCACTCTGTTTTACCTAAGGTTTAGGCCCCATGAGTGGCCAGAGTAAGGAGAAACTGACACAGGTAAGTGATTTTTTACACACGTTTTTATTTAAATAATAAACGGGGTGGGAAAAAGGCCTCACTAGTCTCTGTAATTGGTTTCCTTGTCTCAAAAAAATGAACTAATGAGAGTCGTCAGAATGTCCAAAATAAAGCTCACCATCCTATGTCCAAAACCTATTCTGACCCTCACACTGAACACTCAAAACATACGACATGGGAAAATAATAATAATGTACTCGGCTGCCTTTTTACAGCCTTCTGAGGCCTTCTAGCACCCACTATTTGGGAAGTGGTGTGTATAATGCCAGGGGGACAACCCCCTTCCCTGGTCTTTCCCCTCTGTGTATTGTAAGACACAATGCCAGGGGGACAATCCCCTTCGGTGGTCTTTCCTTTTGGTTGTAATAACGTATATTGAATTTATCGCGCTTTCTATACAATCTTTTTATCTCGTCCAGTTTGAACCTGTTATATGTCCGAATTCCTCACTGTGTTTTGTTACCACACAGCTTTGTTATACATAAACAATTGGTTTTCCCTCCTATCCAATGGGGCAGTACAAGTTCCCCATAGTCACAGGGTCAAGGAAGTGTAAGGATTACTAAGTTATACCTGTTAATTGCCTTCTTGTTCCCCTTCACACACATACATCCTACAAGGCTCTCCCTCTGGTCTAATACATTTCCTTTTAACATGCAAGCTTTTACAGCTAAGCCAATATCTTCTTACCCGTTCCGTTGTGGTGTTTGCTGGGTTTTCGTACTTGCTTGTGTAAGGGAGGCATGGTATCACAAGTATGACACTGACAGAAAAGGTACAATTTGTAAAACCTTTATTCGATTTTCAGGGTTTGGAAAAACTCCTACGTTGCCCTATAGCTAGGATGGGAGCAATCTCTACCATCAAATAATAAATAAAACAGTCCAAGTTGAGTCTGTCAAATCAAAATGGCCTACACTAATAAAACCTAATTGCCTTACCTATCTCTTGTACAAAAAGTGTGTAAAGGAGAATAAGTATGCAAAGGAAAATCAGTGTTAGAATATAAAGAATAAATGTGGCTGAGTCAGCGCTCCTCCCCATGTTAGACATCACGGAGTAAGGCGGTCCCCGTAGACAAGATGAAACACTCTGGCTCAGGTTCACAAAACAAAGCCAGTTCAAAACGTGGATCGAGGTCCGCCTGGCCTTCCACGTTAAAGTCTCTCTTTCCAGCTTTCAAAACATAGTTCAACAAAAAAGTTCATGCCAGACTCCCTTAGTCAGGCTTGGACCTTTCAAAACAAAAAGTTCACGTAGATCTCCCCCAGTCGGGCTCAGACCTTTCAAAGCAAAATGTTTGCAGGGATTCCACTCACCAAGCTTAATTCACATCCCTTTAGGGAATCCATTCCCCTAACTGATCACAATTCGGGTCTCCCTCAGTCGTGCTCAGACCTTTTCCTGATGTCGAAAACCTTTGAATGTGCGTGGCTTTTATTATAGACCTCTGCAGTACCACTTCGACTCTCCCCTTCAGCTCACACTCTTGAGTACTTGTCCCAGTGTCTCATGGTCTGGGTAGTTCCATGTCATAAGTACAAAAGTTCAACGTTCACCTTTTTACTCCTCACCGTTTCTCTCTGGGTTAATTTTGATTACTTTGCTTTTTATAGTTCATTCACTTTATCACTTCATAACAAAAACATTTGACCTTTCACAGAGACTTTCGAGTGGGCTACTTCCTTTCGCTGGACCACTCTGCTACTCTGCATCGCTGGATTTACAGTTATGGGTAATTCAAAGTTCATCACAGGTCTGCCTTTCTTTGCATCTCATCCACAAGCTTGCAGCCTTCAATTTGGTGATATACTGTTGCAACTTCAATCTTTCCTTAACACACACTGATCTTTCATGTCGCTTGCCAACTCACTGGCTGTGTGCATTTCTTTCTTGTCTTTGCAGTTTTTAATTCACAAGTCAAGATTAATACCACAGGCTTTGCCTCGCCTCCCCAACTCTGCCGTTCACCCGGGAGGGTCGCTGGCATCCTTCATACACAATGCAGTCTTCTTGTCTGGGATTTGGCCTTCTCCACGTGTCTTTCGCTGCTTTTTGGAGGCAACAAGCCTCTGCAGGGAACTCCTGAAGTTCTCTACCCTTCGCTCTCGTCCCTCGGTCCGTCGCTCTGCTCCAGTAGGTTCGCCTTTAGCCCGGAAGTTCTGCTCTTACTTCTGTCCCGCCTTGCTCAGAGTGTGTCTCTATGCTCTATCTTTTATCCGTGTGAGGAGAGCTAATTGGTATCAGATGTATGCATTTAATGTCAAGTGCCTGACTTTGCCTGATCCGATTAGCGGACATGTCCAATGAGATATGTACATGTTAGCCTCTTTACTCTCAGGCGCCCTCTTCCTCGGCCCAGTGTTTGTGTAGAAGGGGGGGGGGGGGAGTTGGGACATTGGAGAATCCGATAAAATAGGATGGGTCATGAGTACAGGAAAGGGGGGAATACCACGTCTCACCATCAGTCGCCTCACCCCCACTCCCTGAAGACTCGTCACACAGGTGATCCTCCGCACTGGTCCACTTCCAGGGTCTGGATCCAAAGGCAATGGCCGTGCCCTGGCCACCTGAGAGAGCGATTCCGGTGACTAGTAGGTGAGACACCCTTTGGTTTCTCACACTTGTCAGATGGAATTCCTCATTGCTCTTGACCGTACCATTTTCTGGTTGGAGATATTCTAATGCGAGTGTCTGGAGTCTTGCCACTTGTCGGTAGTAAGCCAGTCGCTGTCTGTTACCTTGTGGACGCTGTGGACAGCGTCCAAAGCTGAGGCTGAGCGCCCTGCTTCCTTTTGGTAAGGACTGAAACGTTCATGGGTGGATGGGATTGGGTCCCCTTTTCCATTCTACGCTGATTTCCCTTTTGTTCCCCGCTTCGGTAGCTAAGGTTCCCAACCACTCTTAGTTGTTAGAGGTTTTTCTGATCCTCCTTCTGTGCCTGCTCTGTTCTACTGCCAGTTATGTATGCTGCTCACCTCCTGTTGCCCGACGCTGCTGACACCAGCTTTGTAAGTTCTTCTCAGTCGGCTCCCAGTGTTCTCTTTGCAGACACAGACTCCACGAGTCAGGATCTTGTGGCGATGCGTGTCCTGCGTCTTGCTGCTGTCCTTGCACTTGTGCCCGCAATCCCCCTTCACTTGTGTGTAATGACGGTTGTATTAGGGGTACGTTTCGTTCACCACGGGATTCAGGAGTTTCATGTGCACGGCATTGGTAGCGCACAGAGAAGTCCTTTTTAGGACTTGTCTCCGCCTCCCCACTCCGGCACCTGTAGTCCGGTATAAAGGGCTTCTTAAAAACGAAGCCAACACTCACTAAAAGGCCCCGATTACGGCCAGCTCTCGAGCTTGCCAAGGGGTTCCCCACCGGTCTCGGCTGTAATAAAGTTGTAGTCTCTTTCGCTGCACTTCTTCTTTCCTTTCCTATAACGGACTACTTGTCCAATGTTCACACTCCCGGCATCCCCTGCACCTCTTCCTTTACTCCAGATCGCTTCTGTAACCAGCTCTACAACCTCTGCTACTGCTGCTTCGATCACCAATATTATTGTCCGTTTTACTTTCTCTGCTGCTACCATGTCTGACTCTTCCCACTCCTACCAAGACTACTACTGCTTCCACTTTCTCTACTCCAACCACTACTACAACAACATATCCTTAGACCTTCCTTCTTTTTATGGATGACTTTGTTAAAAGATAAGACTGGAAGGTAGTTTCTGGCCTTTTGATCTTCTTTCTTCTGCCTCTAGATTGTTTGTCTAAGTCTTAACTATTTGGCCAACAACAGAAGGGAATTTAGATTACCTGTTTTGCGTGTAATGGGTATTGAGGACTGGTGTAGTAATCTCTAGTTGGGAAATAGTGGCGGGCCCCTGGGTTCGTCACAGCCCGTTCAGCTCTCCCAGGCCCTAGTACCTTTGTCAATTTTTCCATATATGGGGTTCATGATTCTTTTGCTCTGTTTTACATAGGGTGTGTGCCCATTCCGTTCTCTTAAGCTCCTGTTTCTTTGTCGGCTTTTCCAGCCTTGGTATAAAGTGTTTGTATAGCTTTCACTCTGTTTTGAACATGGGTGTGTGCCAGTTCCATTCTCTAAAGCTCTCGTATCTTTGTCGACTTTTCCATCCTTGGTATAAAGGGTTTGTATCTCTTTCGCTCTGTTTTACATAGGGCATGTGCCAGTTCCGTTCTCTCAAGCTCTCGTACCTTTTTCAGCTTTTGCAGCCGTGGTTCTCTGTTCCAGCATATCTGGTCTCTGTAACCTCCTTGGTTTTTCCAGTCTTGGAAACCAAAGTTCATAGACCTCATTGGCGTTTTTGCTTCGGAAGCGTTCATTTCCATATTTGTGCTAATCTCGGCAGCAAATGCTCATGCCGTGTGGAACTCAGGGAACCCGGGCTCCCTTCATTCCTCTGGTCTCAGTGTGGGTTGCCGGGTACCAGTCCCACCACTGCTCTCCTGCGGTTGGCACCACCAGTTAAAACGGTTGTACTTCCGTCTCTGTCTTTCTCCTGACCGAAGCCTCTCACTCAGCCGGAGCCTCCATCTAGCGGTCCTCTCTTCCTCCTCGCCACTGCTGGGTCTGTGGCATGGTGTGGCTCCGCTCCTCCCCTCCAGGATGACATCTCTGAACAGGCTCACCTCTGCATAAGGATTTCTCTCCTCCCTCCATAAGAGTCTCTATTCGACTCGTAGTGCACTCTGATCTTATGTATGTCATCAGAAACAACAGAAATGTGGCTGTCTTCTTTGTTTATGGCTTTCAAATGACGTTCAGCATTACCTGAATCTAAAAGGAGTGAAAGAAGGGTTCTTGTTTACTATAGTCATAATGGGAGATACCAAAGCCTTTCCAACCTCCACAAAGGCAGAAAGTGTGTTTTGGACTAGGAGTGCCTGATCGGAATGGGAGTCCTTGTAGCCAAGAGAGGAGTCACTCCCAGTGAGGTCCCATTTGCCCAGAGCGCTAGGGAGGGTCTTACTTTGCGGGCTCACCTCCCTAGCCTCAAAAGGGTTGCTCCCCTCTGGGGAGAAATGACGAATTGTTCAGATTTGTAGCAGTGTGTGTCATCTGTGGCGAACCAGAAGAAGGACTCAATTAGAGTTAATTCTAAACAGGTGTTATTAGAAGATAAAAGAGTCAAAATGCCTTACTAGTTGAATCGCTATTCAGGACGTTCCTTACCTAAACAAATAAAAACTAAAGGTGAGCTTTAAAGTCCCAAATAAAGTTCTTTGGTCCGAATCCTATCCAACTAACTAGCCCTACCACTTTAGAAAAAAACATCCTAAACTGAAAGTGAAATTGGAGGTTTTGCACAATAGCCTCACCAGGGAATCTGCCTGGCCCAATTTCTATTTGCTGTGTTCAGGGTTTCATAAGTTAATTTTGAAAGCACCACAGGATATTCTTCACAGTCTTTGTATCAAGTTGGGGTTTCAATTTCTCCTCTTAACAAAGAAACTGTGCAAGTATACTCTGGGAGATCCCAGGAAGTTTGATAACGCAGCAGGTGGGTTATCCTTGCTACAACAAGCTTCTATGTATAAGAAACCGACCTGGACTGCTAGTATGGGTAGGGTTAGACACTTATCACACCATTTGTTTGGCTTGAAATATTTAATAATCGCTAACTGAATGCATGATCACCCATCCGTTTATTAAACCATGTCAAATACAGTGATAATTAAAAAACCATGCATTGGTACAAACATTTAAAAGGTGCCAAAGTGCAACATCAGTGGCACCAGGCTCAATTCTGCCCAGTGTTTGAAAACACTTAAACTGTGCAATTCCTATCAATAATCTATAGATCTTCTAGATGATCTATATACCCTTTACTTGCCCAACAGGTTTCATTCTTTTAGCTTCTGAATCAATCAGTAAAACTTCATCAGGGGCTAATTAACCTTCAGAGAAATGTAGTACTAAATTGATGTACTAGGGTGATACCTTCAGAGCAATTTTACTCAGTGTGTAAAGATCTTGTTATTGGCAGGGAAGTTATGTTTCTTCCAACCTGCGTTTGAAATAGTAAATACAGCTGGCTATTATAGCTTGTTCATACATAGGGATATTCATTCCAACTTTGTACTGTTTTCAAAAAACGAGTTGTAATCTAGCTGATAAGAGCTCACACACTCGATCCATCTGTTATTAGGCACTTACGTGAAAGTAGGTGAAAACATGTCCTCTTAATCTGGGAATTGGAACCTGCAGCGCTTTCTCTCTAGAATGTCAAAAGAGAGAACAAACATTGTGGGTATGGGTCGCTGCGTGTCAACCTACATCCCCTCTATAGCGCAATTGCCTCTTGCTTGCAGATTAATGCATCAGTCATTTACTTAAATATAAAGCTTCACTGCTCAGCTGTTGGAAATCTTCGTGCCATATTTGTTATCTTTCTAGCTCCAAACAAACGATCAAAGAAGTTGGTTTTCTAACTTTAAGGCAAAGGTAATCTCGGTAAAGGTAGACAATCAGAATAACAGCAAACTCTCTTACCTTGTCTTCAAACTCAATGTGGATATTAGGGAAATACCTGAGTCCCCCTCTCCCAGCCTAAAACAGGCGTGGAGTGGAGGCGTCAGGGAAACCCTTGGTCGGGAAAAACCCTTGTAGCTGGGGATCGTTGAGAGTTCCCGACGAGGACTGTCGCGGCTCGTGAGCGTCGGGAGACAATCCCCGGAGGTACGAAGGAGTCGAGGATGTCGGTGTCCGTGTTTTTGCCTCTGACTGTTGATACAAATCAGAAAGGTAAGTGTTCTGTCTTTTATGGTGAAAGATACTCAAAAGGCGGGGAGTAAAGGAATCTCGTACCTTGGGAGGAATTCTAAAAGGTTTCAGGTGTTGGTAACAAGGTGGCTGGCGTTCGGCAGTCTGAGAAGGGATTACTGGAATTCGTTCTGAAGATATACAAGGTAAAGATAAGTAACGAGTACTATTTGACTGATCTAAGAGAGCGGGTGATAAGTAGCGTACCTACCCTAGCATATAATTCCTTCTGTGAGAAGTCGTGACTTCCATGGAAGAGGAGGAGTCTGGGTACTGTAGTTCAAGAGGTGGAATGTGTCTGCCTTTGCTAATACAGAGTGGGAGAGAAAAAAGGTTAACTTCGGGTTCACTGAGAAGGGGAGAGTTGTGAGAATCGATGAGCTTACTTACTGGGAGGCAAGTGCCGAAATGACTAAGTAAGAGTTGGGTGTCGGGAATGGCTGGCCTGTGAATTGGTCCGCGAGGAGGCAACTAGCGGAGCAAGAAAAAAAAAGGATTAAGCAAGCAAAGTAGGAAAAGAAGAGGTTACGTAGAGCGGTTTGGGATATCCAAATGAATCCTAAATTACTCACGGAGCGTGGCTCACGATAGTCGTAGCAACGCGCTGGTCCATCGGTGTTGATGTGGGAAATACTCTTCCGTGCTGACGGGGAGGAGTCACACCCTCCTGATCTGATCGAAAGACTGGACCAGCACACGAAGGACTGGGCGCCATTTTGGAAGGATAACTTCGCACCCCTTGTACATACCGCCAACGGCGCCACACAGACCAATTCCGCGTTGCACTCGTGACAATATTAGTGCGCTTCCCGGTGGCGTTCGTACCTCTTTCAAGGGCATACTCTAAACAAGAAACAGAGCCCTCAAACAGCTCCTGTTTTTCCTTTTACCTCGCATTTGTTTTAAAGTGGCTTAAGCCAAACATTAGCTTAAATCGTTTCTTACCGTAGTTCGATGTTACTACGTTTCTGTACGCATCATAGGACAAATGGCTTTCAGTGAGAAAAAGTGGCTGCTGCGCTTACAAACAGAACGCTAATGACTGGTTGTCACTGGCAACCAGATCACGTGTCCTTTTCTGAAAGCTCCAATTGTCATACTGGATTGATGAGGATGCTATCTTGGGCTAGTGCATTTGTGATTCAACGGCCATGCTCATGCTCAGAGAGCGGAGTCATGTCCACCAGGAGTATCTGTTTTGAAGCACTATTGATGCAGCAATCGTATTAATTATGTTATTCCACAAATTATTATTATGGTTACGGGTTGAAATTTCCAGATGGGTAAGTGCATGGAGCGTCTAGTTTTTTTTTTTTTTAAATATATTTTTATTTTATATATATAAACCACACAACTTTACAACTTGAACATAGATAAACACATTTAACAACAAACAACACTGCAATCCCCATCCCTCCCCCCTATGAGCCTGTATGGTGTTCGCCATTGGTATCCGCTGTGGGCGAGGGGGCGTCAGCACTCTCAGAGTCAATTGAAGCTGACCCCGTTCCAAACAGTTCAGCTATTAACAGTTTCCATGCCGCAAGAGAGCACATTTCCTCGTCCTCCCCTGCAATACTGGTGTCTCGCCACACAGCCGTCTCGGCCTCCGCCCATTTTTGGAGATCCCTCCACCAGACCTCCGTTCGTGGTTTATGACACTCTTTCCAACCCATGGCAATCCTACGTTTAGCAAGCACATAAGCCAGATCTTTCAATTTATCGACATGTCTAAGTTTACGCGCTCTGGGATATCCCCCCAGTAAGCAGGCCCAAGCTGAATCCACTTTGAGTGTGACACCCTTTCCTGCCAGCTTCTGCGCCACTTCGCCCCAATAGCTTGCAATTACTGGGCACGCCCAAAACATGTGTATCATGTCTGCATTCTCCTCGTCGCACTTGGGGCACGCCTGGCGTCCAACACCCCGAAATTTGGATATTCTCAAAGGGGTCAGGTATGCTCTGTGCGTTATATAAAGCTGTATTTGCTTGAACCTGGCATTTCTCGATACTTTTTTATGATACCCAAGGGCTCGCTCCCACAACCCATCTGTCATCGGGGCCCCCATCTCCGTTTCCCATTCCAGTCTCAAGTGCCCTAAATCGCTCCCAGCCTTCATCATCAACATCTCATACAACCTAGAGACCTCGTGCCCGCCCTCCGATGTGTCATATAGTATCTCCACCGGGGCATCCGGTTCATCGGCCAGGGTAGTTTCGGGCCACTTATTCCGGATCTCCTGCACTATCCTGTGATATGTCATATATTGACCCCTGTGCAGTCCCGACCCTGCCTCTAATTCTTCGAACTCCAAGATGATCCCATCCTGCCAAATATCTCCCATGGTGACCAACCCCACTGACTCCCAGTATATCCGAATGGTTGCCCTGAGCTGCCCATCTCCCCTCGCCAGTGCGACCAATGGGAACTGCAATACACACGGCAGAGGGTTGCCCATCATCCGGCAGGCCCGTTTCCACATGTTCCGTCCCAAAGCTAGCATACTAGGCCGCTCCCTCATGCATGCATTAGCCACCCAGATCACCTCTCTCAAGTAAAAAGGGGAGCAATCCCTCCCAAACAGCCTGTGTTCAGGGGTCTCTTCATCAGAGAGCCACCTGGACACATATTGTAGCTGCGCTGCTACATAATATGCCTCAAAGTTCGGCAGCTTGATTCCGCCCTTCTCATAGAAGTTCTGCAGCTTCCACAGTGCGACTCTGTTGCGCATGCCGTGCCACAGGAATTCTCTGCAAACACTGTGTAGCCTCACAAAAAACTTCTTAGGAATCATGTAGGGGATGTTGTTGAAATAATGCAGAAGCCTGGGCAGCACCACCATTTTAAGCATGGCTCCTCGGCCCATCATCGCTAGTGGCAATCTTTCCCAGAACCTCATACATTTCTCGATCTTCCCCACAGCAAGTTCCGTGTTATACTTGTGCTCTTCCACGGGCGTATGATACACATCAATCCCCAAGTATCTAAAGGATCTCGTCGCCCACGGGATCTGCAACACTGGCAACCTCTCCACTGGAGTCCCCACATAGCCCCCCAGCGGAAATAGAGTGGATTTCTGAGGGTTCACCGCTATACCGGACAACCAGGCGTACCTCCCCATCACCTCTAAGACATACTGCAAATTTTCTTCTGGGTATCTTAGGTATAACAGCATATCATCCGCATACAGGGATATAAGGTGACACTCTCCTCCTACCTCGATGCCGACCGGGTCATATTGTTGCCGGAGGTAAATCGCCAAGGGTTCCAGGGCCAGGATGTACAACATAGGGGACCAAGGACACCCTTGTCTAGTGCCTCTGCCCAACTGCCATCTCTCTGACACCACTGCGCCCGTACGGACCCTGGCCAGTGGTGCACTGTATAACATCTCGGCCCATCTAACATAACCTGGTCCCATCCCGTACTCTTTCAGAGCCGCTAGCAGCCAAGGCCATCGAACAGAGTCGAACGCCTTAACCGCGTCCAATGCTACTATCGCCATTTCGCCGTCCTCACCACCACCCCACTCGACCACCCTGTGGAGGCGCCTGTGGTTGTGAGTGATGTTCCTATTAGGGACATAGCCCGTCTGGTCAGGGTGGATCAACTTGCCGATCACTCTACGCATTCTAGTAGCCAGGACAGCTGTCAGGATCTTGCTATCTTGGTTCAACATCGACAGGGGCCTGTAGGAGCCACAATCATGTCCCGGTTTATTTGGCTTGGGGAGCGGTATTATAATCGCCTCCCTAAGTGACTCCGGCAACCATCCCATCTCGTACGCTTCGTTGAGCATTTCCAACATGGGCGGGAGCACTTCCTCTGCATAAACTTTATAAAATTCACTGGGGAACCCATCTGCCCCTGGGGTCTTACTAGTGGGCAACTGTCTCACAATCTCCTTCAGCTCTTCCAGGGTGATCGGAGCATCCAGCTCCTCTCGCTCCTCATCGCTGACCTTGGGCAAGCCTACATCTTCCAGCACTTCGTCTATCTCCTCCTGGCTGCCCCCCTCGCAATCTTCGTATAGGACCTTATAGTATTCCATGAATGCCCTGTTCACGCCTTCTTGGGTGTCTACCTCCTCCCCCTTTTCATTGGTTACCATTCTGATCGGGGATCGTGGGGTCTCACTCTTGTACAGCCAAGCCAAGAGTCGGCCCGTTTTATCTCCCCCCGCATGCAGTCTCTCAGTATACTTTCTATAATTCAAATTACAGAGCCTGTCCCAATGTTCCGCACACTCTTGCTGCAACTTAGAGACCGCCTCTGCATCTGTCCCACCACCTTTCAACTCCTCCTCCAGCGCGGTCTCAGCTCTATGCAAATCCTCCAGGACTCCCCCCATCAATCCCTTAGACTTCGCAATGGCGATCCCCCGCATTACAACCTTAAAGGCCTCCCATAAGGTGCCAGCCGACTTAACGCTCCCTTTATTCACCTCAAAATAAGCAATTATCTCTTCCCTGATATCCTCTCTGAAGGCGGGGTCTTTGAGCGCCTCTGCCCTTAGGCGCCATGTTGGTATACGCGCTCGTGGGGGATACAGTTGCCATCGCATGACCAGGGGTGAGTGGTCAGAGAGGACCCTCGCCCTGTATTCTATATGGTCGCACTCCGCGACTATGTCTGGCGTGGTGAAAAAGTAGTCAAGCCTCGTGTGCAGTAGATGCGGAGCCGAATAGTGCGAGTATTGTCTCGCGCTCGGGTGTTTCGCTCTCCACACATCAACTAGGCCGAAATTCGCCAGCAGCGTCTGCAATACCCTAGCCGCCGGACCGGGCCCAGCCATCTTGTCATCCGACCTATCCTCCTTGGGGTTCAACACGCAATTAAAGTCACCACCCCATATCACCGTGCCCCCCATCCCAACACTGAGCTTGGTGCACAGCGTCCTAAAATATGTCGCCGTTTCCTGGTTAGGCGCGTATGTATTTACAATGCACACTACTTTGTTCTCTACCAGCCCCCTCACCATAACCAACCTCCCATCCTCCCCCACAACCTCCTCAATTAGCTTGAATGGGACGTGTGGCGCCACCCACACCAGCACTCCTCTGGCACAGGCGGAGTACGTTGATCCTACCACTGTTCCCTTCCACTTCCTCCCTACCAGCTCCAGTTTCTCTCGCTTTAGATGTGTCTCCTGTAGCAGGGCTACGTCTATCTTCTGCCTCTTGAGATACAACATGACTTTATTTCGCTTAAGGTAGCTGTTAAGCCCCCTAACGTTCCACGTTAGTATCCTAAGGTCTCCCATGGCCTATCAGTAGTTTCCTCCCCCCATCCAAGGCAATCCCTCCCCACTTTGCGAACCCCCACTCCCGGTTCCACCCTCAGGCTCATACTAAAACTAAAACTCCCCCCCAAACCCCTACCCCCAACCACTGCCCAGCTCCATCCCTGGATCTCAGGCATCCCTGTGTTCGGTCCTCCTTGGTAACCCAAATAGAGAACCCGACAGGGTGTCACCCTACTAACAGTGACTAAACTAAACACAAAAAGGGGGTGTAAAGGGTGGCTTCAGGCGGCTCCACAACTTCGCAACCATGTCCGCGCAAGGACCACGTTTCATAACCCCTGACGCGCGCATGTTCTCAAGCGAGTTCAGTGACTATAATCTAGTCCCAATGTTCATGGCCCGACCGGGCCTACAGCGTTACTTATCTCGTCCTTTATTTTCCACCGGCTGTCTGAACATCTGACTCCTGAGGGCAGTTGTGTGCATCCAACCACTCCATAGCATCCTCCGGGGTGACAAAGAACAGTAGCTTGCTCTGAAAGAAGACCTTCAGTTTGGCCGGATAGAGCAACATGTATTTAAGCCCCGCTTCCCGCAATCTCCTCTTCACCGTTCCGAAGTTCATACGACTGCGCTGTACCTGCAGGGTGTAGTCGGGATAGGCCGTTATATTCGCCGCTCCTCGTTGTATTGTGCCTCCCTTGCGGAAGTGTTCAAGGATCCTTTCTCGGTCCCGGTAATTAAGGATCTTAGCTATCACTGGCCTGGGCGGGTTTCCCGGTGGTGGCTTCCTAGTTAAGGCCCTGTGCGCTCTCTCAACCGCAAAACCCTGCGACAGGGTGCCTCCCGTGATCTCCTGCAGTAGCATGTTTTCAATAAATTCCGTTGGATTGTGGCCCTCAGTTCCCTCCGGCAGGCCTACGATGCGAATGTTGTTCCTCCGGGCGCGCCCTTCTGCCTCCTCCGCCCTACTCTCCAAGTTGCCCACGCGTTGCACCAGGGCATGGAGTTCACGCTTATGCACAGCGCAGTCCGCCGCGGTAGGGCCCAATTCTTTCTCCAAAGTCTCTGTACGCTCTGCCAGGGTACGCACATCCTGCCTTAGGAGGTTCACGTCCTCCTGTACTGCCCCGACCTGGAGTTCCATTGCGGTCTTCAATTCAGCCACAGCGAGTTGGAGCTTGGTCTCCCAGGTCGCTTTCAGGTCTGCGATCGCAGCGAGGACCTCGTGGTTCGCACCCCCGGCGGCCATTTCCTTGGCTTGCGTTTTGTCCTTGCTTTTGGCTCCGTCTGGGCCGGGAGGCGTTTTAGCGTATTCGTCGAGCGTGTGCTGTTTGGTCTTCGCTCTCAGGGGCTTGTTAGACATGTCTCACGTCCTTCAATCCCCGCTCGGATCTGGGGCAGGGTTTCACAGTGCGCCCTGCGGGTGCCCCGTTGTTATCACCACTTCTCTGACACTAAGTTCCTCTGTCCTCCGGCACCCCCGGCCATCTTGTCTGTTTACCTAGCTAGGCCAGGTCGCGTCTCACCATCTGAGGTCCACTTTAGGCCACAAAGGGCCCGGGGCACAGTTCCCGGTCACACCGCACGATCCGGGTATAGAGTATCTTCGATCAGGCCCTGCTCCCTTCCCAGGTCCACGCCGTCGGCCTCGCAGGACTGGGTGTCCTTAATGACCTCGATGCACCCGCGTCATGCACCTACACCATCACCATGCTCCAGTGCGACCGACAGGCGCCCAGATCAAGCACCCCTTTGTTCCTTCGTTCGGCGGCGGCGGCCATTTTCTCGTTCAGCGCACTCTCGCCTCCAGATCTTCTTTTAACTTTTTGTTGCGCTCTCACGGTGCAGGCCCGTGTCGAAACATAACCTCACGTTCACCTGAGTTTCATGCGCGCAGTCATATCGGTCTCAGCAAAATTGCATCGGTCCTTGCACTGTTTTCAGTCGGATAATGTGCGGATCTTCGGGAGCCCCCGTACAGACACGTCCTTTCACATGGCTTCCAAGCCACGCCCTCATGGAGCGTCTAGTTATTACCATCACTACTGTCTCTTTTAATACATTTCAAGCTAACATAAATATCTACGGCGTGTGGGAGCTCACTATATAGTTGTTGCTAAGTAGAGGTTTGTTTGAGTAGCACCGGCGGGTTACTGCCGGACTTGTAATGAGGCCCCTTGTAATGGTATATTCTCTGTTGGGTTTCTCAGGCTCCCGCAACCTTGTCGGCTTTCACTCACTGTCTCTGTTGGGTTTCTCAGGCTCCTGTAGCCTTGCCGGCTCTTGTAGTCTCCACTCAATGTCTCTGTCCGGTTCCTCAGGCTCCCGTAACCTTGTTGGCTCTCCCTGTTGATACTTGTCATTGTGGCTACGGTCCGATGTGTGAGGATCTATGGGACCCAGGCTCCCTCAGGACGTCTGGTCTCGGCATCAGCTACTGGCCTTCCGGCCCATCACAGCTTCTTCAAGGTCACGCAACCAGGCGAGACAATTGCGTCTCCGTCCCTCCCGCTCCTCTAACATAGGCTTCCCGGTTGGGTAGAATGCCAACCCTCAGGCATTCAGCTAGCGCTTTACTCGCCCTCCTTGCTGCCACAGGCTCCGCAGCCCAGCATGGCCCAGCCTCAAGGAAGTCAACAATGAGGAGGTTCACCTCTGCGTAACTGTTCTCGTCCCTCGGTAGGAGTCTTCTATCTTTTATCCGTCAGACGGATACACAGAACAGTGTCCTTCTTCGCTGGTTATGGCGTACAGGCTGTGTTCAGCATTGCCTGAAGCTAACAGGATGAAAGTAGGATAACTGGGTGCTCTAGTCAAAGAGCTTGAGGCATGATCACTATTTAAAAATCCAAAGTGAGATCATACATAATCTGTTGATGCTTTTGACTGTGGCGTTCAGGCGATCTCGAGCATTACCTGAAGTCATAGAGATAGGATAAATGTCACTATTCAGTGAATTCAAAAAAGAAGTATTCAAAACAGAAGTAACAACAGTCTTTTTAGTTCCAACATAAGCAGATAGTGTGTTCCGGGCAGGGAGTTCCTTACGGGAATCAGACTCCCAGAGAGGTCCCACTTGTCCAGACCCTGAGGGAGGTTCTTGTTGAGCAGGCTCACATCCCTAGCCATGGGGAGAAGGGACAAATACCATGGCTTTGTCACATAACCCTCCCCCCACTAAACGAGAGGCAACCCTTTCATTGAAAAGAGCGAAATGGCTTAAGAAGTCCTACCTTTCTCGTTCTTTCCTTTTCCAATGGGTTCCACAGAGGTACCCTTCTTTGGACTCTGATATTCCTTGTTGGAGACAGTTCCACAATCTGGCAATCAGTGTTGATGCCAGTGCCAGGTGCATCAGAATTGTCTTGGGAACTTTGGAAGGAGTTATTTGAAAAGTATATGGAGGCACAGGATGGAAGTACATTTCGACCTGCAAAAATGTTAGCGATGTTAAAGAACTGCCTGGTGCCAGAAGGAGTGTAGTTATTTAAACATTTTCCATCAGGAGAAAACATAACAAGTCTGAATGTTTTTTATGTTAGTTTAGAACGGTTGTAGTCCCGATTTAAGGAAAAGACTAATATTGTACTAGAAAGATTCAAAATCTACTCTAGAAAACCGGATAGTCACAAGTCCATAGACGAGTATGTAGAGAGATTTAAAGTGTCTTGCTGCAAAGTGTGACTTTGAGAACATAACATTCTGAGCATGTTTTTTACAAACAAATATTAATGTAACTTGTAAAAGAAAAATCAAAGAGCTGCTATGGACAGGGAAAAATCCTGATCCGGCCAGTGTGACAAATCTTTGGATATCGTCCCTTCTTCTCTAGGGGAAGCCCCTTCACATGAGGCCAGGGAGGTGAGGCTGCTACCCGATAGTCCCCCTGGGGTGGTACTCAGCGGGTGGATCTCGTGGGGAGGGATTAGGGACGACTATCCAGGGAGAGCTCTCAGGGAAATACTGGGACGAGGAGGAAGTACAGAGGAATGAAGACCAATCTGGTGTTTCAGAGGCTCTGATTGTCCAGAACAAATACAAATTAGAAGAGGAAAAACCAAGCAGGGAGAGAGGGCCGCCCTGGCGGAACAGCAAGACGCTGAGCGCAGCAAAGAAACAACACGGTTGCTAACTGGAACTCAGGAGAGTTGTCGTAAGGGTTCCAAATTGGTCCAGCAAGGAAGGACCGACCAGCGAGCAGGGAAGCCCTGCATCAGGGTGAAAGCAATGCGAGAGCGTGCTGCTAAGGGAATCCACACAGCCCCAGCGTAGCTGAGAGCAGCTGAGTCGCCGCAGCCCCAAGAGAGCCACTGGAAGCTGCAGAAAGCATTGAGAAGCATGTGGGAAAGCCCAAGACTGACCGTAGAGCGCTTGCAAACACCCTGAAGTTACCTGGGTGACCAGGACAGTGAGTAGGGCTGGAAAAGAGAGAGAAGCATGGGTCTGGGTCCCGCACCCAATTGAGAAGAGCATCACAAATCCTCTTCTTCAGCAAAGTATCTGGCAGAGGTGTGAACCATGACTGTCAGAGCAGTCAGAGAAAGGGGTACGGGTCTGGGACCCGCACCCAGTTGAGAAGAGCATCATGAATCCTCTTCTTCCGCGCAGTACCTTGCAGGAAAGTGAACCAGGTCTGCGAAAGGAAAGCAGCAGAATCCTACATGTCTGGGACCCACATCTACAGGCCAGTAAAACAAGGTGAAAGTATGACCAGGGGAAAAGAAACATTCCCCCTGGTGGAGTAGAACTGTGAGAATACAGTACCAACAGAAGGAAGAAATGTTCTTGATACACTAAAGTCAGGGGAGGGGAGTCATTCCACCAACCTTCGTGAACTGTGACAAAGAGCCTGGGAAGGGCTTGAGGAAGGGAGTCCTTCCAATTGCCTTCGTGAACTGTGACAAAGAGCCTGAGAAGGGGTCGGGGAGAAGAGTCATACCCCCACCCGTCGTGAACTGTGGTAAAGAGCCTGAGAAGGGCCCAGGGAAGGGTGCAATTCCCCCTACTACAGTGGAACTGCAAGCCAAGGTAGACCAGGGGAAGAAAGCCATACCTCCTGGTGTTGTGTACCTTGAGGTCAAGGAGATGAAGGGAGTCATTCTCCTGACATTGTGAAATTGAGAACAAGACACCTAGAGAAGGAAGACATTCTCCAGGAACCCTATAGTGAAGAAAACTACGGGCAATAAGGAATGGCTTTTGAGTTGGAACATTACCTTGTTACTTTGAACTGAGACATTTACAACACCACAAGCTGGAACTTTATTTTGTATCTTGGAAATGAACTGAGACCTAGGGAAGGGAGTCATTCTCTCAGGCAAAATTCCAACATATAATTGGAACTATTGTTACACTTTAACTCTTTACTCTCTGGAAAAATCCCCACATGCAAACTCGCCGGCAAGAACAATACAACAAGGCCTACCTTGTCTTCGTCCAAATATGAAGAATAGATAGATCTACCTGGAACCAGCTTCCGACACCTTCCAACTCAGGTATCGAAAGGAGACTCCAGGGAAACCCTTGTGGGGGATTAAATCCGGCTGCCGGTAGAGAGCGCTGGGTGTAGGGCTGGTTTCAAACTCTCAAAGATCTTGCGGGATGTAGTCTTCTAACGGTAAGTAAGTAGTTGTCTATGAAGTATCAGGCTCAGGAAAGATCTGGGAATAAACATATAGAAGTTAGCGAAGGTGATAGTGTCGGATTTCCTATGAGTGTTGGATGAGAGTTGTAATACCTGCAAGTGGTAGGTACTGGGTGTCGGCAGAGGATTTCCAATTGCTGTTTGTAAGTGTGTGTGCCTTTAAAGATGGATCCCAGACGGGGTTCCGAAAAGGAGCAGGATGGGAAGCTGAAAAGCTGGGTTTCTTTGGGAGGAATAAGGAAAGAATAATTTGGAAGGAGAAAGGCCTGGCCTATATATCTGGTTACCGGGTACAAAAGCGGAAAGAAGCTTACATGAGTGGAGGTTGAGACACACCGCTCTCGGTGGTCGAATGGAGTCGATAATGCAAGCGTGGGTGACAGAGGAGGCGGGGCTTCCCTGCTCGAAAAGAAAAGGAGAGAAATCAAGGGTTAGTAGATACAAAGGTTCTAAGGAAATCGTAGCGTAAGGTTCCTAACGGCAACTCACGAAGCGAAGCCTCTGATAGCAGTAGCAACGCGTTGTTGTCCAGGAGACGTGGATTCTTGTAGCGTTTCCGGGATGGGAGGCGGAGCTTCGCTTCCGTCTCCCGTCCTGACAACTAGACCATTGACTCCGAGTACAGGCGCCATGTTGGAGGAACAAAGCCGCAACTTTGGCTGAAGCCGCCAGCGGTTCCATAATAAACCGCGTCGGAGACCCATCGTAACAACTATAGTCCATTGTCCAGAAGAAGGGAGCCATTCCTCTGGACCAAGAAGATCCACTACCTCTTTATTATTAGTTACAAGTGTGACAGACAGAAGTAGGCATTTTAACATATGACAGTGGACTCATTTCATTTACTTGGACATTCTGACAAAATCCTTAGTTCCTTAGTTGAAGCAGGGAAACCCCTCTTAGAGTACAGGAGAGATAAGTTCCTCTTTTCGGTGATCCAATACATGTTTATGCCAACAATCATGCCACTTGTGTGTCAATCTCCTCCTTCTGCACCCTTACACCAGCAACATTGATACTGAGCGTAGCATTGACATTTCAGAAACAAATTTAAAAGGAGTTAAAGAATAATATAGGGGAAATCATGTGCGTCGTGAGAAATAATGACAGATCCAAGAATGTATGCAAGCCATGAGCCTATTCAAAGTATTGGTGATAGCTATAATAAAACAATAAAAATATATTTTAGAAGCGGTAATGAGGAGCACTCAGCCAGTGATAAGTGTTTGTCAGCTGTTAACAAAATGTGTGCAGTATGTAAAAGTAGAGGGCCTTTTGCAAAACATATAGAATTGTTGTAGTGTGAATGTGGTATCCGAAGATTCTTGTGAGGTAGATCATGAAAAATGTGATGTCTTTACTGTGAGGGATGATGCAAGTGATGTTCACATTCGCCAGTCATTCCCCAGCCATGTTGTACAATGACTTTTGGCATGCAGGTTTAGAATGTAATGGCAGACTCTAGCTGTAAACACACAATTCTTCTGGCGCCTACTTTTGATAAGGTTTGTCTACATGCATGTTTAAGAAACCAGACATTGTGCCTGGAGGTTATGAAGGAGAGAAAACTCAGATTAAAGGCTATGTGGTGGCCAAGTGTTCTTACCATGGTAGGTCAGCAAGGATAAAAATTGATTGGACAGATAAAGGTGTGCCCATTATTGGCTGGCCATTGCAAAGTGCCCTGAATATGAAGTTGCACCTGGTTGAGAGTGATGAGGTCCTGACAGTGGATGTGCCAAGTACTGATGAAGTTGTGTGCTGCCATGCTGTTGTCTTTTATAATGAGATTGGTTGTGGTAAGGTTTTTCAATAAGTTGTGCAATGTGCCCAAAAAAGCGATGAAGATCTATGTTGAATATTGTGAGATTTGTGTGCCATGGATGTGGTTGAGCCTATTGATTCATCTGAGTCCCCTGTTGAATTATCATGCAGGTCTCTCCCCTTTCTGTAACACCTTGGCAGGCTGAAGAACTATGATCTGAAGGATTTCCCAGAGGAATTGTCAGAGATTTAAGATTAATTATAAACCTTCCAGCCATCACCTCTGTGGGCAATATGTTTTACATTATAATATTGAGCAAATACTGCAAACTGCCACAACTGTTTCTTGCTTGTCGGAGGATAGACTTTACTGGGCATGTCTTTGCAATGAAAGTGCTTCGCTTAGTGTGTAGAGATGCTCGCCTACACATCTCTCGCTTTTGGCATATGTAAGCATGTTTTAGGCTCCTGCTTTCCTAGGAAAAGCAGTGTTAGCAGACAAAAGTCTTCATATTACAAGAGTTCTCGCCTGCCTCAGAGTGTGTGTGTGAATCTTTAAGGAGTATATTCACCTTCACTAATTGTATAATGATATGCCGTCCTTCCAGATAACACTGGCCAACATGAAAGGCTAGTGGGGCTTTGCGCGCTGTTGGAAACATTGTTTCAGTATTATTTCTTGCCCTCTCCGGACCACCACTTCCACTGAAATGCATGGGTTCCTTTGGGTATAAGAGCGCAGTGCACGAAATGTGTGGAGGAAAATTGGGAAATTAAAATGTTATGTACTGCCCGTGCCTGGCACTGCAGTATTATAGTGACTAGGCCCTGTAACCTGCCATGTTTAAACAACGTTTCTTCCTTATGCGAGAAAGACACTTTAGGATGTACTGCGCATGTCTTTGCACTGAAAGCCTTTCGCCTAGCTTGTTGGAATGCTCACTTTCTCATCTCTCGCTTCTGACATGTTTCCCTTTTGGCATCTAGGCTCTCGCTTTCTTAAGAAAAGGGGCACTGAGGGGCGGAAGTCGTCACATCGCTAAGGCTAATGCTCTCACTTACCTCAAAGCCTATGCATATCTTTAATGAGTGTAGGCACATTGACTGAGGTAAAACAGCGTGACCTCACTGATAACACTGGTTTACATGAAAAAGCGCAGCTGGTGTTAAAGGCTGATAGAATGAGGCTTTGTTCTTTGTTAGCAGGATGAATTTAGTGTGCAAACTTGACCTGTTTGTATCACTCCTTACATCGGAAAGCATGTGACTTGGTGGGTATAAAGGGTGGAGGGCTCGGAGGGAAGGGGATGCTCTGAACTTTGTGTCACGTGTGTTAGGGAGAATTCTCATTCAATGGCTAATTTCCCTTACCTATAGAGTCCCCCAGCAGCTTTGCTGGATTTGAAGGGTTTGTTTCTTTTTACCTGCTAAGAGTGAGACTCTTTTTCCCACTCTTAGGCATTTTTGCTATGTGTGTTCTAGGCTATTTTTGTGTTTAATGCCTTTGGGATTTTCTCTCCCCCATAGGAACCATCTTTATTCACATGTGTTACACAGCACCCTCAGTGCAGTGACACAGGGGTGTCGTAGCGACCCCCAAACATAGACTCCATACCCTGGAACTGACTACTGTCTCCCAGGGCATCTAATGTCCCCATTGACTTTACTAGTCAATTTTTATGAACTTAACCAGTACAACCCATCTTACTATGGAGGTGCTGGGAGGGGTTCAAAGTTTTTCCCCTATGTTCATTTTCGAGGGGGTACCTTAAAGTCCCTCTCTCTAAAGTTTCTGGCTGGTGGCAGTGGTTACTACCATAAATATTCGACCGCAAATATTTCTCGATGGGATTTTCCCATTGTTCGAGGATAGCACTTTTTCTGACAGCCTCTAACATACCGACGGTGCATTTTAATATTAACTTTGCTCCAGTAAATTTTATTTGCCAGAACTTTAATATAACTTCTTTCTCGTGTCTTTCTCTACAATCCTGACCCAGGTCGGGGATCCTTTGTACGTCCGTTTGGTGGGCTTCTGACCAGAAGCCTTCTTCCGGCGTCACCGAGTCTGAGGTGGGTCCGTTGTGTGGGAGGGGGAGTAGGACCCCTGGACAGGGTTGCCTCCGCAACCCATGTCGGACTGTACCCTGATAGGCTGGAGGGTCTCGCGCCAAGATGACCACTCCACTGTGTGAGTGACAGCTAGGCTGTATGAATGGGGATCTTTTTGCATAACAGCAGGGTCCTGAGGACTGGAAGAGCAAGACGTCGCCACTGGAACTAAGAAGCCGAAGAGGAGAGAAGCCAAAGGCATCTGCAACAAAGAACCACCGGAGAAGCCCTGCTGCAGCGTCTCACCACTTTTCTCCACACGACGAGAGGAGATCTTCATCTGAAAGAGCCTTCTTCCCTTGAGCTGGTGGGGCCAACCAGTTTGCCAATCGCCTTTGCGAACCTGCCGTGGTCGAATCGCCAGTGCCCTTCACTTGGAGACCGGATAGCCAGGCAGCTATCGACCTGGACCGCGATTAAAAGGAGCGTACTTTTAAAACTTCGTTTGGCAGCACCGCGGCTGGTTTCATCCCTGGGTAGTGCAGTACATCGAACCTTCCTCCACGACGAGAGCCTCTCTTCCTCTGCTGGACCCCTCGAACTGCAGGAGCTACCAGGAACAACCGCCACCGCAGGAGCCACTTCTTCACTTTAAAGTTACATTGTCACGCCAGGCCGCCATTTCTTCGCGGTAGCACTAAAGGTGTTTTAAATCCTTTACCTACCTGTTGGGTTGGCCGCCCCCCCTCTCTTAACATTGTCTTTCGCCCTCTGCATCCACCTTTTCAAAATCGTTAACCAAAGACTTGACTGCAGCTATAAGAACATTTTTCTCCTGGGCCTTGACCCTGTACCACTGACTCTGGCACAGGCCTACTGACTTTGGCTATTTTCGTTAAATCTGCCTTCTCGAGATTGATTCTCCATTCGAACTGTGTGGTGCACCTCGTTCTCATAACTACTCTTTCCTTTCCACTGTTTAATCTTGTCAAATGCCATTTTGCTCAGTTTTCATTTAAGTACTGCTTATACTGATGCACTGTCTTGCTCTAACTGGGTCACAAGTTCATGGGAAGTGTTACTAGGGTGTATAAGAAGCTATTTCTGAATAACTTGTGTTTTCCCTCCCTTGTGAGAAATTGTCAGAACATCCCTTGTGTGTAATTTTCACTGTGCCGTTTTGCTCAGTTTTCACTCTGGTTCACTTGGTCTACAATTTATATAGGGAGTGTGTATATTTTTCCTTGACTTAATTTAACTTGCTTGATACTTGTGATAAATGTGTTTTCATAGAAGTGTATAAAATAAATATACAACTACTTTTTAATACGAAGCTTTGGTCAGTGTTTTCTTGTACCATAGTACAGTAGACCTATTGTGTAAACCCTGAATACTGCTCATCTCCCTCTTGAGATAGGTCTGGCTGCTCAGCCACAGCTACCAACTAAATCTTTGTGGAACAGACTGATACCAAAGGGGATTTATTGCTCTCACCTGTAGTCTTAATCTAATGTAGTGCTCCCTAAGGGAACTGCACAGGATTCTGCCTAACAGCGTGTTGCTGTTGAGCTTGTGCTGTCACTGCTGTCTACTAGAAGTTGCTAATTTCTGCTGCCAATGTCACACTGAATCGTTGTTCAATTCTAAACCCTGCTTCCCTGTTTCCAGGATGGGGGGCCCACGGCTGTCAGGTTGTTGTAGAAACACTTGTCTCCCTGTGTGGACTTGGCTGATGCACCCTTACTTAATTCTGAGCTGATTCTGTTCCTGGACGCCTCATGCGCTGGAAGCAGGGGAACTGGTTCCAGCGTATTCTGTATGTACCCCATGCTATATTAGAAGCGTAACGGTTACCTGTGGCTAAGTCAGCTCAAGTGGCCAAGCTTGTGGCTCTCATCACGCATGTACTTGTCATGATCACCTCCAGGGCTGTAGGTTTGGGACCAGGTATTCAGGCCAGAAAGGGTTCTTTGTACAGTTCTGTGGGGGCTAGATGGTTACTAGCATGGCGCACTAGGCAATCTCACAATCCTCAGTATCAGGATTACAATGGGCTCCCATAGAGGTTTAATGGTTAACTATTTCCCTTAAGATGCCCGCCCTACGGGTCGCAGACTGAGTAGCAACAGAGAACTAGTAGTTGGGCATGGAGGACTATAAAAGCCCTGCCCGCGCAGTAAAACGCGCTTCACGTTAGTTACGCTGACATCGGTGTAACGCTACTGGGCTCTGCTCACAGACCTGTAAAGTCAATAGAAAAGTCATGTTATGAACTTATCGAGTTAACAGAAAATCCACAGACCAAAGATTTACCATACCGGACAAGAACTTCCGTAGCAGCAGTCCAACAGGTGGAATCTTCCTCTGAGTTCTGCGGTTCAGTCCGCAACTTTCTTCCTCAGCTGCGGCTTTACCACGGCTCCTCCTACCTCCATTTAACCTGCAAGACAAGGTACAACAGTTAAAGAAAAAACATTTATACATTAGTCGCGAGTCAGAAATAAACTACGCACTTACTTATACGAAGTTCCTACGAACTTTCCAAGCATTCCAAAGCCTGGCCTCAAAGAGAGAGAACTATTAGCTTCGTAACGAAAGCACGTCACTGCGCGCCTTTTCCAAGTACACGCGCATGCGTACCTCAAGAGAAGACTTCATGTTTTTTCTTCAACGACGCCTGTGTTTCCTCAAGTGTGATTCTCTCTTCATCGAACCTACAAAAGAAAGAGTTTTTAGACTTTCATTAAGAGAAGCTCTCTTCTGAGTTATTATTCTCCCTAGAGGCTTCAACATCCAACTGACTAGAACCAAAGCCCCACCAAGCACCTAGACACTTACCTTTTGAGGCCTTTCAACTTCTTCTAACCTGAAGCTTTTCTTGTGCTTCATCATCGACGCACCCCTGCACGAAAGCAGGATCGAGAGCTACCTAACACAAAAACACAGCTGAGGAGGAGAACATGGCAAGTAGATATTATAAGGGTACTAAGCAGGGTAGGAAGGGGGGAGCCATAGTATAGTGGACCCACATTATATTAATTCCAATTCCCCTCCTGTTTTCTCTCCCTTGATGACAGGGGAGATTCCTGTTTATCCAGTATTGGCAGATCACATGGGTATTCAGGCCATTTACACTCCTGCGGAGATAAGGTAAGCGTTACAGAACGCAAAGCCATTAATTTTTTTTTCTTTTTTCTTGAAGCCATTACTTAGAATACTCTGCCCGAGCGTAATGGAGACCACAGATATGGATAATTTGTCCCAGTTGTTGGGAGAACTACATGCTGAAGTCCATGCAGCACGGTCCGAAACCAATTCCTTGAGGCGAGAGTTGGTAGTTAATAGGGATCGCACGGATGAATTGGGCCGGCAGCTACTACAAACACAGGCAGGTCAGGCCCCACTTCATTGTGGTCTTCCCCCAGTGCAAGTTCCTCCACCAGTGCTCCTGGTTCAAGTGGTTGTACCAGGAAACATTCAGCTGGCACCCCAGAACGGTTTATGGGGATCCTAAGCGTTTCACAGTGTTCATGAATCAGTGCCATTTGCATTTCCTGTGCAGACCAGGGGTTTTTCCATCAGACCAGTCTAAAGTGGCATTTGTATTATCCTATTTGGGTGGGCATGCTGCGGATTGGTCCATTCCTCTGGTGAACAGAGATGATCCTTTATTACGAAATTTTCCAGGGTTTCAGCAGGAATTAGAGAACCTCTTTGCCCGTCATACAGAGGGGCAGGCCTTGGACAATGAATTACTTTCCCTGTAACAAGGCAGCCAAGATTTGCTGGCTTATGTAGCTTCCTTCAATCGGTTAGTAGCAGAAACTAACTGTCCGGAAGAAAAGAGAACAACGCTCTTTTATAGGGGCCTGCGGGGGGAACTAAAAGACATTCTTGCTCAGGTTGTGAATCCTCCTGCAGGATGTGCAGAATACATTGATCTCACTATTCAGCTGCACCACCGCTTGCAAGACCGTCGAGTGGATCGCTGCCGCTCAGATAACAGATCATACTATGTACGTCCGAAATAAAATGGGGGCCGCCATACATCTGAGAGCCATCCTGAGCCTATGCAATTGGGGGGTATTCGGGGCTCCATCTCAAAAGAGGAAAGGGAGAAGAGAAGACAGCAGCATGTATGCCTCTATTGTGGTTTGGCTGGACATTTCCTCCGCAACTGTGCTGTGAAACCTCAGTAAGTGCCTTTGATAAGGCTGAAAAAGAAGAAAGTAGGGAAGATTAGGCGGAAAACTCCAACACCCAGCAAGCTTAGAGGTCGGCTTGTCGAGCCAGAAGAAGGAATCTCAGATCTCTCATTTTGTTGTACCCGTCATCCTGAGAAGCCACCATCAACCCTCCAAACTGCATGCTTTAGAAGCATACGTGGACAGCGGTGCGAGAGGTCTAGATTGACCACGAACTAGCAAGCAAGCTTGGTATTACTGTGTACCCTAAGCCAGTGGTTGAGAATGTCACGGCGGTAGACGGTACCCAGTTAATATCAGGACCAGTGACACAGTGCACTGAGGTTTGCACCTTGCTTTGCCAGGATGGAAATCGGGAAAAGATAGGGTTTGACCTAATCAGTGCTCCGCAGTTCAAAGTTATCTTAGGTATCCCATGGTTAGAAAAACACAACCCACAGATTGATTGGCATGCCAGGACTCTTACGTACACTGAAGAGTGCAAGAGCTCATGTTACAGAGTAGAAGAAGAATCAGGAAACCAGGTTCAGGCGGTATGTAGAGGGGGTCCTGCATTGAGGTTGTTGGGAATCCTACCCCCAGAATACTAAGACTTCCAGGACGTTTTTGAGAAGGAACAGGCCAACGTGCTACCGCCGCATCGGCCCTACGATTGTCAGATCAATCTGATTCCTGGATCCCAGACCCTGTGTAGCAGAATCTATGCCTTGACTGAGCAAGAAAATACCAGTCTTAAGACATATATTGATAAGTACCTCGCTAATGGATTTATCCGACCTTCACAATCGCCTGCAGCTTCTCCTCTATTCTTCATGCCTAAAATGGAGGGGGACCTTTGCACCTGCATAGATTACTGTGCGCTAAATCAGATCACAGTAAAGAACAGATACCCACTTCCACTCATTCCGTTGTTGTTGTACCAAGTCAAGCATGCTAAAATATTCACTAAGTTAGACCTTCGGGGAGCCTACAATTTGGTGCGAGTGAGGAAAGGTCATGAGTGGAAGACTGCTTGCCACACTCAGTATGGATTATTTGAGTACAAAGTGATGCCCTTTGGCCTGTGCAATGTACCAGTAGCCTTCCTGAATTTCATGAATTATGTGCTTTGAGAATTTTTAGATGTGTGGGCAGTGGTGTACATTGATGACATCTTGATCTATTCAGCTTCAGTTCAGGAACACATTGCCCATGTTCGAGCGGCCCTTACTAAGTTACGGCAATATCAACTGTACGTCAAATTGGAGAAATGCTCTTTTCATGTGACTTCTGAGGAATTTTTGGGATTTGTCTTGTCAACACAGGGTATTCAGATGGACAACAGAAAAGTGGAAGCAGTTTTAACCTGGCCATCTCCCACATCGGTGAAAGGAGTCCAAAGTTTCTTGGGATTCGCCAATTTATAATCAGCGCTTTGCACCTGGTTTCTCTCAACCCGTCCATCCAATAACGTTACTACGGAAACACAGAAAATTTGATTGGACAGTTGAGACAGAAGAAGCCATCCAGGCTTTGAAGAATAGGTTCACAACGGCCCCAGTGTTACGACATCCTCAACCCGATCTGCCGTTTGTGGTAGAGAATGATGCTTCTAGTTCTGCCATGGGAGCAGTACTGTCCCAACTCAGACACCAGACAGTTGCACCCAGTGGCCTTTCGGTCTAAGAGGTTTTCGGCAGCAGAATGGAATTATGCCATCACAGACAAGGAACTACTGGCTATCAAGAATGCAATCAAGTAATGGAGCCATCATTTGTTAGAAGCTCGGCACACTATCTCTGTCCTCACAGACCATAGAAACTTGCAATACTTGCGATATTCAAAGGCCCAGTCATTGCGACAGCTCCGTTGGGCTCTGTTTTTTGCGGAATATGATTTTGTCATGACGTACCACCCTGGAGTGCGCAATGGCAAGGCGGATGCTTTATCACACATTGGGGAAGGTGAAGATGTCTATGTAGCCCAAAATCCGGTGAACATCCTTCCTGAAGAAAACATTTTGGGAGTTACCTGCTGCTCCATGGAGGATTTGAAGACAAAGATCCGGCTTAATATGACAACCTCAGAGTTAGAAGCCTGGGAGTCCAAAAGGCCTTGGTGTTCGATCCAGGAGAACCTATCGTACATCCAGGGGCATCTTTATCTGCTTACACGGGTCCTGCTAGAGCAGATTATCATGGTGCGCTATTGAAGGGTCATCCAGGTATTGCTAAGACAACAGCCAAAATTAAGTGATTATTCTGGTAGCCCACATGGTGTAAGGACATTATCGCTTTTGTTCAAACTTG
The DNA here is from genome assembly GCF_040938575.1 of Ambystoma mexicanum. Classification (NCBI taxonomy): domain Eukaryota; kingdom Metazoa; phylum Chordata; class Amphibia; order Caudata; family Ambystomatidae; genus Ambystoma; species Ambystoma mexicanum. Next base: position 337,647,299 of record NC_090925.1, on the reverse strand, counting down.
TTGAATATGCGCTCAAAATAAAGATTCAAAGCAAAGACCTGCAGGACTTCTTCAACCTTTAGCTGTTTGACCGACCCCATGGCACACCATCTCAATGGTTTTCATTACAGAGTTGCCACCCTGGTCTGGTTACAACACGGTCTTGGCGGTGGTGGATTTGTTTTCCAAAATGGCCCACTTTGTGGCTCTAAAAGGAATTCTGTCGGCATCAGTCTTGGCTAAGGTTTTCTTGGAATACACTGTACGTCTACATGGATTTCCGTCAGTTGTGGTCTATGATAGAGGCAGCCAATTTGTATCCCAGTTTTGAAAGAGACGCTGTGAGATGGCCAAGATAGAGGTGCGTTTGTCCACTAGTCGCCATCCACAGACCGATGGACAAACGGAGCGAACAAACCAAACCCTAGAGCAATATCTCTGATGTCTCCTCCATCAAACGGATAACACTTGCGTAGATTTGCTTTGGATTGCAGAGTACGCCTACAACAATTCAGAACACACATCTACCGGGCATACTACTTTTTACATTTTGAATGGTTGCCATCCACAAACCTCCGCCTTGGATCCACCAAAGCCATTAGAGATGCCAGCAGTGCAGAGTTTACATGAGAACATTGCCCGAGCTAAAAAGGAAGCCTTGTTACATCTGGCTGCAGCGAAGGAGAGCCAGAAGAAATTTGCTGACAAGCACCGAAGAGGCACTTCAGTTTATCAAGTGGGGGACAAGGTGTGGCTAGCTTCTAGATACATCGCTCTTAAGGGGCAGTGTAAATTTCAACCAAGATTTTTGGGCCCATTTCCAGTGAAAGCAGTCATCAATCCTGTAGCTATGAAATTGACTCTTCCATCTCAAATGCGAATACACCCTGTGTTTCATGTTTCCCTATTGAAGCCAATGACTTCAGGAACCAGAATGCAAGAATCCCCAGACCCAGTAATTGTAGAGGGTGAGCCTGAGTTCGAAGTGAAAGATATTTTAGATTCCAAAGTGGTTAGGTGGAAATTGTTTTACCTGGTGGATTGGAAGGGGTTTGGTCCGCAGGACAGAACTTGGGAACCTAGTTCTAACATTCATGCTCCTCAGCTTCTTAAAAGATTTAATCAGAATCATCCGACTAAGCCCGGGCCAGAAGGTCCATCCTTAGGAGTGGTCTTAGGGGGGGGGGGAACTGTCATGGTCACCTCCAGGGTTGTAGGTTTGGGACCAGGTATTCAGGCCAGAAAGGGTTCTTTCTGCACATCCCTGGAGGCTAGATGGGTACTAGCATGGTGCACCAGGCGTTCTCACAATCCTCAGTATCAGAATTACAGTGGACTCCCAAAGATGTTTAATGGTTAACTATTTACCTTAAGATGGCCTCCCTGCGAGTCGCAGACTGAGTAGCAACAGAGAACTAGTAGTTGGGCATGGAGGACTATAAAAGCCCCACCCGCGCAGTAAGACACGCTTCGCGTTAGTTCTGCTGACAGCGGTGTAACGCTACCGGCGCTCTGCTCACGGACCTGTAAAGACAATAGAAAAGTCATGTTATGAACTTATCGAGTTAACAGAAAATCCACAGACCAAAGATTCAACGTACCTGACAAGAACTTCCATAGCAGTAGTCCTCCAACAGGTGGAATCTTCCTCTGAGTTCTGCGGTTCAGTCCGCAACTTTCTTCCTCGGCCGCGGCTTCACCGTAGATCCTCGGACCTCCGTTTAACCTGCAGGACAAGGTACAACAGTTAAAGCAAAATCATTTAAACATTAGTCGCGAGTGAGAAACAAACTACGCATTTACTTACCTGAAGTTCCTACAAACATTTTCCAAGCATTCCAAAGCCTGGCCTTACAGAGAGAGAACAATTAGCTTGGTAACGAAGGCACGTATCACTGCGCGCCTTTTTCCAATTACACGCGCTTGCTTTCCTCAAGAAAAGACTTCATGTTTTTTCTTCGACGACGCCCGTGTTTCCTCAAGTGTGATTCTCTCTTCATCGAACCTGCAAAAGAAAGAGAGTTTTTAGACTTTCATTAAGAGAAGCTCTCTTCTCAGTTACTATTCTCCTTAGAGGCTTCAACACCCAACTGACTACAACCAAAGCCCCACCAAGACATTTAACTTTTGAGGCCTTTCAACGTTTTCCAACCTGGAGTTTTTCTCGTGCCTCTTCATCAACGCACCCCTGCACGGAAGCAGGATGGAGAGCTCCCTAATACAAAAACACAGGTGAGGAGGAGAACAGGGCAAGTAGATATTATAAGGGTACTCAGAAGAGTGGGAAGGGGAGAGCCATAGTATAGTGACCCACATTATATTCATTCCAATTCCCCTCCGGTTTCTCTCCCTTGATGACAGGGGAGATTCCTGTTTATCCAGTATTGGCAGATCACAAGGGTACTCAGGCCATTTACGCTCCTGCCGAGGTAAGGTAAGCGTTACAGTACTCTGATACCGGGTAGATCAGTCACAATCTACACCAAGTCCAGGTATGCCCATGTTGTGGCCCACGACTTCAGAGTTTTGTGGAAGCAGCAGGGGTATTTAACGTCCTCTGCTACCCCAAGCCTAAATAGAAAATATGTGTCAGCATTAAGAGAAATTATTACTCCCTGCAGCAGTAGTCATTGTGAAGTGTAAAGGGCATTATCCCACACAGTCATTTATGGCCCATGGAAATGATTTGGCCGATGGTGCAGCTTCTTCAGCAGCCCTGGGAGGGCCCCTGGCTCCTAGTGAATGTCTTGTTTGTGTTGTAGTTCCATGGTCACCTATGCCTTCCCTTGCCAGTCTAGCAATACTAGAAGATCAAGCTCCTGAAGCTGAAAAGCTGACCTGGATGCATAGTAAGTGTGTACTTTGAGGTGGCGTTCCCCAGATGGCCGGCTGCTGGCACAAAATATACTTCTACCCTACTTAGTCCGTGAAGCTCACGACGTGGCCCATTCAGGTAAAAATACCACGATTGTATAGTTACGACGAGATTGTATGGCTCCTGGGTTAGCCAGTATGGCTCAGAATCATTGCGAGAATTGTATTATGTGTTTAACCCACAATGTCAGGCAAGCAGTGCCTACAAAGCTGTCTGCACGGCCTTTACCAAAGGGTCCATTTATACAGTTGCAGACAGACTTCATACATCTACCCCCATGGACATGTCATACCTTTATTGCCTGGTCATAGTGGATGTGTTTTCTGGACATTTCCAGGGTTCTTGGAACAGAGCAATTAATATCAGAGAGCGAGGGCAGGGCCGTCAATCAGACAATATGCTAATTTACTGAACTGGGATCCACAGCTGCTGAATCTGTTTTAGGCAGTAAGGTCTCAGAGGTAGTTTATAAGGCTCCTCTGACAGATGGTTGAGGCCCAGGAAGGGACAACGTAGAGACGGTTCCACTGTTGGCATTCCATCTCCATCAACCGCATCCACTGGACCTCACAACTCAACCGTTCAGAGGTATGCACTTCGATACCTCAGAAGGATATCTGAAAGTCAGTAGTGCTGATCAAAGCGACAACGGGTGGCGTTACTGACCTCTGGATTTGTCTAACCAGCAATGATAACCCCTGCTGAGGAAGTGAGGCAGACATCACTGCTGATAAGTCCCCAGCTTCTGTAGGTTATGGAACTTGCTGCTATCATGTATTGGTCATGCTGTTCGCTACCATGACTATGATATTTGTTTGGCTCTGGTACTATCAGTATCTGTTTTAATTCAGGGATGGATCCGTTGACCATAATACTGTGAACTGTGGATTTTGCTGCTGGACACTTGACAAATGAGGTGGAACTTTGGAACATTGAGACTTGTTGTGCTAGAGAACCTAAGGAGTTTGACTGGAGGGCTGGTCCAGAGAACAGTCTCAGCCCGGGTGTTGTACCTTATCTACTTCATAGAGCTAGTAAAGGAACTTTGTCTGCAACGCACAAACTATTGTCCCGAGGACGTGACTCAAGAGGACAATCGACAAACAGCACCACAGGCACGATGTTATACTATATCTCTGCCAGTATAACCGTTGTTGGAATGTTGATATATATGCATTTTCAAGGCACTGAGGCTTTTCAAACAACGTGTCACGAGATGGAGGAGCCTGCAGCCATGCCCTGGGTACACAGTAAAAACACATATTTTTCACCTTTGCCTGCAGTATGTGTGTATCTTTAACCGTATCTGGTCATTCCAACGAATGTAAAAGTTTCGAATGGCAAACCTTCAAATTTTTTTTGTCGAAATGCCATTCCATTGAATGACCATTTTGTTGAAATAAATGTGATGGTGCCCTCGACATGTAATGGTAAGTATTAGTGCAGTGCTGGGGCCAGGGTTAGGGTTTGGGTTGGGGCTTGGGTTAGTTTAGGGGTTAAATTAGGGTTAGGGTTGGGGCTAGGGTTAGGGTTGGGATTAGGGATGGGGCTAGGGTTAGTTTAAGTGTTAAAAAAGGGTTAGGGTTGGGGTTTGTGTTAGTTCAAGGGTTACATTAGGGTTAGGGTTGGGGCCAGGGCTAGGGTTGGGGTTAGGGTTGGAGTTGGGGGGTTGGCATGGTGGTTGGAGGGGCTGGGTGGGATCCCCCCCAATATACACAAAAACTAAAACATTACAAGGGGCTGGCCAGTGCTGAGATTTCAGCACTGGACAGCTGCATGCAATGTTTTAAAGTTACACAAAAAGCATTGAAATGCTACTTTTAACATGTGAAAGTGCATTTCAATTGAAACGTGTCCATGTCTATTGTCGATGGATTGGTTTAGAAAGAAATGCATTTTTGCATGTTAAATATAGATTGTCAAAGCTTTTTTTTTCAAAACTTTGTTTTCGAGGGTTTTGTGATTCGAAACTTTTTTTTAAGGAATCACTATAAACCTCTTTAACGTAACCGACTGCTGGATGTGTGCCCACATGCCCCAGGATTTGTCATCACGATTCCCTACTGCACCAATCCCCTTTCAGTGGGGAGGATCTAAGTTATGTGAGAAACCTGAGGGTATTCTCACTCCTACTTCCCTTGTGTCCTCTGTGCAGGTGGCCAGGGAAAGGCCATCGCTATTGGATCCTGACCCTTGGGGTGGAGAAGGGAGCGAGGATAACCTGGTTGGAAAGTCCTTGAGGATTGTGAGTGAGGTGCCCTTTTTTAAAGTTTCTGGGTTTGGAAAAATTCCTACCTTGCCCTATAACTAGGATGGGAATTGTCTCTACCATCAAACAATAAATTAAACAGTCCTATTTGAGTCTGTCAAATCAAAATGGCCTATGCTAACAAAACCTAATGCCTGCCCTATCTCTTGTACAAAAAGTGTATAAAGGAGATATGTATGTAAAGGAAAATCAGTGTTCAAATATAAACAATAAATGTGGCTGAATCAGCTCTGCTCCCCACGTTAGACAGCAAGGAGTAAGGTGGCCCCGTAGGCAAGATGACACACTCTGGCTTGGGTTTTAAACACAAGAACAGTTCAAAGCTTGGTTTAAGGCCCACCTGGCCTTCTATGTTATAGTCTCTATTTCCAGTCTTCCAAACAACGTTCAACAAAAAGTTCACGCTGGTCCCCCTCTGTCGGGCTCAAACCTCTTCAAAACAAATGTTCACATTGGTCCTCTTCTGTTGGGCTCAGACCTCTTCAAAACAAAAGTTCACGTTGGTCGTTCTCTGTCGGCTCAGACCTTCCACAACAAAAGTTCAACAATACTTGCAGGGGCTCCCTTCTCCAAACTTCTTACACTTAGGTTTTCCCTCAGTCGGGCTCAGACCGTTTCCGGATGTCAAAGGCTTTCGAATGTGGGTGGCTTTCTTTACAGGCCTACGTAGAACCACTTCGACTCAAAGTTCAACGTTCAGCTTTTTACTCTCCCCTTCTCTCTGGGTTAATTTTGATCACTTTGCATTTATAGTTCATTCACTTTATTGCTACAAACAATTCACCTTTCACAGAAACTTTCGAGTGGGCTACTTCCTTTCGCCAGCCCACTCCGTTACTCAGTATCGCTGGTTTTGCAGCTATCCTTAATTCAAAGTTCATTCACAGGTCTGCCTTTCTTTGTGCTTCATTGACACACGTGCAGCGTTCACTTGCAGTATTACTTTGCAACTTCAATCTTTCCTTAACACACACTGGTCTCTCAGGTCGCTTGCCAACTCACCGGCTGTGTGCGTTTCTTTCTTGTCTTTACAGTTTTCCAATTCACAAGTCAAGGTTAGTACCACAGGCTTGGCCAAACCTCCCCAACTCTGCTGTTCATCCAGGAGGGTCGCTGGTGTCCTTGAAACTCAATGCAGCCTGCTGCTTTGGGATGGCCTTCTCCATGTGTCTTTCGCAGCCTTGTGGAGGCTACAACCTCCTGTAGGGAACTCCTGGGGTTCTCCACCCGCTGCTCTCTACCTTTGGTCTGTCGCTGTTACTCACCGCTAGTTGAACAGGTCGTTGCGTTGCTCGACCTATGGACACTAGGGTAGAGGGAGCAGCTCCGGTAAGCCTTCAGTCTAAGCTGGTATGTTCAAGATATTGAACTCTCCAGAACCAGACCTCCTCAACCTGAGGAGCTCTTTAATGCAACACACCCCTTTGTTGTTTGAGTTAATACAAGCAAAGGAATTGGTTACCCAAAAGAGCGGAGATACCCACACCGCTATACCAAGCTGTGGAAAAAAGGAAACACTGTTACAAGGCAATGATTGGGTAACACAACACAAGTACGGTGTTTGCAAGAGAGAACAATACCTGAAAAGGAGGCTTGATAAGGCTTGGTAAAAGGTATCAAGAAGAGTAGTCGAGAGGCAAATACTAAGAAAAGAGAAAAAGAAAAATGTTGGGTTAACCTTAATTATGCCCGTACAGAATCCCAGAATGTACAGAATATAGCTGGACAGCTTACCCTAATAGGAGAGAGTTAGAGATAGGAAAATCAACGTCAGGATAAAATATAAAATAGGTAATTAGTATGGGATACTACCCCGAACGACACGAGGGACGCAACTAGGTCCGGGATGGTGCACTGGTTCAGGATAGCGTTCAGGTGCACAGTAATCACTATGATGTTGAAGTATTCCAGTTAAGTTGATCCAAAGGAAGGCAGGGCAGGCACAGTAACTCGAATCTCAATCCTCAGAAAAATGCCCAAGCCACGAATATACAACAGTACTGACAAAGGAGATAGATAAAGAAAGAACAGTCTTACTTTAGGGATGAAAGGCAGCAATTCTTCTTAGGCAGCTATGAAACGTGATGACTAGAGATCTCTGGGCGGCAGGAAGTTCACAGCGCCGTTTGCGCAAGGCTGGAGGGTCTGGGCGGCTGGGAGTTCACAGCACAGCTTGCACAAGGCTGGAAGGGGTTGCAATGATAAGGAAATACACCGCAGAGCCAGCGGAAGGGAAGTGTAGGATGGGGCCCGGAGGCAAGGGGTTCGGCAGACGGACGAGACCACAGTCGAAGAAGCCGAGTTGACAAATCCAAGCAACAGGCAAAGAAGGGTCGATGAAGGAAATCCAAGGTCAGTATACAGATCAGCACAAGGTAAGTAAGTCCGGTAAAGTAACGCTAATTAGAAGCAGCGTTCTGGTCTCCGTGGGCTTCTTTTGACCACCTCTTAGGTGTAGGGGGGCGGAGCCTATCCCGCCGTAAATGTGGCAGTGAAGTCACATGACTTCCACGGAATCGGGACTGTGATAACGGGAGTCCCGGTCTCCATGGTAACCTCCAGCGTTGCCATACGACGGAGGCACCGAGGCGAGGGGATTTCGTAACAGTCGCTCTGCTCCAGTAGGTTTGCCTTCTCCACGGAAGTTCTGCTCTTACTCGTGTTCCACCTTGAACAGAGTGTGGCTCTATGTTCCGCCTTTTATCCGTGTGAGGAGAACAAGAGCTAATTGGTATCAGATGTATGCACTTAAGTGAAGTGCCTGACTTCGCCTGACCCGATTAGCGGGACATGTCCAGTGCGATGTATAAGAGTTAGTTTTGTTACTCTCAGTCGCCCTCTTCCTTGGGACAGTGTTTGTGTAGAAAGGGGGGGGGGTTGGGACATCAGAGAATCCTAAAAAATAGGATGGGTTAGGTGTACAACAAAGGGGGCAATACTGCGTCTCACCATCGACTGCCTCACCCCACTCCCCGAAGACCCCTCACCCAGGAGATCCTCCTGCAATAGTCCACCCCCATGGTCTGGATCAAAAGGCGATTGTCGTGCCCTGGCCACCTGAGAGAGAGATCCCCGGGGACTAGTAGGTGAGACACCCTTTGGTTTCTCACAAATCCCAGAAGGACCGAGAGCAAGGGATTGTGGGCTTCCTCTCCCGGGTTACATGTGAAAGATCTCGGTCCAACCCGCATTGGGGAAGGGTATGTGAGAAACCTGATGGTATTCTCACTCCTACTCCCGTTGGATCCTCTGCGCAGGTAGTCAGGGAAAGGCCATCGCTCCTGGATCCTGACCCTGGGGGTGGAGAAGCGAGGGAGGATCACCTGGATGGAGGGTCCTTGAGGATTTAGAGTGGGATGCCCTGGGCGAGACATGCTACTTTCCCTACTGACAACCACCCTAACCCTCCCCCATCCTTTGTAGGCTATTTTAAGCAAGTTCCCTCCAAATCTTCACACTTAACATTTGACAGTACTGAGACTTAGAAGATGCAACTAAGCGTGATAAAGATTACCCCTTCACACCACTCTGCTACTGGGATGAAGAAGATGCCTGTGAGGAACTATGAGGGCTAGGCATGTCCCTGTAATTGTGGTCAGGCAGGACTAATCAGAGTTCCACACCTGCAGCCTGTCAAGGGGCTGCAGGTGTATAAAAGGAGACCAGCTTCGCAGGGCAGCGCGCGACAGGTAAAGCAGCAGGAGATCCGTGGCTCAGGAGGAAGAACCATGATGCCAGCAGAAGTCCCAGTGGACTTGTGGGACTTGATGTAAGTGGGCTCTGTATCCCCACAAGCCTGGGAGCCTCCAGACCAAAGCATGTGCGGTCAGGGCTGAGAAGAATCCTGGGATGCCGAGGACACTGTTCGCATCCGGAAACCAGCATCAGTGGTGCCGGTGTGAAGCAGGGAGGATACAGCGAATGAGCGGAGTTTGTAACCATGGGTTTTCCTGACCTCTGACTTCAGGAGGTGAAAGGAAGTCACGGGAAACCACTGGGTCAGAGCGGAGAAGACATGCGAATGTCGGAGAGGCGCTCCAGCTCCAACAGAACCGCAAGTAAGTAACGGTCCAGAAGAATACACAATTACCTGCCTATTGAATACCAAACTAAATGGAAATTCGATATTTAAAAATCCAATGTATATTGAATACCTAACTAAATAGAAACTGAGCATTGACATAAAACCAGCTAATATTGAATATCGATTAAATAACAATTTACCATTTAAAGCGAACTATGCATTGAATACTGAACTTAATTAAGCCACCTAAGAGAACAGTATAGTCTGGGCTGAAAAGTGAACTTTAAAACATATGTGGCATGGTGAATCAATTCAAACATGGAAGTCTAATATATTAAAGGATAAAGTAAGCCAAACAGGGAACTTTAATGAATGAATGCAGCGTGACAAGGCTACGGTTAGGCTAGGGGTGTGTGATACATGGTGGCCGAGCCTCAAGGCGACCAAGAAGAAGACATAGGAGTGCAAGAATATACCACAAGCCAAGAGCCCAATACAGGTGATCAAGTGTCAGTGACCTGGTGCTCAGGAAGAAGTAGCAAATAACCAAGTAACCTGTGTGTGTGAAGGCTGAGGAGCCCAGGGTCCTGGCTGCAGGACCTGTGATGGGTGGACTGTGTGGTCTGACAACTGCGCCCAGACCAGAGGACCCCGAATGGTGAAAGCTAAAGACACTGTGAAACAAGCCATATGAAACCACTGCAGAAGAGCTGGCAAAGCAAGCCCTAAAGAGGGCCAGTCTGACCTGGTGGGTGTTTAAAACTTCTAAAAAATGAAAACAAGTATAACTAAAGACATTCAAGTCTTGGGTAAGGGAACCCCAAGGATGGTGCTGAACGGCATCACTTTGAACTATTGTGTAACTCGTCTTGGGATTGGAGTGTCAAGACCCTGTTGTTTTGAACTGCATTATTTGAAACTTGGGGAAAAGAATACCAAGGACTGGTGTTGAACTAGATCACCTTGAACTGGAGAAAGGTAAACTTTGAGTCTTTCTCCTATGGAACTCTCTTGTGCTTGGGGAAGGGGAGCTTAATTGAATCTGTGAGCTGAAAGAAGCACAGAACTTTGAGTTAAACACTGTTTCTTTTGACTTTGACATCCCTAAACATTGATAAATTGTAGTTGTGAAGGCAAGGATAGGTTTTGGACTCAGACAAACTTTTAAGTTGAATTCTTTGACTCAGACTTTCCTTAGTTTCATTCAGGTAGGGAAACCCCACCTTAGCGTAGGGCAAGCTAGGCCTTTAACCATCCTGATATTTAAGTTAATAAATATATTTTAGTTTGAACTTGAAGTCTGTTGTCTGTTTCTTACTTCATGAGGCCGTCAGAGTTTGTACCTCAAGTTGGTCTCCCAGTCACAAGGCCCAAAACCCTGTAGGGATGTTTAGTCCCCGTTGGGATTCACAGGGCCTCCAAATTTCCCTGAGCTGGACCTAGTACATCAAAAACCTGCTGCCCTCCAACTATCATCTCCGGCAGTGGGTCTCCTGTGTTATACTAACCAAGGGTCTGTGTTCATGGGAACCAACAGATGCCAGTATTATCTGTCCACTAACACTAGTGTGGTAATTAATCATATCACATTTGCCTTTGATCAGAATTTCACATTTTCCCGGGCTGGATATACTACTTATCCTGGAACGTATTTCATCTGTGGAGATAAGGAATACCCATGGTTACCCCACAAATTGGGAGGCAGTTGCTACATGGGATATGTTCTGCCGGCAGTTTGTCATACCTCTACATTCCCCGCGCCGGCGAGCCCTAAGCAAAGCTTTTGATGGGAAGACTTTGTTGCAGGTCAGAGTTAGCTGATACCAGCACCGGGAATTAAAATAAACACACTTCGATTAACAAAGCTCTCACGGTTGGTGGAGGATATTGGCCATGCAAGAGCCTCCTTGTCTATGCTGTCCCAGGCACAAGATTGCGGTGGCTAGCAGGTGGAATTGACCCAGAATTTTAAACAGTATTAGTCTCCTATTACGTTAACCCAAATCCCAATACAGGGCGAACGCCTTTTGAATTACTTTGAGGAATATTACCAAGCACAGGGCCTGGTGGTTGAGAGACAAGGGCCAGAAGTTCAGTCTGTTCTCCTTATGAGACATTGTTCAGGTGTGGTGCCAAGTAGCTAGCAAACAGCAGGCAGGCGGTCAAAACATATGCTGATCAAGTGGGGCCAAGATGTGTATGTTTTCGGTTGGCAAGTTTAATATCAAACTTCCACACCAACTGCATAAAGGTATGTCTTCGCTTTTTGGTTCCCATGAAAATACAGTGTCTGAGGTTTTAATGTGCATTTAGAGGATGGATCATGACGGAATGTGTCTAACTTATGTAAGGAAGGCATGGTATCCCAAGTGTGACAGACACAAATTATGTAGTTCAAGGGTGTTTATTGAACTATTATTGGGTTGGAAAAATGCCTATCTAAACCTAAGTTCTAATGATGGAAGCAAGCTGCGACCATCAAAACAAAAAGGAAAATACTGTCCTAGTCATGTCTTGTCAAATAAAAAGGGCCTATACTAAAAAACATACTGCCAAACCTTACTCTAAAGAACAAAAGGGTGTGGGGTGTTGCAATGTATAAAGAAATCAGTGTAAGATAAACAAAATGTGCATATGTTATGGGAGTTCAGGATTGCTGAACTATAGCTTCCCCTTCCCCACGTTTTAGCATGGGACAATGCGAAACAATATGGCACTTGGAGCACACTGACTTCTCTGGCAGGAAGAGGCAATCTTTAGGATATATCAGACTCTTTTAGCATATCGTCTCTAGATACTTTCTCAAGTCACTTTCTTCCACAGTCCCAGAATTAACACAATGAAAATAATAAAACTCAGTTCACTTCTTTCGGTCTCCCTAGCTGGGCTAGGACCGTTTCTTCCCTGTTTGTTTCTCAATGGAATCTCCCTCAGCCAGGCTCGGATTCCCTTCCTTTTGATCACGTTAGGTCCCCTCGATCGGGCTCAGACCCGACACTTTGACAACTTCCTTCTTTCCATATAACAGAACTAAGACTTTAGAGTGGATTTGACTGTTACCCTTGCCTGACCACTTTGTTCCTTTTTCTTTCAGTCTCCCTCAGCCGGGCTCTAACCGTCTCTTCCCTTTTGTTTTTCAATGGAATCTCCCTCAGCCGGGCTCGGAGTCCCTTCCTTTGTATCACGTTAGGGCCCCCAAGATCGGTCTCAGACCTGACGCTTTGATAACTTCCTTCTTTCCACATAACAGAACTGAAGGCTTCCGACTGAGCAAGGGATTTGACTGTTACCCCTGCCTGACCACTTCGTTCCTTTTCATCCAATCTAAAATGTTCAGTCATAACACAAAGTTAATTCCCATCTCAATGGTTCAGCTCGCAAGATACTTTCCGGCAGAGATCTTTCGACTGGGCACCCATATGGTGCCGGACCGCTCTGCTACTTAGTATCGAGCGTTCACTTCTTAAAAGTTCCACGAATATATTTATCAGCTTTCTCCTTTTGCTTGTGTCTTTCATCAAACGCCTTATATGACACTTTGTTGATGCCTGCAACCTTCGTTCATACGCAACCTGGTTCACACAGTTGCCTTCAACTCACCGGCTCATTGCACCTTTCGACTCATGGCTCTGATCATGGAGTTGAGGGCGATATCACAGCGGCTGCGCTTCTCCCCTGACTCGTCCAGTCACGTAGGAGGGCCCCTGGTATCTCAGAGGCAACTTACAGGATCTGAAGGCCTTTCTTCTTCGCCACACACGTGCTTTTTCCGAGTCTTCAACAGCCCAGCAAACGTTTGTCAAACAGACCAAAGGTACTCCTCTCCTCGGTTTCTCCCTGTGACTTTTTTCATCTGGCTTCCTCAATTCAGCTGCAGCCTCGAAGAGCTTTTTCCTTCTCCGGCTCTGCTTTGATCCTTGCCTCACTCGCTACCCCGCTGCTCGTTGTGGGCTCTCATGCTCCCCCAGAGGCGTAGCCAGGATTGTCGAAATAGTGGGGCATGAAGATAATGTACTTGGGCCCACCACACTGACTAACATCTTTAACTACCCACACAATGCTGAGCATTTACAGATTTTTGGGTGGGCCTTGCCCGCACTGGCCCTACCCTGTCTACGCCTCTCTGCTCCATCATTTATCTGTGCGTTGAAGGGTAACAGGAATCAGGTGTGAATTTTTAAGGTTTATTGCCTGACTCTGCCTGACACTGATGTTTGGACATGCTGCACAGAAGGGCTGGGTGTACGTTTGTCTTCTCCCAGATCGCTCAGTCCCTGTAGTCGTGTTTGTGTAGGGAAGGAGTGAGGTAAAGTCAAATAACCCATGGAATGAAAAGGGGTAAAGGGATAATCGGGAAGGGGATACCGCGTCTCTCCATCAGGTGTCCTACTCCCACTCCGCAGGCGCCCCTCATACAGGTGATCCTCCCATACTCGTCCACCACAAGGAACTGGATACAAAAGCGATGGCCGTGTCCTGGCCACCTTGCTGACAGATCCCAAGGGATTCCTTTGTGAGACACCCTGATAGACATAGTGAAAACATGGATGTAGAAGCGCCTACTACTTGTGCAACAGGTCAGTGAAAGAGGCGACGGTTTCTAGCCCACATGCCAGTCCCATACCAAAGTCTGTTCATACTGAAAATGTGCCGCCTAATGTGAAACCACAGCCAGATCCCCTTTCCATACACCCTTATGTTTTAATTTTTGCACGCTCTGTTGAGCTGTTTCCCGACTGGGCTACCTGCTTCCCCATTCCTCACCCTCTTCCAGCACGGCAGCCCCCTGCAGTGAAGGACCCACAGGCAAAGGACAGCTCCAGAAGAAGCAGTCCCAGCTGGTGTCCGCTTGTGTCAGCAGGGGAAGCAGGCAGCCGTCAACCAGCAGCGACAAAGTAGGTGTGGTGGGGACAGGGGGTTCAGCAATCACTATGCCCTACTAACCTGGCCTACCTCTCTCCTACCTTATCTTCTCCACCACCCATTAGCTTGAGGGCTGCATGATTTACCAATCTCCTTTTGGCTAACCCATATACACCCCCCTAAGCTGTCAACTGTATTACCTAGCCATCTCTCAATTCTAGAAGAACTGTACCCTAACTGTGCTAGCCACTCCAAAAGAACTGCAAGCTTCAGATTTCCTGAGTTCTAGACAGGATTGTGAATATTAGCCTGTGTCACATCTAGACAGGATTGTGAATATTAGCCTAGGTCACATCCAGGCAGGATTGCAAATATTAGCCTGTGCCGCAGCTGGACAGGATTGTGATTATTAGCCTATGGCACATCTGGACAGAATTGTGAATATTAGCCTATGTCACATCTAGACAGGATTGTGAATATTAGCCTGTGTCACTTCTAGACAGGACTGTGAATATTAGCTTGCATCACATCTAGATTGAATTGTGAATATTAGCCTATGCCACATCTAGAGAGGATTGTGAATGTTAGCCAGTGCCCCATTTGGATAGAATTGTGAATATTAGCCTGCGCCACATCTGTATAGATTTGTGAATATTGGCTTGCGTCACATCTAGACAGGATTATGGATATTTAGCCAGTGCCACACCTAGATAGCATTGTGAATATTAGCCGATGCCGCATCTAGACAGGATTGTGAGGGGTGTGGCCGGAGCTCATGGAGTAAAGCTGTGCCGGGACAGAGCTCCCGTCCTGATCCTTTCTAAGATCCTGTAAATCGCTGACAACGATAAGCAATAAGGCTAGAAACAACATCCTCGTGCAGAGTAATCGATTCTGCTTCTTACGAGTGGAAGTCTGATAGGAATCTGAATCCCCACCTAGGAGAACGAAGCCTGAGAACGAGCCCCCCCTGGAACGGGGAAAATGGCGGCCTGCGTGGTGGCATAAAACAGGGTGGGGGAGGGGCTCACCCCGACACTGGAGCGACTGGAGCTTGGCGCAAAACAAACGGCTGACCCCTCTTGTGGCACAGAGGCTGAGCCTACCGCCTGTGAAACTGGAACTGGGAAAGTCGGCTGAGGCGGTGAATGGGGAAGAGCTGCCCGCGGTGACCCACTGAACACGGAGGTTTGAAACACTGCTGGGGGAATCGGAACTACTGCTTGTGCGGCTGAACACGGCAGCTGCACATAGCAGGGAAATTTTGCTGTTACGGAGAGAAGAAAGGGCGAACCAATGTGGTGGCACCACCGGGGCAGCGTGCACCCGGTAGCTGAGGAGGATTGCTGGTGGATCGGAACGAGCGCTGGAGGAACAGACTGGGCGGAGGCAGACCCCAACGAGACCTGGCGACTCGGTGTCCTGTGAGTCGCGGTGCACTCATGCGAAATAACCTAGAGACAAACAGAACACGCACTGCTCAGGAGCCTTAAACGCTGGATGCCCCGCAATTGCAGGTACGTGGAGCTATGAGGCAAGCGTGAACTGTCCGCCATACGAATCAGAAGATTAGTGTGCTACGTTCTACGGAGCCCCAGGGACATATAAGTGGCAGCTCCAAACCCGGGGATGAGACTGGTGAATACTAACACTGCCGAGGCACGCTGCTATGGGCAGTAATATTGAACTTAAAGTGTGCAGTGGTTAAAAGAAGTGGCGCAGTACACACACGCACCTTGTGCGGACCGTCTCCCACACCTAAAATAGAGCTAAGGCTCAGAACGAGGCCAACGAAGCAGGAAGCCTGAGCCCGGGAGCAGAGGGAGTTAACACACACTAGACATAGCAGGCTGCCCAAAAGGAGAACCTATGGTACATGAAAGACATTAATGAGGCCAGATTGCTGAGTCAACCCTGGGGCTAGCATCTAGAGAGACGGCAAGTGAGCGCTGAAGGCACGGAAGACAACACAGCGAAGAGAGACTACCACCAGGGCAGAGGAAAGCACAGTACACTACACTGGGTGCTGGTAACATCGCATAGCAGCCCATATAACACTCCCTGCTGCAGAGCTGGTGAGACATTGTATTATTAAGCACCACAAAAGCAGCTTGGCAGCTGAGCTGGGAGGCTAGCCTTCCTGAACTGCATGGGGAAGTATTTTACAAAAAAGGGGGAGCCCCCTGCGTGTTCAGTGAGAGTTCGGGGCAACACAAAAAATAAACACGGGGTTGTAACTCTCACTATCATAAGACCAAACAATTTATGGTCTAGGTTAATATATTAATTTTCCCAAACAATGAATGTTCTGCTTCTTGAGAAGTCAGAAAAAAATACGAAACTTCCAGAGTGAACAATTAGGGCAAACTACATGTATATATTTAGTCATACATATTGTTTATTAATGTAAACAAAAAAAGGGAAGTTTAAAATGTTTTTATTATATATTGAATTTAAGTAAAGAGTAATAGTTCTGAACAGTGCCATGAAAATGTACACATAAAATATTCAGACAAAAACTTAAACAAAGTGAAAACAAAAGAGTGACCACTTGAATGGTTAATGTTTACAAACAGGATAATTCAAGATATAAATGCAGTAAAGGGTAAAGAAACAAAGGAAAAAAATACTTTCATATTAAAGCAAACAAAATGCACGATTAAAATCAATGTTTGAAAAACTGAATCAAACTTTCTTGTGGACAAAGGTACCTATCCTTTGTATGTACTCATGATCAGCATTTGATCATGTTTTGAATAAAGCTGCCTACGTGTCAGTTTTTAAACTGTAAATAGATAATGCATACACAGAGCCCCAGTTTTACAATCAAAAATACATGGGCTGTGCTAAGGGCACGTTTCGGCTTGTGGCCTTTAATGTTGGCATTGGTTGAAGAGCCTTCCTCAGGGCAATTGGATCTGTAAAGAGTCCAAAAACAAGAAACACAGTAAAGGTTTTTAAGTGTAAAAGAAGTAAGGCAGATATGTGACAAAACACAATCCAATAAATGGATACTATAGGCCCAAATATGTAAACAGGAATTCCTATTTTTATAGAACATTGTGGGATAATGGTACTGATGATACTTTTAAAACCAAAAGGTGAAAGGATTCTTGCTGCACTATACTCACCCTGTATAGAACACAGGGCAGTGCAGAGATTTCAGCCTATGGGGTTTGGCGGTGGCAGATTCCTTTACAACCTGCGTCTGCAAGGTCAGAGTCTTCGAGTAGGGACCCGATTTCAGGAGCAATGTTTTGGCGCTCTGAAAGGGAGAAGGTGAAAAAGATCCACCGTTGTTACTGAGAAAAATTTAGAGTGGTGCAAACAATTTGAAAAACATGCAAAATTGCAAGGAAAAAAGGGGAGGGGGGAGACGGATAGATTCCTAAGTGATTCCTAGGTGATTCCTGAGTGGTCTATACCTTAACGTTATAGTAATGGAACCAGCAGTTTACTGTGGACCCACGGCGTTCATGTAGTGCAGAAGTCGCTGTTTGTAAGAGTGCTCGTGGTTGGAGCCGCCTTGAGAAATGCGGGTTGGTATAACACTGGGAAGTACAAAAAAGGAAAAACGTTAAAAGAACGTTAGTTACTGATAATTACTAAATGCGAGCAGGAGCATCTGGATGTGCTAAGGTGTAGATACTCACCGCATCAAAGAACAATGCAGAGGGTAAGGGAGAGGAGCGGGTTGGTCGCGTCTGCTTGTGCACTACATGCGAGGCGTCCAGTTTGTCATGGAAACCGTGGGTTTTGTTGCTGACCCAGAATGCCGAGTGCTTGGGAGCTACCAAATCGCTAGACAGCTGGGGGTGAGTTACTGTGTGTGCCTTCCATGTGTTAACCTTGTGATTAATGGCAAGATTAACATAGAATGGAATGGTAGAGGAAGAAGGAAAAGAAAGGAAACAGTGAGGAGGGATGCTACGTCCGGTGGGACCGGCCCGTACTATTGGTTACAAAGTGGGACCAGTCCATCGATGTAATGGAACGTTCCTCGCTCTGTTGTAAACTGGCTCAGTGATTACAACCGATGCTCAGAGTGATAGGGAGATGTGGAACCCAGCGGGAGTAGCCTGTTGCGTGCGGCAATGGATGCCGGGATGAAAAGTTAAAGAGACGGTGGCGCACTGAACATAGAAGCAACCACGTAGCACAGAAGTCAAAAAACCATGGCCTGAAGGGTTAAGTTTAGAAATAAACCGGTCAGATAAGGCATCATGCAAGTTTACCAAAAAGATCAAAGAATTTACGATCGAGGATAGACACTGGAATTTAAGAAGCATGACAAACTGTAAAACCAAAAATGCCATCTACATTATACAATGCCCATGTGGCTTGAGATATGTCGGACAAACAGAAAGACCAGTCCACATCCGGATCTGCGAACATCGTTCTCGAATAAGGTGTAAACATGAGAGTGCTCCCTTGGTTAAACATTATCTTGCATACAGACACACAGCAGACGACATTTTATGGTGGGTGGTAGACACCATTACATCTTCCACAAACCTTAAAATGAGTCTATTACAGAAAGAGGCCCAATGGATTTATAGAATTAATTCATTCCACCATGGCCTTAATGAAGAATATATTTGCCCTACCTGAATTGATTATTTCCAATTGGACTTCCAATTATGACTTATAGACTCTTGCGCCATGATGTATTCTTTTTATGTCCAGTGCGCCCCATACACCTCCATTATTGCCTTATCCGACCGGTTTATTTCTAAACTTAACCCTTCAGGCCATGGTTTTTTGACTTCTGTGCTACGTGGTTGCTTCTATGTTCAGTGCGCCACCGTCTCTTTAACTTTTCATCCCGGCATCCATTGCCGCACGCAACAGGCTACTCCCGCTGGGTTCCACATCTCCCTATCACTCTGAGCATCGGTTGTAATCACTGAGCCAGTTTACAACAGAGCGAGGAACGTTCCATTACATCGATGGACTGGTCCCACTTTGTAACCAATAGTACGGGCCGGTCCCACCGGACGTAGCATCCCTCCTCACTGTTTCCTTTCTTTTCCTTCTTCCTCTACCATTCCATTCTATGTTAATCTTGCCATTAATCACAAGGTTAACACATGGAAGGCACACACAGTAACTCACCCCCAGCTGTCTAGCGATTTGGTAGCTCCCAAGCACTCGGCATTCTGGGTCAGCAACAAAACCCACGGTTTCCATGACAAACTGGACGCCTCGCACGTAGTGCACAAGCAGACGCGACCAACCCGCTCCTCTCCCTTACCCTCTGCATTGTTCTTTGATGCGGTGAGTATCTACACCTTAGCACATCCAGATGCTCCTGCTCGCATTTAGTAATTATCAGTAACTAACGTTCTTTTAACGTTTTTCCTTTTTTGTACTTCCCAGTGTTATACCAACCCGCATTTCTCAAGGCGGCTCCAACCACGAGCACTCTTACAAACAGCGACTTCTGCACTACATGAACGCCGTGGGTCCACAGTAAACTGCTGGTTCCATTACTATAACGTTAAGGTATAGACCACTCAGGAATCACCTAGGAATCACTTAGGAATCTATCCGTCTCCCCCCTCCCCTTTTTTCCTTGCAATTTTGCATGTTTTTCAAATTGTTTGCACCACTCTAAATTTTTCTCAGTAACAACGGTGGATCTTTTTCACCTTCTCCCTTTCAGAGCGCCAAAACATTGCTCCTGAAATCGGGTCCCTACTCGAAGACTCTGACCTTGCAGACGCAGGTTGTAAAGGAATCTGCCACCGCCAAACCCCATAGGCTGAAATCTCTGCACTGCCCTGTGTTCTATACAGGGTGAGTATAGTGCAGCAAGAATCCTTTCACCTTTTGGTTTTAAAAGTATCATCAGTACCATTATCCCACAATGTTCTATAAAAATAGGAATTCCTGTTTACATATTTGGGCCTATAGTATCCATTTATTGGATTGTGTTTTGTCACATATCTGCCTTACTTCTTTTACACTTAAAAACCTTTACTGTGTTTCTTGTTTTTGGACTCTTTACAGATCCAATTGCCCTGAGGAAGGCTCTTCAACCAATGCCAACATTAAAGGCCACAAGCCGAAACGTGCCCTTAGCACAGCCCATGTATTTTTGATTGTAAAACTGGGGCTCTGTGTATGCATTATCTATTTACAGTTTAAAAACTGACACGTAGGCAGCTTTATTCAAAACATGATCAAATGCTGATCATGAGTGCATACAAAGGATAGGTACCTTTGTCCACAAGAAAGTTTGATTCAGTTTTTCAAACATTGATTTTAATCGTGCATTTTGTTTGCTTTAATATGAAAGTATTTTTTTCCTTTGTTTCTTTACCCTTTACTGCATTTATATCTTGAATTATCCTGTTTGTAAACATTAACCATTCAAGTGGTCACTCTTTTGTTTTCACTTTGTTTAAGTTTTTGTCTGAATATTTTATGTGTACATTTTCATGGCACTGTTCAGAACTATTACTCTTTACTTAAATTCAATGTATAATAAAAACATTTTAAACTTCCCTTTTTTTGTTTACATTAATAAACAATATGTATGACTAAATATATACATGTAGTTTGCCCTAATTGTTCACTCTGGAAGTTTCGTATTTTTTTCTGACTTCTCAAGAAGCAGAACATTCATTGTTTGGGAAAATTAATATATTAACCTAGACCATAAATTGTTTGGTCTTATGATAGTGAGAGTTACAACCCCGTGTTTATTTTCTGCATGGGGAAGTGGCATTGTGGATCGCCACACTCCTGGGCAACCCACCGGTCAATTGCACGGGAGGTAAGGGTAACAAGACTCCTGTGCATCACAGCGGAGGCGCTGGGGACACAAGCCAACTGGGGCCACACTGAGATCCGGCCCACACAAAGGGACAGTTAAGGCAGCACAGAAGATCAGCACGCAAACAATAAGGCACTACTCCCCAGTACTGTGTTGGCGCAGCACACGGCAAGGCCCTACAGTAAAACCACAGAAGCGGCTTCATAGACAGCACCCACGACTAGCACACAGCAACGAGCAGAAGCCACAGTGCAACAGACAAATTCCAACTGCTGCTTGACCCAGGTGGCACACGGAGAGTTAGACGCAGGTGGGGTGGCGCCAAATTGAGTGACACTGCAGCATGTCTCTGTCTAAGGGAAAAGGTAAAAGGAAGGCCACAATCATGGACTCCTTCAACGCTGCCACACCTAGGAAGCGGGACTAAAGAGAACCAGGTGTTGGACGCAATTACAGCCCTGAAAACCTTAATTGACACAAAAATCGAGGAAGTTGAATCTGATATGCAACTAGTGCGGCAAGACATTCGCAATCTTATGAACAGGGTCCCAAACACAGCGAAGGACTTGAAAGAGACAATGGACACTACTAACAGCCTTGGGAAGAGACTGTCGGAGTTAGAAAGAAGAAATGCAGTACTTGAGGTCAGAGCGGAGGACGCTGAAGGCCGTGCTCGGCGCAATAACGTGCGCTTGCTAGGAATTCCGAAGGGGATGGAGGGCCCAAACCCCACGGACTTTGTCAAAAACTTGATTCCACAAGTAATAGGGGCAGGCAATCTCTCACAGGGATTTGTGGTGCAGAGGGCCCAAAGGTCCTTGCAAAAGAAACCGCCTCCCGGCTCCTACCCCCCCCCCCCATGAAAGCAAAAATACTCAACTTCCGAGACAGAGAGGCCATCCTGAAATTCTCAAGAGAGGGTGGGGAAATCCGCCGAGATAATTCCAATATAGCCATATATCTGGACTACACACCTGCGGTCCAACGGGCAAGGAATTCCTTTGTACCAATTAAAGCAAGCCTCAGGCAATTACATCTTAAATACATGCTGATGTATCAATCTAGGCTCAAAGTGATCTACAAAGGGAGACCGGTTTTTCGGGAAACACCTGCAGCGGCCACGATGTGGATGTAACACAACAACTTAAACCAGAGGAAAGAACGAGTTACCTGAGCGGCATAGGACTGAAGCAAACTAAGGGGGAAGGGGCTTGCCAATTGAACAGGATGCAGAAGAACCATAGTGCGGGCTGAATACATACTTCCGTAGCGAACCAAGATATGACATATGGACGGGAGGAGGTCCTGGACGCTTGGCCAGGATAAAGACCCAACCTGCGAACTGTTAGGTGCCAGCCCGTTGCTGACACCGCACAAACTTGCAAATGATGACCCGGATGGGCCAAGACGGTGCGAGGGAGCTTGAGCGCTGCAACTGCAGAGTGGCTGCTGAGCGCGGTTATTTGTTATTGGTTAAACGTTACCAGTTAACTGCAAATGTTGGGTGCAGACTGTTGAATTTAGACAGTTTCTTGATATGTTACATGGACTTCAAAGAAAGCTTGGGATTGGGGCGCCAGACAAGGGAAGTGATGAAATCGAGGAGCTGCATGGGGAAGTGGCGGGGGTGGGGGGGTGGCTGGAGCTGGAAAGGAGGGCAGATTGCAAGGAAACAGCAATAGGCCAAGATGGCGGTTGACATAAGGGTAATGACATGGAATGTCAGAGGGATGGGCACCTAGATGAACAGAAATAGAATTAAATCCTACTTGAGGAGCAAGAAAGTCTCCATAGCCATGCTACAAGAAACCCACCTCACTACTGAAGGCAATAACAGAGTGCAGGGCCATTGGGGGGCACAGGGGTTTGGGGTTACCTATTCCAAATATGCTTGTAGGGTATACACGTGGATAAATGAAGGCGTGCCCTTCAGGCTCCTGACTAAAGAGTTGGATCCATAGGGGAGATATTTGATACTCAGGGGAAGCATAGAACAGCTAGAAATGTGTATAGTTAACTCTTACCTCCCTAACAGTGCAACAGCAGCGTACCTGACCAAGCTGAGCGCGAAGCTAGCTGCATATCGGGGATGTTTCTTCATTTGGGGGGGGATTTTAATTGTGTCCGCGATCCCATGCTAGACAGATCCAACCTCCCGCCAAAGGGGACGAAACAGTCCTCGTTCACACTAAACGAAGTAATAAAGAACTTAGACTTGGCAGAGGTATGGAGAGAAATGCACCCAGAGGAAACAGAATTTTCTTACTACTCGTCTCCCCACAGGCTATACACCAGAATTGATTACCTATTAATTGACAGAATGCACCTCCCCCAAATAGTGTTGGCATCTTACCTAGGCAGATCAATCTCAGACCACTCACCGCTAGTCATGGAGTGGAAAATGAAGGGACCTAGACCACCCATACCGCTATGGCGCATGCCAACAGACGCCCTCACAGACTGTGCTTTGAAAGAGGACCTTAGATGCAAAATAGTGGAATATAAGGACACTAATGTGGGGAACGTAAAAGGCTAGGACACAATATGGGAGGCTATGAAGTTGGTGGTTAGGGGAGAAGTCATTGCCAGCGTGGGTGGAATGAGGAAACTGCTCAGGGGCAAAATGGAAAGGGGAGAGGGGAGGATCCAACAGCTGGAGGCCTCTGCCCAAAAGACCAGAGCGACAGAACTTGAATTAGCAAGTGTTAGAGAGGAATGCCAAAAAGCCTGGGACAGATGTCAAAGTTTGACTACATAGCCAAGACCACCAGGGCCAATATGGAGGGTGCAAGCCAGGGAGACTGCTGTCATGGCTGTGCAGGAAGGAAAACCCAAAACCCCTGATCACAGTTATCAAAGACGTAACAGGCAGGACACATACCACGCAGTTGGCAATAAACAATGCATTTAAGGACTTTTATTCCCAACTGTACCGCCATGAAGAGCAGCTCTCCCAGGAAACTATACAGAATACGTTGGAAGAGATAGGGCTGCCTTCAATAGATGCCACCCAACGAGAAATGCTAAGCGCAGAACTAACGGTTGAGGATGCGAGTCAGGCGATACAGTCACTGACCACCTGCAAAAGCCCGGGGAGCGATGGGCTACCCCCTCAGTTCTACAAAGCATACAGCTCATAACTGGCTCCAGTCCTACACAAAGTGTTTAGGGAAGCATACGATTCAGGGCTACTGCCGAGAAGCTTGAGCGAAACGCTGATTTTTCCGATCCAAAAACCGGGGAAGCCTGCGGAAGAGTGCGGTTCATACATATCGATAGCCATGTTAAACTATGACATCAAAATTCTCACAACTATATTAGCCAAACGGCTGTCGAAAGTGATAGGGAGCATAGTGCATGGGGACCAGAATGTGTTTGTACCGGGTAGAAGCACAGCGGGGAACTTACCTAGGCTGCAACATATTTGTTATGCTCACCTGGTCTCTGCGGGGGCGTTGGGGCACGTTTGCACCCTGTCGGGGGTGAGGTTGCTCGGGTCCGACTTCGCCCTCTGCGCTTATGTGGTGACTGATGGTAATAGGTGATGCTGCTCGGGACTGCTCCTGCGTGGAGAATAGGGGGCATGAGTATGCCAGCTTGTGCGCCTGATCCCCTTACAGACCCCTTCTCCCAAACCGTGGTACCCGTGGTTTGCGCTGTCCCTGGAAAGCTCACCTGTTGATTAGTTTTGGCGAGCAGTCCATCCTGCTGCTTCTGGTAGGGACGCTTGTATGATCTGGACCTAGTTCCTTCACTGATCCCTTGCACGTGGTAGTCCAGTCCTGCTGCGACTAAGCCACTATACTTCATGTAATTGTTCCTGTTTGTCTTTGTCTTTCCTCGTCTGTTTTTGCTGTATTGTAAGGTTTGTTGTCTTGTATTGCTGTCCGTTCCACTTTTGATGTTTGCTCTTTTGCTTTCTTCCCTTGCAGGTGATGTTGCTGGCCTGGCAGAAGCTGCGGCGCTCGAGGCGGCAGCCGGAGGGAATGAGGAACGAAGCTGCAGCGGCACAATAGCTGGTAAGTTGTTAACTAGGGGGCGAACGGGGTGCAAATGCAGCACGGCCCTAGGACGGATGTTCTAACCTTGTCTTTCTTCTTCTTCACAGGGTCCAAGTTTGTGGATGCAGAGCACAGTGCTGCGGCGTCGGGATCAAGATCACTGGATGTCAGGAGATGAGTCTGCAGATAAAGCGATGAAGCACCGGTTTCCTGGAGGTGATTATGCCACAGAACGCCTGGTAAAGCTAAGTAAACTGGTCCAAGCGGCGGTGAGCGTCACGTTGCATGCTAGTGCACAGTAACACAAAGCACCAGCCTCAAGGATGGAGTAGCTTATATAGCTGAGCTTCTGAAGCCACGCCCACCAGGTTCAGCCTGCCTGCCACACCCTGCCACACCTGATGAGTTAGCACATGAAGACCAGGCCTAGGGAGCCACACCCGATGAGTCAGCACATGAGGATGTATCAGCTCCTGGAAAGTTCTCTTAAAATAAAAGCACTCCTGCACTGAAATAAAGTAAAAGCACTCATGCACTGAAATAAAGTGTTTCTGCTCACATCTCTATATGAGCCTGGCGCCAAAGGCGCCAGGACTGAGTCCAGCCAGGACCCCTGTATTTATGGGTCCCAAAGGGACATAAGTGAGTCAAGTGACCCATTGCCCCCATCACTAGATGGTGTGGTTTTTGTTTTCTGGGGCCCGTGGCCATGACAATATTATAGCACAGACGACGGAAGCGCTTGAGACTAAAGTGCTCCCAGACACCATGAAAGAGACTTTGGTGGTCCCGATCCCTAAACCCAGTAAACCCACAGATTAATGCGACTCCTATAGGCCCTTGGCAATGCTAAACTATGATGCAAACATTTTAACAACTATATTGGCTAATCGCCTCTCCATGGTGATAGGATCTTTAATACATGAGGATCAATGTGGGTTTGTCCCGAACCGCAATACAGCAATGAACCTACGGCGTCTACAACATATTGTGGAGCAAACATCTAGCCGGCGGAAACACTATGCAGTAGTCTCACTGGATGCCATAAAGGCATTTGACTCTATATATATATATATATATATATATAGGGAGTGGTTGATCGCAGTACTGAGAGAGTTTGGACTGGGTAAGCATTTTATCCGATGGGTAGAGCTGCTCTATGCAGCGCCAGTGGCCAGAGTAAAAACTGGAAGGGTAGTATCAGCATCCTGGGACATCCAAAGAGGGACCAGACAGGGCTGCCCGCTGTCGCCCATGCTCTACATATTGGGCCTGGAGCCGATAGCAATATACATTAGAAAACAGTTCTTTGATGCTGGAATCACAGTGGGCGGAGTACCCCACGTGGTGTACCTGTACGCTGATGATGTGCTATTATACCTACGGGACCCACACTTGAATGTTCCGGTGGTGCTGGAAGTACTGGAGAACTTTGAGACACTCTCAGGGAAATCTTTCAGCAGGAAGAAATCCTGCATATTCTCATTAGCGGGACTAGCTGGGAAATCAGTGGTTGAGCTTCCGGAGGTTGGGCTTAGCTGGCAGTTAACATCATTCAGATGTGCTGCAGAACTTCGCACGAGTATCTTGGATCCACTTTAGCATAGCACTGAAAACACAATTACGCAACTAAGAAAGACAAACAATTCCTGTAACAGCGCCTCGATGCCTGCGGGCTGTATGAGCGCTTTATAAATGTAAAATAAATAAATAAATAAATAAAATATTGTGCCTATTCCCGCTGGCTGGGCTGGCAAGAGTTAGCGAGGCGAATCTCCTGGATGTCGGGCTCCAGTGGCAAAGACATATGTTCAGATATTTGGGGGTGAATATTTGGCGCACACCTGAACAGATGCATGGGGGCAGCACAATGCTAGCGGTACAGGGGCTAAGGAACTCTATGAAATTCTGGGCTAGGCTGCCGCTGTCGGTTATGGGTTATGGGCAGGGTGGCCGTGGTTAAAATGATAGTCCTCCCAAGGTTCCTGTATTTCTTCCATAACGTCCATTATTACAAACCGACCTCCTTCTTTTGCTTATTGAAGCTATTGAGAGAACTACTGTGGGGCCCTGCCAGACAGACTGTCCCTGAGCATACTCACGCTGCCATATAAAACCGGCAGGGTACAACTGCCGGACTTCGAGAGATATTTCTTAGCTGCACAACTTAGTCATGTGGCCAAGTGGTTGGTAGATGAGGCAACCTCAGAAACAAGAATACGCAAGCAGCTAGTTGCACCAGTCCACCTATAGGAGGTGTTATGGGTGCCAGTGAAGTGTCTCGGAGCACTACCGATGATCGTGCAAATAGGCAGGAAGGTCTGGGGCAGAGCCTTGAAATTAATGGGGCAAGACCACCCTTATTCGCCTGATACCCCAATAGTGGCAGACGCATGTGCAACCAAAGCAGACCTGGCGAGAACCAGGCAGTGGGAAAGACACGGCATCGACACCTGGGGAGATGTGTATGAGGAGCCCTCCTTTAGAGAATTTGACTCCACAGTGGAGAGTGAGGGACTACCCAGCGGCCAGTTCCTTTGGTACCATAGGATCAGGAGAGTAGCGAGAAAGGTCTGGAAGAGTTGGCCTGAGGAGCCGGTAGCAGCCCCAATATTAACGTTACTACACAACCTGGGGGATGGGTGGAAACCGGTGTCCAGAATATATGGACAACTTGCAGCTAGACCAAACCCTAGGAGCCGTGCGCTAAAGCAGGGGTGAGGAGTGGACCTGGGTGTCAGCATAACGGAGAAAGAGTGGGAGAGTATACTGGAATACCCCTGGGAAGTGTCCAGAAATGCTAGGTTCCGACTGATCCAGTTCAATGTTCTTAACAAAACATACATGACACCTAGCAGAATAGCTAAATTTCGTGGCGCTACAGATCCACTGTGCCCCTGGTGTAAGTCAGAGGGTGCAGACATAATACACATGTTCTGCAAGTGTTCCAAGATACGTAGCTTCTGGCACAAGATAGAACAGGCGTGTAGAAGGGCTGGGATGTTGAGATATGAGTGGACGCTGAAGGAATGTCTGCTGGGTGCTTATCCGAGAGTTAGCAAATTCAGGCACCTCGTCAAACTTATGAACATGGTATGTGTGCTGGTCAAGAGGGCCATTGCAATGGCGTGGAAAAAGCCTGGGAGCCCACAATACGCTAGATGGTATGGTGAACTAGAGCACTGGACGGGGGCGGAAACCAGAGTGTGGGGTGGTGTGGCAAGGGAAGGTGGGGAGGCGAGCCCTGCGTTCGAGGCCTGGAAAACACTTGTGTGGGACATGTTCCACCCGTCTGATGATAAACCCCCATGAAAAGGATAGGCCTGTGCAAAGTACAAGTGAGCGTAAAAGTGATACAGCCAGCCATGAGGAGGGAAATTGAACTGTGGCCCTCTTGCCCTCTTGCCCTCGATACACCCTGTATGTTGGTTCCTCTGAAATACAGAAAGGCTACCCTCACGAACTTAACTGTAAATTGAAAACCACCTGTTGTTACTACATTGTTTTGGATGTTTGTTACTGTATATCATACATGCTAATAAAAACATTTTAAAATTCTAGACAGGATTGTGAATATTAGCCTGAGACACATTTAGGTAGAATTGTGGAGAAATTCACGTGCCACATCTAGAAAGAATCTGGAAATTAGCATACATAACATATAGATAGCAATTCCACTAACCAACCCATTAAAAATGTCATCCTTCTGCATACACCTCTCAAACTCTAACCAAACACAACCACACCACTAAAGCAGAGCAAACCGCACAAACCTCAACAACACCACAACAACAAAACAAATCGCACATAGCCTTGCACAACAGAACACTACGGCTACCAACCGAAAAGCACACCTAAGCTCAGCGAACAGTGCTAACCAAACAGAAGCTGCCTACAGCACATCACTGCTCTCTTGCACTTTTTCCCGCTCGGTCCTACTAACTCACCCGACCACCTTTCCTTTTCAGATCTGCAAGAGCACCAGGGGACCACTCCGTTGGTGACAGTGTGCGGTACAAATGTCCTTTACCATTAACACTGAGTCGTAGGATTACCCAGAGAATGTCATCATTATATGATGTACAAGCTATTTTACAGCTATTATTGACTTTTACTTCTACTTAACTGCTGTTCTTGTATTCATTGTTAAAGGGGGAAGGTATGTTGTATTCCATTATCTATCGTGCACTGCTGTCCTTAGAATGCTGGAGATAAGGGGATTTGAAAGGTGGCGCTTATTTAACTGTAACGGCATTGCTCAGTCGGACTGCACCATGACCTAACATGGGTTTCTTCTGTGCAAATAAATGTTAACACTACTTAACTGCTTACCATCGCTTCATGGAAACTGTATTTAATATGTGTTCTTTGTGTGGTTCAGGGAGATTAGGGTTAGTTTGACTGCTAGATATGTTATCTAAGAGCCCTCCCAACCGTTGTACAATAAACGTGCTTTATGGACAAAAGGCACACTTACTAATTTTAGAGGTGGGTCTAATGTGGGTAAAGGGGCAGAGCTTAAGGTCCACGCCTATACGTGCGCCACTCCACTGCGCCAGTAGCGACTTTTCCTGGCATCATCCATAGCTCTCAACCCACATGCTTTCAGTGGACATTACCCACCATAAAGTCATTTCATTCACCCACCAATCCCCCTTCCCATCCACAAACTTCAATGGGTTCTCACCTGCCAAAAACAATCCTCTGTTTTCACCTGCCCTGGTGACTTAAAAGGTTAAGAGTTATGATCACCCCCTTCTGACACCCACTGTTACTGGCCCCGCCCACTCAGTGAGCTCCCCATCTGGGAAGCAAAACAAAACTATTGTGCACCTTCGAATGCTACCCCAAGCAATGCCAAGGATTGCTATGTACATTGACCAATGGTAGCTATGGCCCTGGCACGAGAGGTGCTCTGATAGTTCTTGAGTGTGCCTGCACAGCCATATCTCTCAACTCGGCAGGTATCACCTGCCAAGGAGTCAGTACATTCACCCGCCAAACCCCTTACTTGTACACAGACATCACTGGGCTCTCATCTGCCAAAAACACAATCATCTAATTTCAGCTGCCTTGGTTACTCAAAAGCAGGGGTGTTGCTAGGTCTGGAAAAGACCTGGGGCTACGCTAATGTCGGGACTGTCGGGACTCGGGGCTAGCTAGCCTTTTGGTTGTAGCTCCTGAGATTCTATCCGGGGCTACAACCAAAAGACCATGGCCAAGGCTATGGCCCCCTTAGCCCCCCCCACCCCCCATTGCCTCTGCTCAAAAGGTCGAGAGGTACCCATTGTGAACAACGTGCTGCAGGAATACCCAAAGCTTCTCCAATGACAGCAACAACAAAAAGTATAGCTCTCAACCATGTGTGTTGCAAGGGCGGGTGAAATCACCCGATTTTGTTTTTGGTGGGTGAGACGCTCATTGGAATGAATTGGCGTGCAGGAGGATTGATGGGTGAGTCAGCCCTTTACAAGGCGGGTGACACCCGTCAAAAGCGTGCGAGTTGAGAGCTATGCAAAAAGTGTGGACTTGAGGTACCTCTTTAATTGACCATTGGAATGTGAGAGCCAAAGATGAGGTATTCTCAGGCATAGAGGTAACAGATATGGGGGAAAGTTCTAAAGGAAAGTCGAAATACCCAAATTGAGGATGGTGACCAAAGGGTAATGGAGGGCTCTAGGGAGATCGTGCTCGACTTTCAAGGACAAATGTGATTGTTTTATCAGTACAAAAAGGGGAACTTCAAGACAATAAATCCCCAAAATAAAGAGACGACAAGCGGTCTTGAGAAAAAAGATCCCACAGGCACATGGAATAATCTTTGAGCGATGTATATCCGCCGCTAAATACCTCGGTCTCCCGCTGATATACTCATGCTCATTTTCTGGTCGCGCTCGGCCACTGTTTCGATCTGATAACAAATCGGGCAGCAGGAGTACGTTTTGGTGGCACTGTGAGACCCAGTCACGGCAAAAGATTGATGTTTGCCAGCCTAATCTTTCTGACGCTCCCTAGCGTGTTGACGGCTCGCGTCTTCAGGGCAACGTCACACGGTGTCCATTTTCCCGCGCTTTTCTCTCCAAAGCTCGCCATCGAAGCATGTGAGGCAAGGAAGGGTTGCGACGGAAAGGCAAAGGTGCGACTGGGTTGGTAAGCTGGTGAACGTGTGTTGTGGCCATACGACGCCTATTAGAGATGCTTTGGGTTTGGCGTACTGTGGCAGGTTCTGTGTTATTGTGAAGGGGTTCTGGCTCTTTTTATATGATCTTGCTTAGTGTGTGAAAACCATAGTTAGGTGTGAGTGACAAGCTCGGGTGTTGCATACAAGCCTCCATTTTGGAGAACCTGGGATAGAGCTTTTGTCCCAAAAATCGTGACACCCGAATTTTCCCATTGAATTTCATTGGGGGTAGAATTATTTTAGGAGGGGGAAACGGACCTAACCTCTAGGTTGTCCCAACGTCTCCAGGACTCTGGGAAGAGCATGACATCTCCGTATTTGCAAGGGCCTGCAGTAAAATGCAGTTCTTGCCTTGCCTCCTCAGTAGTGGTCTGAGGATGACTGTCAGACAATCAAGTTAAACAAAGAAGCTCAGGCATCAACACCCAACCACTTAACACCTCTTTGTATGGGTTAGTGAATAGAAATGAGGAGTCTTTAGCTATTTTACAATAGAAAGCCTAAAATAAGGCTTGAGATAAATATCTAAGTCTGTGCCTTTTCAACTGTCTCTCATTTTCATTTTGTTTTTATTTTCACACACAAAAGGGGTTGTGTTCATGCGTTCATTCTTGCCACTACATATAAACAAGCAGGATGCTTTTTTAAGCTTGCATTATTTTGCGTTCTGAAAACTATTCCTTCAATTGGAGAGCAGTAAGGGGAGGGCGTAAGCTACAATTCTACTGTTTTGGCTTAACATTCTCTATGGATTTGTATTTTTCTCAAACTGTTTAAGGAAAGTGCGGCTACAGAGTGAGACATTCTGTAGCCTACCAGTCAGTTCATTAATAGAGCATTCTTAAATGACAAACATTAACACATACTCCTACCAACTGCGCCTGAGAAGATATGCGGTCAAGTGCTTAAGTCGCAGACTGGTCTCAAATCTTGGCTTCGCTACTTCACTAACATGTGTGATCCTGGGAAAATAATTTTATCTCACTGTGCCTTATCTGCATATTTGTATGTGCAAGCCCTGCTTTTGCCTGGACATATGATGATGTCATAATTAAACAGAACATATCTGTGAACACATCTGTGTAGTTGTTTTAAATTATTGACGATGCTGATAGTAAGTTGCAATTGATGTGTTAGTTTTTATTTTATTTAGATTCCTATTATTAAATGTTTATGCGGCATGAGTGTGTGTATGTGTATATATATATATATATATATATATATTTATATATATATATTTATATTCACTGACAAAAAACATTGTTCAAGGGATGTTATGGTTAAGTTGCACTAGTAAAAACCTATGCAATTCAATGGACAAACGTTGTTACAGGGACGTTATGGTTACAGGTTACAGGTAAAACCGAAAACTCCCAGAAATTCGCAAGTTATGGTCAGCTAAGCAACCATAACTCGCGCTACCCGTGTGCACTGCAAGGACTAACACCCATGACATCAAAGATGACATCACAAATGTCATTCATGCCGAGAAACCTGTGGCACACCAAGAACGAGGGACCGGTGCCCACTCTGCGGCTTGGTCCTGCGGACCACGGACATTGCGTGACCACAGTAAGCACATGGGACCCCCGTAACAGAGGCACGGGGATCTCGTATCACGATGGGCTCGCAGAGGCCCGACTTGACTGTCTGCCTGCCGAACGAGGGTGAAGCTGCATCAGCGAATTACTGATGTTCCCAATGCTCCGGAGGCCGCCGTCACACCAACGCGGAACAGAGGGCGAGATTCTGCACACGGTGGTGCCGGACGGGTCCCGGAGGCCCACACTGACATTGGCCCGATCAGGGCCGTGATCTATGGTGAAGAACTGCCTGCCTGCACGTCGGCGGCCCAGGCCACATTGCTGAGTGTGTGCCTGCGGCCCGCGTCCCGCGTCCCGGCCTGACAGACCGTGGAATCAGGGTAGCTGTGGCGGGTACCGCGGTCCCTACGCTGGCAGAACGGAGATCCTGCAACGCGCCAGGCTTGCATTGGCCCAATCTACTTTTTGACCACAGGGTGCGGTACCAACAGATTCAACGGACTACAGACGGCCGCACCACTCCATCAGACGTGGCGGAGGGATTATAGGCTGCCGGCACATCAATGTGGTGCATGAGGTGAGGACTTCCACATCTTCATACTCTAGTAACTCCTGCACGCCTTACTGGTTCCCCACAGAAGTCAGTTGGGACTACGCTGTGACCCCCGGAACACGGGCGAGGTGCACGTGTGGGGGGCTCCTTGGTTGGAGGCACATTCACTTGCACGTAAGGGCCTTGCCCCGATGCACCTCTGAATTCAGTCTACAACTTTTGGGCAAAGTGCCCGCCTAATTACTGCTTGAACATCTCACTACTGTGCCGCTAGCACCCTGGGAACTAGCTTCCTGCTTGGGCGCCCCCCCTCCCCTCTCTTTCTGCCAAGCAGTACCCGGCCCACGACAAACAACAAGGCCAGGGCCCAGAGCACCGGGAAATGATCAAGCGCCCTGCTGGGCAACCAGACGACGGGGGCCCTGCTGTAGCGCACCACCTGTGCAAGTTTGGCTAAACTGCGGACTTAGGACCACGCTCCCTTGTAGTCTTTTAGGTGGTATAGAGCCCGATGGCGGGGCGGTGAACCTGCTCCTAGAATAAGAGACTGCAGACACGCAAAGCGCCACTGCGGACCTCCTCGCACCATACTGCCCAGAGTTATAATCCACAGTTATCACCCACACAACAAGGGGTAAATGTCTACCTCGCGGCATAAGAACAAAGGAGCAACAATCATGGACTCCTTCTCAGGAGCAAAACCTAAGCACCACCTCCAACACGAGATACCCACGCAAACTGACCCTCCCGAGCCCGAGGAAGACCCAAAAAATGCCCAGGTGCTGCAGGCTATTGCGGCGCTCCAAACATTCATGGAAACCAAGATAGACGAACTTAGGGTCGATATGCAACTCATACGCCAAGATGCCCGCAACCTAACAGAGAGGGTTGGCAAGGTGGAAGTGAACCTGCAAGACACTATAGACACTACCGCAAATCTGAAAACCAAAGTAAACACACTTGAAAAACAGGTTGCTCGGCTGGAGGCGAGATCGGGGGAGGCGGAGGGGAGGGCCCGCCGCAACAATATTCAGATCCTTGGTGTTTCGGAGGACATAGAGGGAACCAGCCCAACGGAAATCGTGGAGTCCTTGATACTTCAAGAAGTTGGGGCCGGTAAGCTTACGCAGGGATTCTCAGTTGAGAGGGCCCACCGCTCTCTACAAAAAAAGCCCCCACCAGGATCACATCCACGCCCAATGATCGCGAAGATTCTCAATTTCAGAGACAGAGAGGCGATACTTAAGTTCTCCATGGAAGCAGGAGAGATCAAGCAAAATGACTCTCGGATAGTCATATATCCCGATTACACCCCCAATGTACAGAGAGCCAGGAATTCCTTTATACCAATTAAAGCCCATTTACACAAGCTCAATCTTCAGTACATGCTCCTATATCCCTCACGCCTCAAGATCCTTTATAAAGGAAAGTCGATCTTCATGGAAACTCCAGCTGCGGCCACCATGTGGCTGGAGCACAACAACCTGGCTGAGGGGGACGACCAAGACTCAGCGACGGAAGGCCCAGGCAGAAATCATAATCTCCAAGAGTGAAATTGCACCCTGCTACGTCTCCCAATCATCGCTTGCATAGGGTGATCTTTCAAGCAAGTAGCAGAATATGGCCTGTCGGACGGGAGCTCAGGCGGTCACGCATGGACACCCTTACGACCCACCCCATCGCAACTAGTGCCGGTACGCTGGCACCACATCTGCGTCTCAAGACCTGGATAGGCCAATGAGGCGCGGAAGCCCCTGAGCGTTGCTCCCCTGAAGTGGCTGCTGGGGGCAGTTCACAGTTGTTCCACGTTGTTAATCCACCATTTCGAGTGGTTGTTGAACCTGTTACTAAGTGTTATAGTCTATCGGGTGGGACAAACACCATTGAGACAGTTTTGAGGCTCAAACAGTCTTTATTTATTTCTTTATAACAGAATTTCTTCGTCTGTAAAGTCCCCCTTTTCACCTTGGTGTGCGGGAAAAGGAATTGTGTCCTTCTCAGAGTATCCTCTTGAAAGGGCAAGACAGCGTAGGTCTACTTGCCATGAACTCACCAGCAGAAAGTCTTAAAATAAACTTGGGAGCACCGGGAATTCAGTCTTAGGTGCGACTCCCTCTCTCTCTTCCTCTATGAATTCAGTTTGTTAGATATTCAAAGGGATAATGCCTCCATGAGTCAGTTTCACTTCCCCATTCCTCCAATTGTATCTCAGATCTTTGTGTGTTCAGTCTATAGGGTTAGCACAGCTATTTGTTCTCCCCCCCTTCCTGGCGTCACTTACTTGTCTTCACACGCTGCCGATCAGCTGTGATGTCTATTTCAGCTCGCTATCGCCTTTGCCTCAGCCCTCGACTCCCTTCTTCCGCTGCAGCGCTTCTATGCGAGACGCTTCCCAGGCCCCGCCTCTGATCAGGCCTCGATCAGCTGCTCGGGTACAGGTAACGACGCGTTCTCTGACCTTCCCTCTTCGGCACTCCAGCGACGAGCCTCTCAACCTCGGACTCCTCCCACTCGTCGTAGGGGGCTAGGGAGAGACGCGGATCGTCGCTGCGGATCGTCGCTGCGATCTCTCAGAGGCTTGTCGATCCGGCTCCGATGACAAACACGTAACTTTTGCTTACGTTACGAGTTCGGTCCTCCTTCTCATGCCACTCCGCCAACGGGCAGACGGCCTCAACATCTCTCCTGGCACAACCGGTGCAACTCCATAAGGCACAACAGGTGCCCCCCGTCACTTACGCACAACAGGTGCAATTCTAGACTTCGTGGCAAGTCTTTATCTTCTTACTTATTTTTAATAAGCCCATTCGTTGGCAAACTCCTCCTCCGCATTCAGTCCCTAGTTGAAAAACAAACAAAACTATTCAACCGTCAGTATTAGAGAAACTGACCTTACCTCCCCTCATTTCATTGGATTACAGTCCCTGTCACTCTAGTGTACACATCATCTTTGTGACATCATCCAGACATTCTATGCTTGCTGCTGTGATACGGGTCCATCCCGGAGCTCCCTTCATTACAGACCCCTCCTTCCGGGCTCTTTCGTTTGGGAAGAGCAGGAATTCTGGATAAGAAATCGGCTTGTGCCATCTTCCTTCCAGGGCAATGAATAGTTTTTAAAGAATATGGTTGCAGGGACAAGAACCACCTTAAAACTCTAGGATTCGTATCCTTGTTCCTAGAGAGCCAAACCAGGGGAGCATGATCTGTGACTAGAGTAAAGGGTCTTCCTAGCAAATAGTATCTCAGAGCTTCTACTGCCCATTTTTCTGCCAAACACTCTTTCTCGATAGTGGTATATCCCAGCTCATGAGGCAACAGCTTCCGACTTATAAATAGAATGGGTCTTTCCTTCTCTCCCTTATTCTGGAACAGAACAGCTCCTATTCCATAACCTGAGGCATCGGTATGTAAAAAAAAGGGCATCTCAAAATCAGGACATTGTAGTATTGCCTCATTTGAGAGGGCATTCTTAAGTCCATTAAACGCTCTCTCTGTTTCCTCAGATTTCCAATTTTTTTGGTTGACATTAGACTTTTTCAACAGATCAGTTAAAGGGGCTGCAATAGTTGAGAAATGTGGGATAAAACGTCTGTAGTAGCCCACAAACCCTAGAAACGCTCTCACTTGTCTAGCGTTGGCAGGAAATTGTAAACGTTGTATTGCTTCTAATTTCTCTTGCTGCGGTTTAATTAAACATTGTCCCACCACATAACCAAGATATTTTGTATAAAAGTTCGCTAGATGGGACTTCTTGGGGTTAATGTGTAAACCAGCATTTCGTAAAGTACTCAAAACAGTTTCTAGATGACTAAGATGACTTGGCCAATTCTGACTGTATACAATGATGTCATCTAAATATGCTCCAACGTAAGTTTCATGGCCTTTAATTAGGAAATTCATCAATCGCTGAAAGGTTGCTGGCGCTCCATGTAGGCCAAATGGTAACACAGTAAACTGGTATAGGCCAGTGGGTGCTGCAAAGGCCGTTTTCTCCTTATCTGCTGGATTCAGTGGGATTTGCCAATATCCTTTGGTCAAATCTATCGTCGTTAAGAACATCGCCTTCCCTAGTCTCTCCAACAGTTCCTCGATCCGTGGCATGGGGTACGCATCAAATTTTGATATTTCATTAAGCTTCCTAAAGTCCATACAAAATCTCGATTTACCATCCGGTTTAGGAACGAGGACCATAGGAGAACACCATTCGCTGTAAGAAGGCTCTATCACCCCCAACTTAAGCATCTCCTGTACTTCTTGATTCACAGCCTGAACTCTAGCCTCGGGAATCCTGTATGGTCGAAGTCGCACTTTCTCTCCTGGGGCTGTTTGTATATGGTGACAGGTTAACTTCGTTCTTCCAGGTATTGATGAAAAGACCTCTGCGTAATGCCCTATTAATTCGGAAAGCTCCTTTTTCTGGCTTGCACTCAGATCTGGATTGATATTCAACGCTTCCTTCCCAACCTTCTCCCCCGTGGGTATGGAACATTCTTCTGTTGTTCCCTCCACATTTATCATTGCAATCATCGGTTCAGGCTCTATACACTTCTTTAACATATTGATATGGTATGTCTGTAATTCAATCTTCCTTCCTGGCTGACGAACTCTATACTTTACCGGGCCGAGTACCTCCTCGATGATATATGGTCCTCTCCAAGAAGCAAGCATCTTGTTCTCAGAGGTAGGTAGGAGAACAAGTATCTGATCCCCTACTTGGAAGCTTCTCATACGTGTTCTCTGATTGTAATAATGTTCTTGGTTGACTTGAGCTTGTAGGAGATGACTTTGTGCTACCGCTTGCAGCTTCTCCACCCTCTCTCTTAACTGCATGGCATACTCGGTAAGCGTGATTTCCTGGTTGGGTTGTGCTTCCAAAGTTTCTTTTAATATATCAAGAAGTGTTCTGACTGGTCTGCCAAATAACAGCTCGAATGGGGCAAACCCGGTGGAAGATTGTGGGGTATTTCGTAAGGTCATCAGGATCCAAGGTATCAGCCTATCCCAATTACACTCTCCAGGTATCATGGTCTTCCTTAGCATTTGTTTTATGGTCTGGTTTTACCTTTCTACCAGCCCATCTGTTTGTGGGTGATATACTGCTGTTTTAATCTGGTTTATATGAAGAGTCTCACATACTTGCTTTAACACTGTAGATATAAAATTGGTACCTCTGTCGGTTATGATTTCCTTAGGAATACCGACCCTCGCAATAAAGGGCACCAGGACGTCACATATTTGTTGTGCATTTGTAGTGCGTAGGGGAAAAGCTTCGGGATATCGGGTAGCATAGTCCACAATCACTAATAAGTACTTATGACCCCTTCTCGTCGGGTCTAGTGGTCCGACTATATCCATCCCAATCCTATGAAAGGGTTCCAAAATTAGGGGCATAGTTTGCAGAGGTACTTTCTTAATGTTAGCCCTGTTCTTCTTTTGACATTCCGGGCATTGCTGACAGAATCGTGCGACCTGACCAAACACTCCTGGCCAAAAGAACCTAGCCAGGATCTTTTGAGTGGTCTTCTCCACTCCGAGATGACCTTCGCCTATTTGCATATGTGCGACTTCCAACACCAACCTAGTATATTTGCTGGGGACTAGGAGTTGGTGAATGGGTTCGTCATCATGGCCCTTGATAATTCGGTAATACAACCCTTGATCTTTTATGAAGTAGGAACCTTTCTCGCCCTGTTTTCCTCCGACTGAAGCTCTAGCATGTCGCAATAAAGGGTCCATTTCTTGGGCTACTCGGAAACTGTCGCCTTGCTCTTCAATCCTCCAATCGACAGCAACCGGACACACATTTCTTGCAATCCATACGTTTTTCTCCTTCCGTTTCTCCACGCGGCTCTTCCTAGCTCTATTGGAGGTTGGTTCGAGCTCTTGGTCATGAAAGGGTGCCTCTTTTAACCATCCCTGTTCAATTATTTTGATAATGCGTGATAAGTCCGGCACATCAGATCCGACCAGTAGGGGCTCCGGGAGCACCGGCATCACAGCTGCTCGTACCCCCATCTCCTCCCCCGCAATCTTTAACTGTATTTTTTTGATTGGGTAACTCTTGACATCACCATGCACACAGCGAATCGGGACAGTCTCATTCGTTTCGGGCACACCACCTACCAGCTCCGGGTTGACGGCGGTCTGCATGCTGCCCGAATCAATCAGAGCCCTGGTCGGACGTCCTTCTACTTCGGCATCACAGACATAAGGGTACGCTGGTTTCACCCCGGCGTTTTCCTCAACCTGACTGTTCTCCTTGAGTGTCTCAAGTACCCCTACATCCATCGGCTCCGACTTGATCCTCTTCGGACACAACCGAGCTAGGTGCCCCCATTCTGCACACTCAAAACATTGTGGGCCTCGAGTGTTAAGAATAGGAGGTCTGGACATAGATGTCAATGGGAAGCCTTCGCTGGGACGGCGTAGCTTTTGATTCTCCCAGTCTGGTTTTCGGATCATTGAATTCGGCCATCTTGAGTTGTTAGAGGGTTTAGGGCCACTTCCTGACGAGCTGGATACCCCTTTCTGAGTAGCTGGATACGATAACAGCTTTCCCTGGCCGGCCTTTTGATAAGCAGAGGCGATATTCACTGCCTCGACCAGGGTGGGTCTATGATGTTGCCAGACCCTTCGCTGTATTGGGAGGGGAAGCGCCTCTAAGAATTGCTCCAACACTATTCTTTCAGATATCTCGTGGACTGTAGATGTTGCCGTCTGCAACCATTTGTCTCCTAATTCCTTCACCCTATAGTATAGTTGCCTGGGTGTTTCTTCAGGCAGTAATCGGACCTCTCGAAATTTGATTCTGTATGCTTCCTCGTCATGACCAAGCCTCTCCAGAACAGCACGCTTCATATCACCATACGAGGCGTCTCCAGCTGGGTTCGCTGCCTGGTACGCACTCTGCATCTCCCCCACCAATAGGGGAGCGATGTAATGGCTCCATCTTTCTGCAGGCCATTGTGCGTTCCGAGCGACTCTCTCGAAGTTTACGAAAAAGTGCGCTGGATCTTCTCCCGGCATGTACTTTTGCAGTACGGAAGTAGGTACTTGGGGATGGTTTCTCATGCTTGTCGTCTCTTATCAATTGTGCTTGATGTAGCTGTATGGCCTGCTGGAATGATTGTCGATCAGCCTGCGCCTGTTGTGCCTGTAATTGAAGAGCCTGTTGGAGTAACTGTTGGCCTTCGGCAAGGGACTTTATTATCTCTTCCATGGTGTTCCAGTCTATCCCACCGCTGCCACCAAATGTTATAGTCTATCGGGTGGGACAAACACCATTGAGACAGTTTTGAGGCTCAAACAGTCTTTATTTATTTCTTTATAACGGAATTTCTTCGTCTGTAAAGTCCCCCTTTTCACCTTGGTGTACGGGAAAAGGAATTGTGTCCTTCTCAGAGTATCCTCTTGAAAGGGCAAGACAGCGTAGGTCTACTTGCCATGAACTCACCAGCAGAAAGTCTTAAAATAAACTCGGGAGCACCGGGAATTCAGTCTTAGGTGCGACTCCCTCTCTCTCTTCCTCTATGAATTCAGTTCGTTAGATATTCAAAGGGATAATGCCTCCATGAGTCAGTTTCACTTCCCCATTCCTCCAATTGTATCTCAGATCTTTGTGCGTTCAGTCTATAGGGTTAGCGCAGCAATTTGTTCTCCCCCCCTTCCTGGCGTCACTTACTTGTCTTCATACGCTGCCGATCAGCTGTGATGTCTATTTCAGCTCGCTATCGCCTTTGCCTCAGCCCTCGACTCCCTTCTTCCGCTGCAGCGCTTCTGTGCGAGAGGCTTCCCAGGCCCCGCCTCTGATCAGGCCTCGATCAGCTGCTCGGGTACGGGTAACGACGCGTTCTCTGACCTTCCCTCTCCGGCACTCCAGCGACGAGCCTCTCAACCTCAGACTCCTCCCACTCGTCGGAGGGGGCTAGGGAGAGACGCGGATCGTCGCTGCGGATCGTCGCTGCGATCTCTCAGAGGCTTGTCGATCCGGCTCCGATGACAAACACGTAACTTTTGCTTATGTTACGAGTTCGGTCCTCCTTCTCATGCCACTCCGCCAACGGGCAGACGGCCTCAACATCTCTCCTGGCACAACCGGTGCAACTCCATAAGGCACAACAGGTGCCGCCCGTCACTTACGCACAACAGGTGCAATTCTAGACTTCGTGGCAAGTCTTTATCTTCTTACTTATTTTTAATAAGCCCATTCGTTGGCAAACTCCTCCTCCGCATTCAGTCCCTAGTTGAAAAACAAACAAAACGAATCAACCGTCAGTATTAGAGAAACTGACCTTACCTCCCCTCCCCTCATTTCATTGGATTACAGTCCCTGTCACTCTAGTGTACACATCATCTTTGTGACATCATCCAGACATTCTATGCTTGCTGCTGTGATACGGGTCCATCCCGGAGCTCCCTTCATTACACTAAGTCTCCACTTTCTAGAGAAATTCAGCCAACAAAGACACGGGAGGGATTGAAGCACACACCAATGCTAACTAATCACGAAGGATGTTGTTTGAAATACCCATCCAATGGTAGGACGAAGTGGGTCGGCACCAAGTGGGCTCTAAGGT
The DNA here is from genome assembly GCF_040938575.1 of Ambystoma mexicanum. Taxonomy (NCBI): domain Eukaryota; kingdom Metazoa; phylum Chordata; class Amphibia; order Caudata; family Ambystomatidae; genus Ambystoma; species Ambystoma mexicanum. The sequence goes on along the minus strand of NC_090925.1, from coordinate 337,605,650 downwards.
TTACTTTTCATTACCATGGCCACACGCATTAAGATTGTAACCTGGAACGTAAGGGGCCTGGGCACCTACCTTTGACGCAATAGAATTAGATCCTATCTTCGCAGGAAGAGAGTGGGACTGGTCCTCTTACAAGAAACCCACCTAACAAAGGAATACATGGCAACGCTCCAAACTCACTGGGGGGGGGCAGAGGTTCGGATTCTCCTACTCCAAATATGCCAGAGGGGTGTTCACATGGATCAGCCCCCAAATCCCCTTTCGACTCAACAAAGCCGAACAGAACCCAGAAGGGAGGTATGTCATATTGTGGGGCAGCATTGAACAGACTGAAATCTGTATTGTAAACTCGTACCTCCCCAACAGTAACATACTGGCACACCTAGAACTGATGTATGCCAAGGTCACACAATACAGAAATAGATTATTTGTATGGGGGGGTGACTTCAATTGTGTCTGCAACACAGACCTTGACAGGTCCACACCTCTCTCCAGAGGCGCTCCGGCATTCACCACAGCACTAAATACTATGCTGAGCCGCTTAGACTTGGCAGACGTCTGGCGCGAGCAGCATCCAGAAAATCAGGGCAACTCCTTCTATTCCTCCCCCCACAAACTTTACACCAGGATCGACCACATCTTCATTGGTAGGGAAAGCCTCCCTCAGATTGATACAGCGCCATACTTAGGCCGCACTATCTCTGATCACTCTCCCTTAGCAATAGAGTGGTGCACCGCAGGGCCCAGATCTCCGATACCCACATGGAAAATGCCCACTGAAGCGCTAAAGGACCCTGCATTCAGGGAGGATCTCCGAGAGTCCCTTGTGAACTATGTACTGGAAAATAAAGATAGCGTCGATCAATTAAGCACAGTGTGGGAGGCCCTGAAGGTAGTCATACGTGGTGAGATCATATCTAAGGCGGGAGGCATCAGGAAGCAACTACGAGAGGAACTTGAGCAACAAGAAGTCGAAATTGAACAGCTAGAATCCAGCACTCGAAAGTCTCAACAGGCGGAGGAAGAGCTCAAGCGGTCCAGAATAGAATGCAAAAAGGCTTGAGATAGGCTAGCCAAATTTGACTACACCACCAGGACCAACAGGGCCCACACCCAGGCGGCTCAACCCGGCAGACTGTTAGCCTGGCTGTGCAGAAAAGAGCATCCCAGGATCCCGATCACATCCCTGAGAGGCTCAGATGGCACACTACACCAGACCCAACAGGATATTAATAACTCTTTTAAACTATTCTACACCCAGCTGTACTCCCACAACACTGAGGTGGCTCCGGGTGAGATCTCGGACACCTTGGAAGAAATAGGATTACCTAAACTATCACTTGAACACAGAGAAGCCCTGGAGGTCGACATTACCAAGGACAATATAACCGAGGCAATCAGGTCCCTGTCTACGTGTAAGTCCCCAGGCAGTGATGGGCTCCCCACTGAATTTTATAAGGCCTATGAGCCAGAGTTAACCCCACTCTTGCATGGTGGTCTTTCTTGAGGCCTACGAACTGGGGGTCCTACCTGAGAGCATGCGTGAAACGTTGGTGATTCCAATGCTCAAACCCGACAAGCCACCTGAGGAGTGTGACTCCTACCGCCCACTCGCAATGCTCAATTATGATGTCAAGATTTTAACAACAATCCTAGCCAAGCGGCTTGCGAGGGTGATAGGAGAGGTAGTGCATCCTGACCAAAGTGGATTTGTACCATGCCGCAACACCACCACCAATCTGCGCAGGCTCCAGCACATTTTGGCTCAAACCAATCTAGACGGAGGTTCCTATGCTCTGCTCTTCCCTAGATGCCATCAAGGTGTTCGATTCCATCTATTGGGAATGGCTACTGGCTGTGCTCCGGGAATTTGGCTTTGGCGACAAATTTATCAGATGGGTTAGGGTCCTGTACACTAGACCAAGGGCAAGAGTGAAATCCGGCCGCCTCATATCTGCAGCATGGGACATTCAAAGGGGCACCAGGCAGGGTTGCCCGCTCTCCCCTATGCTATACATACTGGGGCTGTAGCCTATCGCTATCTATTTCAGGAAGCAATTTTTCGACGCCGGCATTCGGCTGGACGGAATAGATCACATAATATCCTTGTACGCGGACGATGTCCTCCTCTACATTAGAGACCCACACCTGAATGTCCCGACCATGCTGGACGTCCTTGACAACTTTGCCAGAGTATCAGGCATACAATTTAGCAGAAGTAAATCCTGTCTCTTCCCCCTTGGAGGCCTCAGAAAAAATCACTTGGATGACCTGCCACCACTAGAGGTGACTTGGCACCCCAACACGTTCCGTTACCTAGGAGTCAATGTCTACCATACGCCAGAACTCATGCATGAGAATAACACAGCGGCGGCACTGCCTCCTCTCCGTAAATCAATAGGGTTTTGGTCACGACTCCCCCTATCCATGATGGGTAGGGCTTCTGTTATCAAAATGATTGTTCTCCCCAGATTCCTCTATGGGTTTCAAAATGTGTTTTACTACATCAGGGCCCCCTTTTTCCGGCTACTGGAGAAGTTGCTTAAGGACTTCCTATGGGGAAGGGCAGACACAAATTGGCATTCTCCACGTTAGTCCTCCCGTACCGTCAGGGCGGCATCCAGCTCCCCGACCTCGAGAGGTACTATTTGGCGGCCCAGCTCAGCTTCATCGCAAAATGGTTGGCCGATGATGTCACTCTGGAAACGGACCTGCTACAACACTCAATCGTCCCGATCCGGCTGAAAGAACTTATTTGGGCTCCCCAGTTCCTCACGGCCGAAATTCCTTATCTGGCTGCCCTGGGAAGGCAGATATGGCACAGAACAAAGTCGCTCCTCCATCTGCAGCACACATATACTCCAGACATTCTGCTCATCTCAGACTTATGCCATAACAGTGTTGATCTGGCAACCATTAGACATTGGGAACGGCTGGGAGTGTACACCTGGGGGGACTTGTATGACGAGGGCTCTTTCCGGGGGTGGGATCTCCTGGCATTATCCGACCAATTATCCATATGTCGACACAGCAACCAGACGAACAGACAAATTATTTTCTTGAAACTCGGCGGGCCTTCCTATTTTTGACTCCCCTTCAAAAAAAGATGGGAATCACTAATATTCCTATCTGGACTCTGAAAACATTATGAAAAAGACCAGAGCAGAAGAAACAATATGGGAGATCTGAATCTCTAGGAAATTTTGAAAAATGAATACAAGTATCCACTAGAAATACACATATATGTATTCTCTTTTTATACCCTGCGGATAGAGAAACCTAATTAAAAAAATCTTTTTTCATCTATGAAGCAGTTTTTAAGCAATCCCAAGTACCTCACAAGAGGGCGAACCCAAATTAAAAATTAAATATTTGACTACAATATCCCCCACAGAACTGATCAACCTGAGTCTTCTATTGTGCGAATACATAAGGGTACACTCAGGCATGAGACCCCCCCTTTGGTCCCTTTGTGTCAATTGCAACAATGTAGGCCTGTTTCCGGGTGGAAGTTGTCC